>NW_028317988.1:8219166-8575000 GCF_062004578.1 Staurois parvus
TTGCTCTTTTTGTTTTTTATGTATTTTTTTATTGTAAAAAAGCCTGTTGCTTTGTAAAACCCCCTTGGTTTGCCTTATAACCTTCTTTCGGGCTTTCTGTAGCCCTAGTTGTCTGATGTAGACAAGCCTCTTTCTACACTGTATCGAGCCCTACTTACTACTGACTCCCCCAAGCTTGAGCGGGTGTGGGAAATGTGGAGAGCTGATATACCCTCCCTGGATAAAGAAAGCTGGGCGAAATGTTTGGAGGGTGGACCTAAACTGGTAATCTCTTCCAGAGATAAGTTGATTCAAGTTAAGTTGATTCATAGGGTATACTATACTCCTGTGCAGCTTCAAAGAATATAGGCGACATGCGACCCTATGGAGTTTATTTACTAAAGCTGGAGAGTCCAAAATCAGACTCCCTTCTGCATAGAAACCAATCAGCTTCTAACCTCAGCTTGTTCAATGAAGCTTTGGCAATGAAACCTGGAAGCTGATTGGTTTCTATGCAGAAGGGAGTCTGATTTTGGACTCTCCAGCTTTAGTAAATAAACCACTATGTGTCCTCGTTGTCGTGTCCATCCAGGGGCCTATTTTCATATGTTTTGAGATTGCCCCAGTCTACCAAGTTTTTGGACTGATATTTTTGATTTGATAAATCTCAGGTTACAACTGTCCCTTCCTACTTCCATAGAGTTAGCCCTTCTGGGGATTCAGGAAGATGATCAACGTTCCCATCATACCAAATTGATGATTTCTTTCCTGTTATTCTATGCCAAGAAATCCTCCTCACAAGACTGCTCTAACTGCTGATGAGAAAAGGTATTTAGCAGTTTATATTTAAAAAAATAATTACATTTTCATGTTCTGTGTACTGTGGGAGAAAAGATATAGTGAATACAAGGTCTGGGGAGACCAGATATAGTGAATGCAGGGTCCTAGGTTTAGTAATGCTTTAATGGCCCTGTAATTGATTTTACATTAAATTGTTTCTTACTGTATTTTTCTGCCTCCTTGTTAAATCTCTTATGAGCTTCCAAACCTCCTTGTGTGGAATGAGCTGTACATGTTATTTGTGGTCGTGTGCACAGCTCTATGCACACTACAAATCCCACAGTCCATAGTCCATAGTCCCTAGTCAATCTTGGGAGCAAGTAAGCGAAGTAAGCTACTTTCGTACATATAGTAGGACCATGAAGAATGAATGTAGCCACCCTCTGCCTGCAAGTTGGGTCACAGCAGCAGCAGCAAAGAAAAAAGGAATTTGGAGATTTGGAGACGGCTGGGAACAATAAAAGGTCATTTTTTGAGTTAAAAGATACCAGAGTCTAGTGTCACTTTAATAAACGATTTCATAAGATAAATATCCTAGAAAAGTTACAAGTATTCATACTTTTTCCCCTAAGCTGTTCAGAAGTGCAGCATAATATATGCCACTACACTTAAAAAAACATTGATTAGGCTTTAGCAATTTATCAAGGAATCAGTGTTCTTTGACTGTAATTTACTTTAAATTACTCTCAAGGCATTTGATTTAGTGCATTGTGAAAGAAAAGCACTCTCTGCATATCAAACAACCTAGCCTTGTTTTTCCTATAAACACGCTGAAAGAAGCCAGCTTAAAATGTTCTAAGTTTAGGAGTTTAATTTTTGACTACAAAATTCAAACATAACCTTAAAATTTGTTCTGTCTGGTTCTTTTTTTTTTTTTGCTAATCTTTGTAAAGTTTCAGCTGTGTACCATCATGTCAGGCCCGGGCCAAAGATCTAGGAGGTCGGTGTTTGAATTTTGTGAAATTCTGGGTGGGTATAATTTCTAATAGTCAAGCAGTGAAATACTAACTTCATCAAAGGTTGTATTCTTGTATGTGACCCCATTGCAGATATTTTTCCTCACTTCCATTTTCTTTTTTTGTAAATGTTTGTATTATTGTTTTAATTATTGTTATTATTGTTTTAAAAACTCCAGTTTCCTCCAACCTACCTGTAGGTAGTTTAATTGGCTCCTGTATAAATTGACCCTAGTATGTACTGTATATGTATGAATGTGAGTTAGGGACCTGAGATTGTGAGCTCCTTGAGGACAGAGATTGATGTGAATATACACTATATGTGTGTCACTATTGCTAGATCCTGGAAGTCTCCAACAGTTCAGTTTGAATTAATAAAGACAAAAATGTCTTGGGTCATGATCAATGAAAGCCTTTTCGGCGCTCTTAAAAGATAGACTGCCACTGTTTGAAAACACATGGGATCCTTGGATCCGATACCTGACTGGTGAAACCAACTAAACTAGAAACATCTCTCCCAGGCCTCTCTTTCTTTCTCTATTATGGCTTCTTAGATCCCCATTTACTTGGAGAATCTTCGTGACCTACATATGGTTGTTTGAGACTCCACATTATCCATGGAAAACTCTTCGACATCCTACTGAGTTTTTGATAGCGTAATTCTGGAGATAATGGACCCTCTGGGTCAGCTAGTTCAGTCGGGAGGGACCTCGACAAAGGCTGTCTATGAAGCACTCAGGGACTATTAATATGTTTGTATTTTTTTTTCTGACCCACTTGTTTAACACTGTGACAAGTTCATAGTCTATTGTACTTTTCTATCTATGTTAAATCTACCTTATATGTTCATGGAAAACTTCATTTTAAAAAATTGCAAACAAATGTACAATATAAAATGTAAAGCACTGCGTAAATTGTCAGCGCTATATACATACCTGTAATAAATAAATAATGCTAAACAAATAAATAAATACAAGTACAATTCGCATAGTAAGAGTTATAGGAAGAAAGGAAATATAAAGGGTATCAAACACAGATTTGACATAGTACAGAGTATGAAGGGCAATATGCAGCCTCGTTCAGATGTATAATATTTAGTCGTATGGACAGAAATTACAAATAAAGTTTGAAATACAGTAAGTAGAATTTAAAGTACTTCCCAAGAATACACCTAACTTAGTCTTTGTGAGGCATTAAGTTTGAAAGTCACATGACATTTACTAAATATGGTGAAGCCAACATTTTGCTTCTATATGTAAAATAGTATTTTTTTTCTCAAAGCTAAAACAAATTCATACAATTCTTTAATAGATTTTTTCAATTTAGTTTATTTGTTAGTTTAGTTATTAGCAGGGTTTTTTTCTCAGAGAATAGGTGCAGGAACTCCCCCCCTTCTTTTTCTTAGCCCCCTACCCACCTCTGAGCACTGTCCCTTGGTTCAACCCCCGACCCGCCTCTGAACACTGTCTCTTGGTTCAACTATCTATCCACCTCTGAGCACTGTCCCTTGATTCCACCCCCTACCCATCTCCAAGCACTGTCCCTTGATTCCACCCCCTACCCACCTCCGAGAACCATCACTTGGTTCCATCCCCTACCTGCCTCCGAGCATCATCCCTTGGTTCCACCCCTTCCCCACCTCCGAGCACCATCCCTTGGTTTGACCCCATACCCACCTCAGAGCACTGTTCCTTGGCTCCACCCCCTACCCACCACTGAGCACTGTCCCTTGGTTCCACTCCCTACCCACCTCTGAGCACTGTTCCTTGGTTCCACTTCCTACCCACCTCTGAGCACCATTCCTTGTTTCCACCCCCTACCCACCTCTGAGCACTGTCCCTTGCTTCCACCACCTTCCCACCTCCCATTACCACCCCTTTTACAGAATACAGTATCACTTTGTGCTATTAAGTAATTTGTATGGAATTTGTTAATGATAACAAGAAAGACAGTAAAAAAAATTCCCTGCAGTGATCAAGAGCAGACCCCCCAGCAACAATAGACCCCACCCCAGCAACAATAGACACCATCACACAACAATAGACCCTCCCAGCAACAATGCATGCCCCACAACAAAATACCACCCCAGCTACAAAAGACCCCAGCAGCAAGAACAGATCTCCTAGCAGCCAGCAGCAATAAACCTCTTCATCAACAGTAGATCCCTCCAAGCAACCAATGACCCTCCAGCAACAATAGACATACCCAGCAACAATAGAAACCCATGCAAAAATAGATCGCCACCAGTGACAATAGACCCTCCAGCACATTCCAGCATCTTCTGTGTTGGAGGTGCCAGAACTGCGTTCCTCAGCATTCCCACTGAACAAAAGCCCTGGTTATTAGTAATGTACCTAAAATTGAATTAATGATACGCGTTTCAGATAGTGTATATTTTTCAGTGGAAGTATAAAAGAAAAATAATTTTTCTTCTCAATTTTGCTTTTTTTTTTTAAATGCATGTATCCATTGAAACAGACCCATATATGGGTGTATGTGTCTTGGTTTTTACATCTTCTCCAACATTCAGTACCTTCCTAGGTACCATCTGTGAAAATTCTTACAATGAATTGATATTCTGTAAAGTGGGATAGTAAACTGTATAGTATAATGTATAGCTGTAATAATAACTTTTTAATCAGATTTTAATATAAAACCTAAGTTATGCTTCCCTTTGTCATATCCTTAGAATTGCACCTGAGAGGCATAATAGGGTATTGTAGATTTTGGATGTAGGTTTGGTAGTTGGGACCAAGGATTATTAACCACATTATTAACTACCTGCAGTAGCTGTGCTTTCTGTCAGTTCCCTGACAGCTCCAGGACAAGCTGATCGGGACAGAAGAGTTTGTATCTCCCGATCAGCGGTGTCCCGTGCAGTACACACCCCCGCCCCCTAGTAAAACACTCCCCTCACACAGTTAACCCTTTCCCTGAAAAATAAACTTCCCTTCCTCCCCAGTGCCATTAGTACAGTATCAGTGTTTTTTTTTTTTTGCACTGATCACTGTATTGGTGTCACTGGGGATGTCAGTGACCCCAAGTCAGTACCCCCCAATGTTAGAATGTCCGCCGCAGTCCCGCAGTCCCGCCATAAGTCGCTGATCGCCGCCATTATAAGTATAAAAAAAATCTAAAAATCCCAGTATCTTTCCCGCCATTTGTAAACGCTATAACTTTCACGTATACCAATTAATTTACACGTATTGGTTTTTTTTTTTAGCAAAGACATGTCGCAGAATGTATTTTGGCAGAAATTTATGACTAAATTTGATTTTTACATTTTTTTACTGGACATGTTTTATAGCAAAAAGTCCAAAATATTGTTTTTTTTCCTCAAAATTGTCAGCCTTTTTTTTTATAGCGCAAAAAATAAAAACCGCACAGGCGATCAAATACCACCGAAATAAAGCTCAATTTGTGGGAAAAAAAGGATGTAAATTTAATTTATGTACCGTATTGCATGACCGCGCAATTAAACTAGCGCAGCGCTGTATAGCAAAAAAAATGGCGTAAATTGCAGTATCTATACCATAGTTTGTAGACGCTATAACTTTCACACAAAGCAATCAATATACACTTATTGGGATTTTTTTTACCAAAAACATGTAGCAGAATACATTTTTGCCCAACTTTGAGTTTACTATATATTTTTATAGCTGAAAGTAAAAAATATTGGTTTTCTTCAAAATTTTTGGCCTTTTTTTGTTTATAGCGTGAAAAATAAAAAGCGCACAGGTGATCAAATACCACCGAAAGAAAGCTCTATTTGTGTGAAAAAAAGGACGTAAGTTTCGTTTGGGTGCAGCATTGCATGACCGTGCAATTATCAGTTGAATTACTGCAGCGCCGAGTAGCAAAAAGAGGCCTGGTCATTAAGGGGGGTAAATCCTCAGGAGCTCAAGTGGTTAAGACAGTTAGCATTTGTGTGTTTCATTAGGTATCTGTCAGTTCCTTTTTTGAGTATTTATAAAGCATTTGTGCTATCATTAAGAATGCAATTTGTTGAATGATTAATATTGGGTATATTAATTTAAGCTTTATTAAAGTATTATTGGCATTGAGCAATCATTACTGATATTTTGATCTTGAAGTATTTTTACAATATTAGGTATGTGTGAATTTAGTTTGTATTTCTTGCTGGCATCATGCTATATTTATATTGAGGGTAAAAATATGGGTTATTCAGTTTACACTAGTGTTCCAAGGTAATTTTCCATAGGATGCCATCAGGGGCGGACTGACAACTCATGGGGCCCCCAGGCAATAGGGGATCATGGGGCCCCTGTGTGCTTGCCCAAACTCAAAAAAGCCTATGAAAAAGGTACCATGGCCAAACTCATGGGGCCCCCTGCTGACCCCGGGTCCTCGGGCAGTGCCTGTGTTTCCAAATGATCAGTCCGCCCCTGGATGTCATCCAGATTAGGTATTGTATTTTTAGCTTTAACTTCCGGTCTTTGCGGCACAACACTGGCAGTAGCAGTTACCACCAGAACAAGAAAGCACAGACAGTGATAAAAAGCATCATTAGAAGTTCTACTCTTTTCCCACAAAAAAAAATTATTTTCTATGTCCTAGTTTGAGAGTAGGCATGGGCAAAATTTGTTGATTTTGTGTCCCCAAAATTGTGGCTAAATTTACAAATTTTTCAGAAAATTGTGCCCTGGCATATTGGCAAAATGCACTGGAGTCAAAAGGGATGGCAAAAATATGGTTAAGTGATTTTAAGTGTTTTTTAAAGGATTCTAAGTGCTTCAAGTTCTTTTTAGTGTTTAGGTAGTATCAAACAGAAGCGTAGTCAGCAAACAAGTCAAATGTCGGTAACAAGTGGTTGCAGGAGGGGATCAAACTGAAGTGTAGTCTAGGAACAAGTCAAAGGTTGGTAATGAGTGGTAGCAGAGATACAGACAACAGCAGGAATGACAACAGCAACATATTGGCTGGGGAGAGTGCAATAATCTGGCAAAGAGGAACTGCCAGGGCATGGCTTAAATAGAAAGTTCATGGGAGGAGCAAATGGTTCAAAGTTCAGGAGAAACAAGATTCAAGCCATTGTCCAGGGAGCGCTCCAACATCTCAGGTGGCTCAGCAAGAAGTGACATCATCAGACATAGCAGAGGTTGCAGGTTTAGACCCGGGTCCTGACAACATCACTGGCTGTGTGTTTGCCTTTTAAAGCAATGTGTTCACAGATAGCTTAAATTGTAAGATTTTTTTTCTAATGTCAATTTGATGAAAATGTTGGTGAACTTGAAACTGCTTATCTCCTGTTCAGGTTTTGAGCTGATCTTTATTAAAGAGATGCTCCACCTTTTTCTCTCCCCGGGTAAAGGGAAGGTCTACCAGTAGAAAAAGAGACAGCAATCAAAAAAATGACACAGGCTCAAACCTATCTATGCATTCTATTTTAATTTTTTTTTTTTATATTAGCATTCTATACAAATAATGATCAATGATATAAAAGTGTAGTTTTTAACATTAGAATGACTGAAAAATATAATAGTTAATAAGTTTCCATTTGAAACAAAGATGCCTCTCAAGAAAGTTGAAAATTTCACAGGATTCACTTATACTGCTTGCTGGTAAAAGTACAAGATCCTGGGGTATGGCCACAAAGGCACTGCATTTTGGCGATGCAGGGAGAGTTATATCTTTCTCTATACCCATATGTACCAGTTTGTTCTCTGAGCATTTATTATGGGTTGACAGGAGAAGGCAGACAGGTTACAGGGTCAGGGACGTATTTACCACAAGGCAAACAAGGCATTTGCCTAGGGCGGCATTTTTCAAGGGGGCATCAGCATTTTTCAGGGGGGCAGCACTGCTCCCTGGAAGAAGGGATGGAAGAAGGGACACACGCAGCATGGGGACCAAGTGGGATCCGAGAGAGGCTGCAGACTGCTTGATGGTGTATGCAGAGCCCGACTCCTATTCCCGTGGATGTCCAGAGCTGTGAAGGTGAGTGTCTTTTCTCTCTCGCTGGGGTGGGGTGGCCAGTGTATGGGGGATGATAGTAGTAGGAGGCTCTCTCGGGTGGGGGGCTGGGGTGTTGTTTGCTCAACGTCAGGCTCTCTTTGTGGGGGAGGGGGGTGTTGGTTGGCGTCAGGGTCTCTCCGTTGGGGGAGACGATTTTTGTGTTGCCTAGGGCAGCACGAAACCTGAATGCACCACTGAACGGGGTACAGGGAGGATAGGGGAAGTGCAGGGAAAGTAAACCTTTACTTTCTATAGTACAAGCAATGTATACATTTACTTTAAAGGACAACCTTTGGTACAAGTTGTCCTTAAAGCTGAACTTCACTCTCTCAATCAACATTTACTATTTTTAACCCTTATGCTGCTAGTATTAGTAAATAGATAGGAAAGTATATCACATTTACTTGTTTTAAACTTTTTTTTTACATTTCTTCATTTTCTTCCCTGTTTTCAGGCCTAGGGAAATGATGTCATATGTCCCAGGAGTCTTCAGGAGGGAAGGATGGGTTTTCTTAGCTAAGCACCCTCCTTTCTGCATGAGTGAGCAGATGGATTCCAGGAAGTAAATGCTACATGAATCATCTGCCCTTACTCAAGATGGCCACGGCCAGAAATGCCAGGGGGTGTTTTTCAAAGTGATTTCTCAGCAAAATAAAGCATGGAGACGGATGGAATGGGTAGTTTGCTTTGAATATTACAAATTAATTAAATAACATTTTTGGTTTCTGGTGCTCAGATGGGGCATAGATCCACTATAAAGGCGTACCCTCACCTGGGGCCCACCTAGTCCAATACTTACCATCATCCTCCTTCCTGTAATCTCTTGTGTGCAGCCATGCCCTGAGTCGTACAGTCTTACTTCTAAAAGTCATAAAACTAATGGTAAAGAGCCTCATACAAGCAATCATATGCAAACAAAAGATTATAAATTAAATAGATTATTTAAACAGTGATTATAACTCGTCTCTGTGCGCAAAAAAACCCATAAACCAATAAAGCGATCAAAATTCCAGTCCATGATCTGTGCCTTAATAATACTTTGATGTCTTCCACCTTGATCGAGTAACTGTACCATGTGCAGATATAACCGTAGGTGCCCCCACTCCTCCACTAATAGGAACTCACCAGACAATAAGCTGCAGGTAAACACAGCAGAGACAGCTCCAAGCTCTCTATGGCAGTCCCCAGCAGTTTTCACTCCTCACCACCAGGGAGCAACCATCTGGGCAGGATGCTATAGAAAAAATAGCTCACCACACAGAGCCACAAAAATGCCATATATAGTGTAGTATTCATTAAATAAAAGATTATAAAAGTCAGATAAATCACAAAGAAATGTATCCAGCATTAAAAATCAGAGAATCAAAATTCACTGGTATGGCCACTGTCCTGAAAACTGGAAGTGGTATTGTGAGGGCAGCAAGTAGGCTCCACCCAACAGATTTTGAGAAATGGGATGTCTTCAGGAGACTAGCCTATGATTTGCAATAAAGGTTTGTATATTTGCCTTGTTACTAACTCCCTGTACCTCTAAGTGCTGACTTTCTCACTTATTGAATTTCTTTTAAACGTGTCCCCACTAAGTCCTTTTTATGCTGAACATGTGCTCCACAGCCTCATTCATTGCTTCAGGACAAGACATGCCGGACAGGAATTTTGGAGGCTACAGTGAGTTGGAATTATTAAGGCTGCAGTTTGCATATGCAGGATAAGGAGGACCCAGCGGGGGAGGAATTGGCCTTCCTCCAGGCGGGGCCAAACAATGAAAATCCTTAAGTAGGAAAATCCCATCGTTCCAAGAATGAGATAGTGGGATAAGGGGATTTGTATGTGCCACAAATACAAAACGTAACAAGATATGAAAAAATAATTATATAAAAAGAGTATACAATTTTATTAGTACATTAAAATCCACATGATAAAAAACACATCATGTCCACAATCATTCAATCAGCAAAAGAGAGTACATGCATAATTCAATGTGAAATAGGAGACAAGTAGGTCAATGAGTTTCACTTGACAAAGTGTTTCTTCAGGATCCACTTTTTGCCTTCAATGTAATATATGGCAGCTCCAAGATTGGCTAGGTACCAACAGTAGTCTATAAATACTGGTCATTCAAGATATGTGCCAAAATGGATACAATTCTATAGACCAAATGTATATATCTCACTGCTCTTGATGATCATCTACGGCACCGTCTCGCCATAGGCTCACCCCAAAGATCAGATGGAAAAGAAGTAAACTACTCACATCATACAGAAAGGTCACACCTGGTGAAGGTGGTCCCCCTAATTATATTAATCCTACAAGGTGTGATGGCCAAAACATCCAAGCAATCAAAAGGCTTAGTAAACCAAAGGGAGATTTGCCTAGTCAAAGAATACAACTTGTCAAATTTGTCAAAAACAAACATTAAATTAACTCAAATGATTTCTTGTGCTTAAAAAGGGACTGTATAATCCCACCACCACTTATTTTTGTAAAATATCAGCTCCTGATTAGCAATGCTTCACTAATAAAATCCAAGCAATGATTAAAATGCAATGCAACAATTATGTTGTCCCCACAAATACAGACATAGTATATTGCAAGCCTTTGTTTATTGCTTATTTAGAATAAATAACTTCTCTGATGGGCAAGGGAGACCATGGACACAAGCACAAATGTATTTTATTTGTGGTTAAACATTTATATAAATCCCTAATTGCAACTGGCAGATTAATTAATGAGACCATCTGTGTCCCTTAAAATTATTGATCTGAGTTCCAAGAAAGTACAATTCCAAAATGAAATGATCACAGTTTTAACTTAATTATCGTCCATTGTTATGGAACAAACAAACACGTAAAAGGATCAAAAGTCCATTAATGGATTGTTGTCTCCTAAGGGAATTTTACATACTGTTTTGTTTTTTTTTCTCAGCAAGCTTAATTTAATTCAATTTGTTAAAGATTGAGTAGATTTGCTGGATTTTATGATGTGCATGACTTGTAGAGGAAAATTAAGACACAAAAATTTCTATATATTCTGCACAACTCCGGAGTTGTTATATCACAGAACAGAAGTTCACTGAGTTCACCTTTAAAAATGTATAAAGCCATTTTTTTTTACTCCCAACTCTTTTCTCCAAGACCCTAAATTTTGGGAATGGTGAAACCAAAATGATATAGAACTTTAAATGTGCCTTAACAGGAACATACAACACAATGATATTAAAATATGAAATACTTTATTATATCATTAATGCAAAGCTAATATTATGCACCAGAGTACATCATATCATTACAACTATGGTGGACACATAATTACAATTCCAAAACTGGCGTAATGGAGTGATGCGTTTCACAGTACTTTTGCTTCCTCAGGATCCATGCCAGTATTATGATATGAGACATGGCTGTACAAAAATAACAGACATACATTTAAAGTGATATTAAAGGCAATTTAAAAAAAACCCAAACATATCATACTTACCTGCTCTGTGCAGTGGTTTTGCACAGAGCAGCCCTAATCCTCCTCCTCTTGGGTCCCCCAACTTTTCTCCTGTCCCCTTCCTCCTGTCGAGTACCCCTAGAGCAAGCATATTGTTATGGGGCACCCAAGCACACTCACTCCCAAGATGCTTCTATGCATGTCCATTCACATACAGAGCAAGGGCTCAGCCCAGCCTTCTCTCTCTTCTCATTAGCTCACTGGCTGTGATTAACACCACTGGGAGTCAATGGCTCCGCTGCTGTCTCAGCCAATGAGAAGAGAGATCTGAGGCTCTCGTGCACATCGCTGGATCGCAATGGGTCTCAGGTAAGTATTATGGGGGCCGGGGGGGAGCTGCACACAAAAGGTTTTTTACCTTCTTGCATAGAATGTATGAAGGTAAAACACCTTAAGCCTTTACAACCACTTTAAGACACCACCAAAACAACAATACAATATACAATTTAAAAAAATCTGCAAAAATGGCTCTCAGTTTTCATGATGATGATCTCATGTAATGATAGGAAAGGAGAAAAAAAATATCATTGTGTTGCATGTTCTTCTTAAGGCACATTTAAAGTCACATATCATTTTGGTTTCTACATAATCAAAAGTTAGGGTCATGGAGAAAATAGGAGTAATTCACAAAAAAGGGATGGTGTCCACATCAGGAGTAAATCACAAAGAAGGGATGAAATGCCCTTTCAGATAGCTCTCACAGGAACAAGTGTCCCTATTGGAACTTCCCTCCTTTATTTCTCTTCTGGTGACAACTTAATTTTGATTTGACCTCATTTTCAAGCCCCAATGACTGTGGTCAGTAGGACAAAGTAGCAGCGCTAATTTAAACATAAACATAAAAAAGTCCAATTTAAAAAAAAAAAACCCTGATAAAAATGTCCCAATTGAAGTTCCCACGATCCAACATCACCAGAACACCCGAATGGTTCAGCTTCTTACCAGAAATTCTGACCGAAACACATCTGTCAATATAGGCAACTCAAATGGGGATGAATGTGTGCAGATCGTGGAACTGGTAATCCTCATCAAGATAGATTTCACTCTTCCTCTCAAAATATCTAAACAGGTCCTAAAAGAAGACTTCCATCCAGTATTTAGATACGGAATAAGAGAAGAAGACTTCTCATAGTGTAGTAATTAAATAATAAAATCACCCTGTTTATTACAAGTTACTTGTACATTGTATTGGATGGTTACCAGCATTTGAAACAAGTTTCCAACAAGGAAAATGGCCGCCGTCCCTCCAAAAAACTTGATGACGTCACACACCAAAGCTCCACCCGATGCATTTAGTAAAAGCTATTCCTAGGGTTGAGATGCTAAAACAGTGTTATCCTCCGGGAACCTTGCAGCACAGAAACTGTGATTTATTTTTTATTATTTATATTGCCTGGTATGCGAGCTGCTTTTCTCTGATTTTTATTTCATGTTCTGTAGTCACATGATTAGTGTATTTACCCAAGCGCAGGTTACTTGTTTTTATCTTAGTAGGGCAAAGTAAATCTCCCTAATTGGGACACTGACAGCAGTACAAACCAGACAGAGTTTCAAATCCACCACCACTCTATCCAAATAAAAATTCAAGTTTTAGCTCTAGAAATATTTTAAAAAGGTTAACCCACCTAAAATATTTCAGGTTTTGATAAAAGCTTGAAAGTTAAACCTCCCAGCTGATCCTTACTTCACTCAGTGACTCCATTTGTGATATCCCTATTCTTGATTTCCTACAACTGAAAACAGACTGCACCTATTACAGCAGGGTGCCACCCTCCATGTTGATCTTTACATTCATTTTATATTACGGTAAAGTAACTAGAGGAGCTAGAACACACCTTGATGGACGGGGGACACCTAAAATGCCAAGGTGGATTAGAACCAAGCTGAAATCTTTTCTGCTCTGGATATTCCTCACTGGAGAGGGTTGCTTTAATATGACTGAGGTCCCCACTTTGTACCAGGAGACCAAGGAGACTCCCACAGATCACTAACTAGCTTCCCCCGCCATAAGTGACATTATTATTTTTATTTTCTCTTTTATTATATCTGTAAAGTGATGCTTGTAAATCCACCTGGAACTGCTCCCATATGTGGCATGTCACCCCTGTCAGGAAAAAATGTCACCAGCACACCGAGGATCACCAATATGGGTCCAAAGGTTTTAATAAACCATTTTTAGCCACATGCCGCCCAGCCACTGTAGAAATACGGCGGCAGGGCGGCACGGCTGGGCAAAACCACGTTTTAAAACGTGTGTTTTTAAAACAGGTAGGGGGCGCGTGCGAGGCGCCCTACCTGTCCCGCCAATCCCAATCGCGGATGTCAGTCGCCAGGTCACAGCCGGTTGTTACCGGCTATGTCCCGGCGATCGGCGGCAATCGCTGACAGAGAGCACAGCTGCAGTAGCTGTGCTTTCTGTCAGTTCCCTGACAGCTCCAGGACACGCTGATCAGGACAGAAGAGTTTATCTGTCCCGATCAGTGGTGTTCCCTGCAGTACACACCCCCGCCCCCTAGTAAAACACTCCTCTCACACAGTTAACCCTTTCACTGAATAATAAAGTTAACCCCTTCCTCCCCAGTGCCATTAGTACAGTGTCAATGTTTTTTTTTTGCACTGATCACTGTATTGGTGTCACTGGGGATGTCAGTGACCCCAAGTCAGTTCCCCCCCAGTGTCAGAATGTCCGCCGCAGTCCCGCCATAAGTCACTGATCGCCGCCAAAAGTCGCTGATCGCTGCCATTATTGGTATAAAAAAAAATTAAAATCCCAGTATCTTTCCCGCCATTTGTAAACGCTATAACTTTCACGTAAACCAATTAATTTACACGTATTGGGTTTTTTGTAGCAAAGACATGTCGCAGAATGCATTTTGGCAGAAATTTATGACTAAATTTGATTTTTAATTTTTTTTTTACTGGACATGTTTTATAGCAAAAAGTCCAAAATATTGTTTTTTTTCCTCAAAATTGTCAGCCTTTTTTTTATAGCGCAAAAAATAAAAAACGCACAGGCAATCAAATACCACAGAAAGAAAGCTCAATTTGTTGGAAAAAAAGTATGTAAATTTCATTTATGTACCGTATTGCATGACCGCGCAATTGTCCGTTAAACTAGCACAGCGCTGTATAACAAAAAAATGGCGTAAATTGCAGTATCTATACCATAGTTTGTAGACGCTATAACTTTCACACAAAGCAATCAATATACACTGATTGGAATTTTTTACCAAAAACGTAGCAGAATACATTTTTGCCGAAATTTATAACTAACTTTGAGTTTACTATATATTTTTTATAGCTGAAAGTAAAAAATATCGTTTTTCTTCAAAATTTTTGGTCTTTTTTTGTTTATAGCGTGAAAAATAAAAAGCGCACAGGTGATCAAATACCATTGAAAGAAAGCTCTATTTGTGTGAAAACAAGGACGTAAATTTCATTTGAAAGCAGCATTGCATGACCGCGCAATTATCAGCTGAATTAGTGCAGCGCCATTTAGCAAAAAGAGGCCTGGTCATTAAGGGGGGTAAATCCTCAGGAGGGCAAGTGGTTAACGCAGGAACGTGTGCATTTGGATTATACACTTGCATGTCACCCCTGTCAGTCACGCAGCTTTACAGCAACCTTCTCCACTTCTATATGTGCAAAAAGGCATTACATTTGATCAGAAGGACCCCTTTTTTTGGTTGGATATTGCAGCACACACCACATCACATGCGTAGCAATATGCACTCTTCTACCTTTGACCATCTGCTTAAGCAATCTATCAAACCCGTTGAGAATTAATTTAGCCTCTATACTGCTATGCAGAGTAATGTTGTAAACTAACATATAGATGGTGACAAATCTATATCAATGATTGTAATAGAAAACCAACATTAAAATACTGCAGTTAAAAAGGGCTGTATATCAGAGGTTTTCATATGTGACATATTGTTCTATGGGTGAAGAGATACAGTGTTATGTGACATCTTATTAACATTATTTTATTAATGTCACTCAATAAAATATGATTTATTTTTAATTAGAAATGGACTTGTCATGTTGCTAGTTTGATCAGTTTTAGTCTGGACCAATTCTGACATATAAAAAACAGCATTTGTTTTGTTAGAAAACTACTTAGAACCCAAAACATTATATATTTTTAAGCAAAGGCCCTAGAGAATAAAGTGATGGGTGTTGCATATTTTTATGTCACGTGATATTTGTGCAGTAAAAATGCATATGTTTTGAAAAAATAGACTTTAATGAATTTTAATGCACAATAACACAACATAATACCCAGCTGTTTGGTAAAATAAAATATGATGTTATACCGATTAAATAGATACCTAACATGTCATAAAATGGCCTGTGGAATGGCACCAACCTATGGAACCTAAAATTCGCTATAGGTGATGCTTTAAAAGTCTTTACAGGTTACAGGTTTAGAATTAAACAGGAGATCTGGTACTAGAATTATTGCTCTCTCACGGCTGTTCACGGTGATACCTCACATGTGTGGTGCAGTCACCGTTTACATATGCATGCAGGAACTACATGCATGTTTTCATTTGCATGTGAACACGGGGGGTGAGATGCTTTAAAAAACATATGTAACATATATATAAAACATACTAATATATATATTAGTAGTATTTATTTTATTCATTATTTATTTATTTTTTACATAGTTCTTTTAATTTTCTTTTTTAGCAACTTTATTGCTCTAACCTGGGATGAATATAATTGGAAGTGAAGAAATCCTCATTGCTTCCTGGTTTTGACATCACACAATGGGAGGAACAACAGTTTCTCTCAGTGTCTAAGGAGTCGGATGCCACTTGTTGCATCTTTATTCAATTGGATGGGAGAGGCAGCAAAGGCATTGGAAGCGGGGGATGGGTAACCCCTTTCTGCCACCCGTAATAGTGACCCGGTGGCTATAGTGGCTTATAAACGGCCCAAGGACAGGAAGTTGTTAAGGTGGCATCTTAAAAGTCCCTAATAATGTATTCTGTAATACTCTAGGTCAGTGATGGCGAACCTATGGCACGCGTGCCAGAGCTGGCATGCAGAGCCATCTCAGTGGGCACGCCAGGAAGAAGAGGAAGATGAGCGCACACGGACCACGCACACTGACCGGCCATCCAGATCTCGTCCACACTGGACCCCCATCAAACTACATCTCTCACATGTCTCTGGGGCCAGGGTGGGTGTGGACGAGAGGAAACGGCTCCTATGCGGATCTGGCACCAGGGGTGATGTAGCCGGGGATGGGCGTGGAAGAGAGGAAGAGGCTCCCACACTGCTCCGGGGCCAGGGGAAATGTGTTCAGCGTGGATGGGAATGAGCTGCTGGGTTGGAAGCCACACCGACACTGCCAGAGGTGAGATTAACTGCTTGCCAACCATGCTATAGCCAAAAGATGGCTACAGCATGGTTGTCTAGTTCTGGGAGGGCGTCCCAGAACGCGAACCCAGTGGCACACACCCTGCGCTGCCAGTGATCGCTGTGTCCTACGGATACAGCTGATCACGTGATAAGGTGTTGGCACTTTGAAATAAAAAAGTTGGTTTTGTGTTGCAGTTTTGGGCACTCGGGCTCAAAAAGGTTCGCCATCACTGGGGTAGGTGCTCTCCAGGCTGCCAGGCAGGATTGAGTTGTGTATATCGTAAGACTAGGTAGAGAGAAATACAAATCCTTTGACAGGTAAAACAGCTTCTATATATGTATATATTCTGTATATTTTGCTGTTTGACCAAAGTCAAGCTTTAAGTACCTTGTTATTTTTTTTGCAAAACATACATTCATGCTTTAAAAAACCCATCAACAAAGTATATAATAACTCAGATCATTTAATAATGCTAAATACTTCTTTCATTTCTATTTATATTAATGAAATGGTTTTCTAAGATTTAAAAAGTACCTTGTTGGCACCCTGACAATATTCTTGGATGGTGATCGCAAAGCTTGTGCAAATCGCCATCTGCAGAGGAGAGAGGATTGAGATAGTCTTGCCAAGACGAAAAAAAAATATGAAGGATAACATGTTACAGATATTTGGGATGGGATATTTTATTGTGACATAAAAAGGAGAATACAAAAATTGGCAAGATGTGATATTGATTAACACCCACATGTACAGAGAAATACCGAAAAACTATTTATAGTGAGCATAACACATCAAGAAGCAATTAAGGCTTCGCAGGCAAGGTTAAAAGAGAGCACTGTAAATTTGCTTTGCTTCTTGTTTCCTTAAAGTGTTTGTGACATGTAGTGATGATTCGTGCTGATGCTGTAGTCCTTAGATCTCTAGCTTCATGAGCAAGCTACTTCCCCCATCTGGAAGAACATCAGAAGAGACCATGGACACTGTGAACGATGCATGCATGGGATCTCTTGGATGTGTGTATGCATCCTGGATACCTGGTTACCAAGCTTATTAGAACATGCAAAACTACACATGCACAGATTTATTTCTGTTTTCATTTTTATTTTTTTTTTTACAAGAAGATACAACTATCATAGGATCAATTTGATCATATTATACTGCAGCTTATGGTTGACCAACAATCGATGCACAGTGAAAGAGTTGTTTTTAAAGTTGCATGTTTAATTTTTTAAAAAAAATAGGTAATAAAGTTGTATACTCACAATCATGAAATTGTGCAAATATATATTTTTTTAGTTCAGTATCTGCTGATCTTGTGTCCTGTGCGCTTATGGACCAGAAGAATTGAGAATTGAGAATATGTAAATGTTGCAATTGTCTATATAGGGGTAGTTGTCAATGAAGATGGGGGAATATGAAACTTGCAGGGAAAAGAACTGAAAAAGAGAGCTGAAGAAGGGGAGGAGGAGGAAGGGGGTAAGGTGGAAACAAGATGGGTTTTTCCTCATGGGATCCAGTTGGGTTGCTAAAATACCAAGTCTGCGTAGTAGCATGGTGGAACACCTTCCCCCAAAGATTCTACTAGTCTAAAGGTATCTAAGACTATTAACACCCATTTCAGGATAATAAAGCTACATCCTAGGCTCCTGTATACATAGGAATATTTTCTGTTTATCATTTAGGGTACTTGTTAGTTTTTCATTGACCATGATATTATCCACCCTGCATTTGACTTCTGGAAATGGAATAAGTTGCTGTTTTCATTGGCTAGCAAGAGTCAGCTGAGCTGCGATCAAAATGTGGTGAGTTAGAGATTGTTGTAGTTTGGTCAGAGCTTTATTCTTGCTGTGTAGGAGAGTCTGCCAAGGATCTTTGGGAATATCTTTAAGAAACAATGACTTGAGTAGGTAGAAGAATTTAGAGCAGAAAATTTCAGCAAAATGACATGTCTGCAGGCATGTAACATGTCTCCAGTGATTGAACAGCCTCAGCAGCACTTAAGGGGGCCACATACCACCTCATCATGACCTTGTATGCTACTTCCATGTTGGTAACATTTAACCAGTTGCCGACCACAGACAGCAGAATGATGGCTACACTGCGGCCGGCCAGTTCTGGGAGGGCGTCATATGACGTCCTCCCAGAACGCACTCTCATGCGCACCCCCGGGGGCACGCACCCGGCGATCTCGGTGATCGCTGTGTCCTACGGACACAGCTAATCACGTGATGTGGTAAAAGGCCAATCACAGCAGCCTTTTACCACATGATCACCCATGTCCAATGACACGCTGATCACCGGGAAATGCAATTGCCGGTTCTCGGCTGCACTTTTCTCTCGCTGTCAAAGCGTGAGGAAAGTACTGCCGAGAACCGGCAGTTGTCAAAGCAGGGATCGGCACCAATCATCCTGTGCCCAGCAGTGCCACCCACCTGTGCCCAGCAGCGCCCACCAGTGGTTATCAGTGCCACCCACCTGTGCCACCCACCAGTGCTTATCAGTGCCACCCACATGTGCCACCCACCAGTGCCCAGCAGTGCCACACACCTGTGCCACACACCTGTGCCCAGCAGTGCCACCTACCTGTGCCCAGCAGTGCCACCCACCTGTGCCCAGCAGTGCTACCCAGCTGTGCCCACCAGTGCCATCCACCAGTGACCATCAGTGCAGCCCAGCAGTGCCGCCAGTCAGTGCCCAGCAATTGTGCCAGTCAGTGCCCAACAGTTGCGCCAGTCAATGCCCAGCAGTGCCGCCAGTCAGTGCCAAGCAGTAACGCCAGTCAGTGCCAAGCAGTAACGCCAGTCAGTGCCGCCTATCAGTGCTGACTATCAGTACCTATCATCAGTGCTGCCTATCAGTGCAGCCTATACATGCCACCTCATTAGTGCTGCCTATCAGTGCCGCTTATCAGTGCCCTTTAGTGCTGCCTATCAGTGCCCATCAGTGCTGCCTCATCAACGCACATCAGTGAAGGAGAAAAATTACCTGTTTGCAAAATTTTATAATAGAAACAAAGAAGCTTTTTTTTTTTTTCAAATTTTTTGCACATTTTTGTTTATAGCGCAAAAAGTAAAACACCCAGCGACAAATCAATACCACCAAAAGAAAGCTCTATTTATGAGAAAAAAATTGCTAAACATTTCATATGGGTACAATCTTGCATGACCGCGCAATTGTCATTCAAATTGCGACAGCGCTGAAAGCTGAAAATTGGCCTGGTAAGGAAGGGGGTATAAGTGCCCGGTAGGCAAGTGATTAAGTAACAACTGACCAAATCATTCCTATCTGATACCCACTCCTGTTATGATTTGTTTTGTTGTATTTTTGTCCTCCATCTTCCTACATATGTGTGTCTTGTATGTTGTGAGGGCTCATTAATTGGGTGTACATGACTGAGATTAGCCTATGCCCCCCAGCACATTTCATGTAGTCACAAGAGATAGAGTTAAAAGCTCTTTTCAGAACTAAAGTTGGCCATAGACAGATACAATTTTGAACACAAATTTTTAGGAAAAGTTTGTCCAAGGAAAGATTGTTCATTTTTCTAATCATTAGTGGGTCAAATCAACACTTGTTTTTGACTGAACTGATGAGCAAATTTAAAGGAACAGCATGAAAAATGTTTCTTGAGTGAACAAATTTCTAACAGCATGTGTAGTTTCATTCAGTAAAGGCCATTCATTCCAAATTCAATTGTAAAAAACAAAAAAAATCTTTTCAATGACATTCGAATGTTGTGAGAATTTTCATACAAATTTTGATTTGACTTTTCCTAAAAATTTTCATTAGGAATTCTATCCATCAATGGCCAGCTTAAAGATAAGAGGAAGTATGGTACAACTCTCATGAACAGAATACCAATTAAGTGGTGTGTTTACATATGCTTCTGCCAGCTTACTTTTGGGGAATGAAGTCAGCCAACACAGTCGGCGATATTAGAAGCTAGGAAAGCATTAATCCTGTTCACTGGAATCCTGGCCAGGATTTTTATATCCACATTGAGTAGAGATATATCCTGTAGGGCCCAAGTTATCCTCATCTGGTTTTGGGACCATTGGGGCCTGGGGTTTTTGAAGGTTTGAACAGAAGATAAGACCTATTCTATGACGATAACAGAGTTTAAGTAATTGCTAGCATTTCTTACAATTTGTAGGAGCACATCATTTTGGAAACTGCAGTCAGCAGTGTGAGGTTGGAAGGAAAAAGGTTTAGAATATAAAGTCTCTACATTTTTGGAGAAGAATTAAACAGTTTTAACGAGATTGGTAGTTAGTGGCAATTAGAGTCCCTAAGCTTGGTAGAGGTGTAGCAGGTAACAAATACAGTTTCTGGGCTAGCATGATGCTTGATTTGTTTAACCAAGAGTATATCTTCTGCTTGGCCCCTCTGAGCCTTTTTTTCAGATTTCTGGTCTAGTAGGTTTAACTCTTAACTTTTTATTGATAAAAGTTGTGCTGCTAAGGTTTTATCATGTTTTTGTCTTAGAGCAAGGTCAAGCCGTTGAAGTTTAGCATACAGTTCACTCTTTTTAAAGCCTTCCTTCTTAGGTCTGGTAGTTAGTGTGATTAAGTGAGATTGTAAATTACAAGCTGGTCAACACCAGGTGTTTGGATGGATATGGTGGACTGACTAGGGGTGGTGTTATACAAGTTTGTTCTGGACTAGTGTTTGTTTGGCATATAGTAAGAAACTATTGTTATATCAATGTCCTAAATGGATGGTTGCAGAATAATACATCTACCCCTAGGGTCTGCAATTTGCCTGTTGCAAGTAAGGGGTAGTATTTTTTATTAAGGCATTTAACATGCCACGTTTCTTTTCTTTAAAGTTAGTGCAGTAGAACTGTGGGTAGTTTTTGTGTAAGTATTTGGAACAGGAGGAAGAAGAGCAGAAGAAAGCAGAAAAAAGTAATAGGAAAATGCCTTGTTGCATTTATAAGGTGATTTGGGTTGGACGTTGTGGGATATTGTTTTAAAATGGCTAGCCATGATCAATGTCTGTAGTACAGAAATGTAGAAGGTCTATACCCAAAGGCAATTTAAAGCAAATGTGCTATGTCCATGTAGTGCCCATTCCTCAGTATTGCGTGCTCATCTTTCCTTCACTCCCTCATTGAAACATACAGCCTCCGGGAGCAAAAATACCTGGTGCTTCTGAGTATATAGTTTGTATAAATAATTGGCCCTAGTACAAACTATTCAGTGGCTTTACAGGCAGTAGCTGAGCTCCCTATCTCTTTTGTTCAGTAGGCAGTGTAGGGATTTTAAAAAGTTGGACTTTCAATAACCATGCCAAGTTCAGAGCCTCGGTGATTAAAATCCAGGCCCACTAAATGACTCGCTGGGCTGGCATTAAAACGATCTGAATATTTACAGCACTACACATACCACAAAAACATTAGATAACTGAGGTTAAAAAAATGTAATACAATTTCAAATGTAAAATGTGAGTTCCAGAGTATTCCTTCGTTGATAATTGTCTAAACATTTGCACCTTGCATAATTAGATTCTGTAGCAGGTGGGATTTTGGTTAAGCAGAACAATACTGGATTAATTCCCTGCAACTACAAAGTGCATTAGCATTAATTTCAATTACTGTAGATGCTCAGATAATTAGTGATTCTCTCAGTGTATACCAAGTTCTACTGTCTGCTGTGAAAGTGGTTGCAAACCATTAAACTGAAAATGATGGAATTTCATTATTATTGTTATTGCTACCTTAATTCTGAAAAGATGTTCTTTTGCACAGCACTGAACTGAGCTGTTGATGATCAAATATTGCTGGCAGAGAACCTTGGTGGACAGTGGTATTACCTATGCACAGTAGAATTACCTATGCACAAGTTCTTGCTTCTGTATCTGTGAGGTGTCCATTAGTGATGGACCGAACACCCCCCTGTTCAGTTTGTGGTCATTCAAACCTAAGGAAAGTTTGACTGTGAACTTCAAACAGAGGGGGCAATTCACTAAGCGGTATCTTACCACATCTGAGTATGCGCTGAGATCCAGCACAGCTACTAAAATACAGCATAAATTGTATTATTAAGTCATGTGGTATTTTAGTAGTGAAAACATTCTTTCATGTTTCAGCTGTCAGCAGGGTTCCCCTCAGCTCAAGGATTGGTTACTGTCTCCTGGATGCAAGTCTGAACAGAAAATACATGTTGCCTCGCATGTTGGAAGGTAGAGCAACATACCATATTTAATGTATACATAGGTATGTGAGGCTAGCACGTACAGTATCTCACAGAAGTGAGTACATCCCTCACATTTTTGCAAATATTTTATTACATCTTTTCATGTGACAACATTAAAGATATTACACTTTGCTACAATGTGACGTAGTGAGTGTACAGCTTGTATAACATATAAATTTGCTGTCCCCTCAATATAACTCAACACACAGCCATTAATGTCTAAACCGCTGGCAACAAAAGTGAGTCCACCCCTAAGTGAAAATGTCCAGATTGGGTCCAAAGTGTCAATATTTTGTGTGGCAACCATTATTTTCCAGCACTGCCTTAACCCTCTTGGGCATGGAGCTCACCAGAGCTTCACAGGTTGCCACTGGAGTCCTCTTCCTCTCCTCCATGACGACATCACGGAGCTGGTGGATGTTAGAGATCTTGCGCTCCTCCACCTTCCATTTGAGGATACCCCACAGATGCTCAATAGGGTTTAGGTCCAGAGACATGCTTGGCCAGTCCATCACTTTTACCCTCAGCTTCTTTAGCAAGGCAGTGGTTGTCTTGGAGGTGTGTTTGGGGTCATTATCATGTTGGAGTACTGCCCTGCGGCCCAGTCTCCGAAGGGAGGGGATCATGCTCTGCTTCAGTATGTCACAGTACATGTTGGCATTCATGGTTCCCTCAATGAACTGTAGCTCCCCAGTGCCGACAGCACTCATGCAGCCCCAGACCATGACACTCCCACCATATGCTTGACTATAGGCAATACACATTTGTCTTTGTACTCCTCACCTAGTTGCCACCACACATGCTTGACACTATCTTGGTCTCATCAAACCACAGGACATGGTTCCAGTAATCCATGTCCTTAGTCTGCTTGTCTCAGGCAAACTGTTTGCGGGCTTTCTTGTGCATTATCTTTAGAAGATGCTTCTTTCTGGGACGACAGCCATGCAGACCGATTTGATGCAGTGTTCGGCGTATGGTCTGAGCACTGACAGGCTGGCCCCCCACACCCCTTCAACCTCTGCAGCAATGCTGGCAGCACTCATACATTTATTTCCCGAAGACAACCTCTGGATATGACACTGAGCACATGCACTCTTTGGTCGACCATGGCGAGGCCTGTTCTGAGTGGAACCTGTCCTGTTAAACTGCTGTATGGTCTTGGCTACCATGTTGCAGGTCAGTTTCAGGGTCTTGGCAATCTTCTTATAGCCTAGGCCATCTTTATGTAGAGCAACAATTCTTTTTTTTCATATCCTCAGAGAGTTCGGATGAGGCACCATATTGAACTTCCAGTGACCAGTATGAGAGAGTGAGAGCGATAACACCAAATTTAACATATCTGCTCCCCATTCACACCTGAGACCTTGTAATACTAATAAGTCATATGACACCTTGGAGGCAAAATGGCTAATTGGGTCCAATTTGGACATTTTCACTTAGGGGTGTATTCACTTTTGTTGCCAGCAGTTTAGACATTAATGGCTGTGTGTTGAGGTTTTTGAGGGGACAGCAAATTTACATGTTATACAAGCTGTACACTCACTACTTTACATTGTAGCAAAGTGTCATTTCTTCAGTGTTGTCACATGAAAAGATATAATAAAATATTTACAAAAATGTGAGGGATGTACTCACTTCTGTGAGACACTGTAGCTGGCCAGACAAGTTATATTTTACATACCAAAAGGGAGAGTTGTGGCTCTCTGCTATGTTAATTTTATCCAGTTAAACTTTTGCAAGGGGTTTTAAAATGCAGGTTAGATAGGAAAAGGGTCTTAAAGAACATTTTTGTCCTTGTTTGTGGTAAATTAACATTTCAAAGGGTACATTGTTTAAATGTTTAACCACTCTCCCCTTGCCCAATAACAGAAGTACTGCTACAGGGCGGCAGGGATGCACAAAGTCACCTGTATATATGTGATTTGCAGTTCCAGGTAGGGGCCGCCCTACCCACGCCACTATTGGCTTGTGAACAAGTCAATCACCGGGTCCCGGCCGTCGATTCTCGGCAATCGTCAGCAGAGCTGACAGGGGGGGAGACCTATGTATAAACAACACAGGTCTCTCTGCTGTCAGCATAGAAATGCTGCTTTGTATTTCTCTGCACAGCATAGAAATACAAAGCAGCATGTCTTCCTAGTAAAACACACACAGCACACAGTTAACCCTTTGATCGCCCCAGATGTTAACCCCTTCCTGCCCAGTGTCATTAGTACAGTGTCACTGCTTTTTATTAGCACTTATCACTGTATTAGTGTCACTGGGGATGTCAGTGGCAGTTAGTCAGTTCCCACCCAGTGTCAGAATGCCAACTGCAGTCCCACTAAAAGTCACTGATCTCCACCATTACTAGTATAATAAAATAAAATTTCTAGTATATATACAGTCATTTGAAGATGCGATAACTTTAACGTAAACCAATTAATTTACACGTATTGGTATTTTTTTTTAGCAAAGACATGGAGCAGAATACATTTTTGCTAAAATTTTATTTTTACATTTTTTTTACTGGATATGATTTATAGCAAAAAGTAAAAAATATTGTGTTTCTTTCAAAATTGTCAGTCTTTTTTTGTTTGCAGTGCAAAAAATAAAAAATGCAGAGGTGATCAAATACCACAGAAAGAAAGCTCTATTTTTGGGAAAAAAATTACATAAATTTAATTTATGTACAGCGTTGCGTGACCGCGCAATTGTCAGTTAAAATAATGCAGCGCTGTATCGCAAAAAATGGCCTGGTCAGGAAAGGGGGGGTAAATCCTCTGGAGGGGAAGTGGTTAAGGATGATAAAGAATGTGATTTAACCATATAAGAAATATTTAATGATGGTAATTAGACTTGAGAGGGTCATGTTAAGATCAAAAGTGTTTGGTCAGCCAATCAGATACCCCTTCCAGCTTTACTCACTGATATTTCAGAGGGAAGCTTGAGCTGTTATTTTGTTCATTTTGGAAGCACGGGTCTAGATTATAACATACATTACTGCATGCATGGAAGGTGCATATTATAGTTTGGACATATGTGCTGAATGGTGTATTGCCTCTATGCTTGCTATAACATGAATGACTAATGGGATGCTGAAGGCTGCTGTTCATTGTAATATTTACAAACACTCTGTTAGATTTTTTTTTCTATTGCAAGTACCTTGTGGACTGTTATGGAATATGGAATCCAATAAACATCTCTCTCTGGGAAAGAACCATTGAACTTGTTGCTGCGGAGATACTTAATGATCATCATCCTTTATGTATGACGACATATAGCACTTCTGCCGACTGCATTGGGTTTCCCAGTTTGAATCCCGGTCAGGACACTGTCTGCATGATGTTTGCATGTTCTCCCGGTGCCTACATGGTTTTCATCCCACCCTGCAAAAGCCATGACTCTATTATGTATATGTGAAATAAAACAAACAATATCCACGCTGACTAGGAGTATAAGGCAGCTGACACCAATTGGTAGTATACAAACCTAAATGAATAAAAGTAAAACATGTAAAATGTATCGCCAATCATAAAATAGTGAACTAAAGTTATATCAAAGCAGATACAAATAATATAATAAATGTCCGTGAGATCAAAAAATCCATGAAAAGAAATTGTAAGAAAAATATAAATAATATCTATCCACCACCATAAAGTGCACTTGCTTGCAGTAAAGTAATTCACAAATTCCGTCACTGTCTGCCAGTGAATTTAAAACTCATCAGAAATGATGGCTGCCACTGCAACAGTATAATTGTCCGTGTATTTAAACAAGGATTCCAAAGGTTCATGTATCTTGACATATGACTGTGTTGACAGATGTCAGTCTATCTAGCCGAGCTGCAGTGAAATAAGGCTCACAAGGAGCAAATAGGCTTCCAATAGTGTAGTATTTATTTAAATCCAATAAAATTCATAACAAGTATTGCAAAGAAATATCAGCTTACACAAATAGCCACTGCCAACCCAGAATCACGCAGCGGTGTGACGTCAGCACTGTACACTCCTCTCCGACGTGTTTTGTCACCCCTTGATAATGTCCTATTGGACGAAACACTTCAGTGAGGAGTGTACAGTGCTGACGTCATGCTGCTGTGCGATTCTGGGTAGGCAGCGGCTATTTATGTAAGAAAAAATATATATACCCTATTTAATGTATACATAGGTATGTGAGGCTAGCACATAGCTGGCCAGACAAGTTACATTTTACATATCAAAAGGGAGAGTTGTGGGTTTTAAAAAGTGGGGGAGTTCCTGCACCTATTCTCTGAGAAAAAAGCCCTGTTTATATGGATATACCCAGAATCAGGCAGCGGCATGACATCAGCACTGCACACTCCACTCCAACGCATTTTGTCACCCCTTGGTAATGTCCTATTGGACGAAATGCATCGGTGAGGAGTGTGCAGTGCTGACATCGCGCTGCTGCGCAATTCTGGGTAGGCAGTGGCCATTTATGTAAGAAAAAAGATATATACCGCATTTAATGTATACATAGGTATGTGAGGCTAGCACATAGCTGGCCAGACAAGTTACATTTTACATATCAAAAGGGAGAGTTGTGGGTTTTAAAAAGTGGGGGAGTTCCTGCACCTCTTCTCTGAGAAAAAAAGCCCTGTGTATATAGTTATAAAAAAGATTTTAAATACCCCCCTACCCTTTTTTTATAAGTGATCACATACCCTCTGTTTTCAGTTGCTTAAGAGCTGGGGGAGGAGAAACAGAGGCACACTGATCTTCCCAGTGAATGGATGTGCATTGGTAATGTGTGTCAGGACAAGTCTGGTCATTGGAGTAGAGTAGGCTGAGTTCCCAGTACAGCTAGAGAACTGACCACGGTGTATTCTCCTGCTTAGTGTGGACGAGTTTTTAATAGGAAGGCAGAGAAACTGTCAGGAATTTCACACAAAGGAAGCAATACAAAGACAACAGGATATGTTTTCATACAAGTACATGGTACAGCAGGCACATATCAGGAATATGAAATGTTGATTTTACATATTATTTACATGTAAGGCCAGCATGACAGGGTTGGGAGGATGCTAGGACTATACAGTGTTAATGTGCAGAACAGAAGTGGTAACAGGAGGTAGGCACTTTTACTCTGATTAGGGATTCAAGTAGTATGGGAAGGGACAAGTGAGGAGGGATGTTGAAAAAAAGAGAGACTCCCTGGAGTCCAGAAAGTTTAGGAGTTGCAGCGTCAGATCAGAATTCCCATTCTCCCACTCTAGATTTAGGGTTCTTCAGATTTGCATGTTGTGCGGGGTGAATGTTTTGAGGCTTTCTGAGCATTTGTCTTGTAACTGCAGTCAGCTGGGATTTTAGTGTCCTTGAAGAATAGTATTAAATCAGGATTATTGGAAGTATGGTACCCCATTTGCTATGGTTGAATTTGGGTTCAGGTTTATAACTGTGTTGATTGTGGTGGAAATGTCCCTAAGTCTTTATTTTGGCAGATAGAGAACCCACCTATGGTATGGTGCAGAGTGAAGTGAGTAATGAGTTTTGGAATTAGTCCTCAAAGACCTTAACATCGTCTTGGTAGATGTCACTGTATACTAATATGTTTTTATGTTTGAAATGTTGGTATTGTTAATAAAAGGCTGCTTTGGCTACAAAACTTCAACCTCTCATGGTACAGTTTATGTTTTTGGTTTGGAAGAGGATAATAGGAGAGGGAAATGAAGTCATCCACATCTTCTATACTCTTGTCATGTAACTTTTGGTACTCAAGTTCTTTATAGTACACTATGCCTTCATATTCATATTTTCTCTTTTGTTCAGCCGCACTACGGTAATGCATTTATCTCCCTTTCTCCCTCCCTCCTAATCAGGGGCGGACTGACCATTTGGAAACTCGGGCACTGCCTGAGGGCCCGGGGTCAGTAGGGGGCTCCATGAGATGCCCCTGGTACCTTTTTCATAGGCTTTTTTGAGTTTGGGTTTGGGCAAGGACACAGGGGCCCCATGATCCCCTATTGCCCGGGGGCCCCATGACTTGTCAGTCCGCCCCTGCTCTTAATTTTCCCCTTTAGCTTCCTTATTAACACTAATGTTGTACCTATATTTGGCTGAATAACAAAAATGCATTAGTTGTTACTTACCCCTGTAATCTCTATTCCTTGAGATTCATACTTTGAACTGTTCTCTTTTGCATTTTGGTTGTAGCATGCACTTTGTTCATTTACCGATAATGAAAGATGTAGCTAGAACATATTAGATTTCATATTAAATATCAGTTGAACTTATAACTGCGTCTAATCTCAGTCAGTGATTGAAACATTATAAATGATTAGCAATTAATCTAGACTAATCCATAGGGACTGAAATTCATTTCTTTTAAGTGATTTTCAAAGTCTGTATGGTTCTTTAAAATGTGTATATATAATATGTGTTTTCTATAATTGGATGACCTTATTAATAAAATATGAACTCTAAGTTTCTTGTAATTTATTAAATAGGAGATTTGTTTATCCTTGGGTATGAAACTTTTTTTGCTGGCTGAAGTCACTTTACAGTGATACTAAACCCAGGACCTGCATTCACTATATCTGGTCTCCCACAGTACACACAACATGGAAATACAATTATTTTAGTAAATATAAACTGCTAAATACCTTTTCTCATCAGCAGTTAGAGCAGTCTTGTGACTTCAGCAGAGCACATGTTAAAGCTTGTAGGAGCAGTTTTCTTTCTGCTCTAGGAGGATGCAAAACCCCTGACCCTCTGTCTGAACAGTGCTGATTGGCCCTGTACTGATCACATGCACTTTCCCAAGAACAAAAAAAAAAAAAACCTCTCTAGCAATACACACCAAACTGAGCATGTGCATGTGACTACGGATTCAGTCTGTATCAGGTGGTCATTTCAAGAAGAGGAGAGACAGAGAAAAAAAATGCTCAAACAGCCTTTTTACACAGTGCAAAGGATTAACCCCTCAGGTTCCACAGTGAGTATAACAAGCATGCTTTACTGCATATACAGACTGATTTTACTGTTGTGGGTTTAGTAACACTTTAAGATCAGTGTGGCTAAAAAAAAAAACCCGAAGAGGCATTTCAGCATGGCACGAGTTTGGGCTTGCCCCCACTTTTTCACACTGTATCTTTGGTTATTCTTTGATTGGGCAAAATATACTGCAAGTCTCTGCCAGGTCTTTAGTAGACAGCACAGACATGTGGTCAGGGGCGGACTGACAACTCATGGGGCCCCCGGGCAATAGGGGATCATGGGGCCCCTGTGTCCTTGCCCAAACTCAAAAAAGCCTATGTAAAAGGTACCAGGGGCACCTCATGGGGCCCCCTACTGACCCCGGGCCCTCGGGCAGTGCCCGAGTTTCCAAATGGTCAGTCCGCCCCTGCATGTGGTACATCTGCACACACATGGGCATACACTACTTGTATCTGGGACCTTGGCACCTGGTGCATCTAAGGGGGATTTACGCATAAATCCTTCTCCATATGTGCCGATATGAAACCGGTCTCTGCCCTGGTCCTGTGCGGAATTCTGTTAATTGGTCAGATCAACTGTCAATCAACCAACAGATTGGATGAATGCATAGGGCAACCCCCATCCTGCAGATCTAAGAGCTGGTGTTCACCCTCCTAAAAGGCTAAATAATTGGTAGGATGGGGTATGGTGTATCGTCAAAAATCACTTGTGGTATAACCAGAGTATCATCCCATAGGTATATAGGTATATAGCGACTATTGAACACCTCTAATATGGGATTTTAGGTTATACTACTAGTTACCACAAATCATAAAGAGACCAATATATGACACAATCAGGTTTTATCACAAATTTACTAATTTTAGTAAATTAGCTAATCTGATTGTTTTAAATATTGGTCTCTTTATGATTTGTGGTAACCAGTATAACTTAAAGTCCCATATCAGAGCTTTTCAATAGTTGCTCTTAAAAGGATAAGTTCACTTTAAAAAATAATTTATTCATTTTTTTTTTAGGTAAAAAATATGCTTTATTTATTTTTTTGGAGCCTGTTAAGCTTTGCGGTGTCAGGCTCCTGCAGACTGCCTGTGTAGCTGCCTGCCCATACATCTGAATAACAGGACGATCAATGAACTACCTAGTGTGCTCATCAGTGCCCTGGTAGAGCATTACAAACCCTCAACTGCAATGGATGATGGTATTTGTAGTTCATTTTTCACAGAACTCTGTGAATGAATGATGCGGCCTGCATTGTAACAGCGGGTGTGGGGAGAAGATCCCTGGCCTGCTGTCACATAAGGAGGGGGATTGGCGGGAGAGCAGGCAGATGCTAAACATGTTACATGTCACACCCTAGAAATGGGTGTAACATAGGGTTGCCACCTCATTCCTTTAAAACCGAACACATATTAATTACACAGGTTCTGTGGCTGATTAAGGTGGTAATTAAACGCAATTGGTGCCTCAGAACCTGTGTAATTAATATGTGTTTAGTTTTAAAGGGATGAATTGGCAACCCTAGTGTAACATGTAACATGTTCACAAAGGTAGTTGCCCTGCACCCTATAGCAGAAATACTGCTACAGGGCAGCAGGGCTGCGCAAAGTCACCTATATATACGTGATTTGCATTTCCGGGTAGGGGGCATGTGTGCACGCACCGCCCTAACCGCGCCACCATTGGGGGCTACGGATATCAATCACTGGGTCCTGTCCAGAGATTCTTGCTGGCACCCGGCGATCGCTGAGAAACAGTGACAGGGGAGAGACCTGTGTGCAAACACAGGTCTCTCTCCTGCCAGCAATAGCATGCTGCTGTGTATTTCTCTCCTCAGCAGAGAAATACACAGCAGTATGTTTTCCAAGTACAACACACACAGTTAAACAGCTCACAGCACACAGTTAACCCGTTGATTGCCCCAAATGTTAACCCCTTCTTACCCAGTGTCATTAGTACAGTGTCAGTGCTTTTTAGTAGCATTGATCACTGTATTAGTGTCATTGGGATGTCAGTGGCAGTCAGTTCCCACCCAGTGTCAGAATGCCCACCGCAGTCCCACTTTAAATCGCTGATCGCCGCCATTACTAGTATAAAAAAGAAAATAAATTAAAAATCCCAGTATATATATAGCCATTTGTAGACGCTATAACTTTCACATAAATCAATTAATTTACACGTATTGGGATTTTTTGTTTTAGCAAAGACATGGAGCAGAATACATTTTGGCCTAAATTTATGAAGAAATTTTATTTTTCTAAATTTTTTATTGGATATGTTTTATAGCAAAAAGTCAAAATATTGTTTTATTTTCAAACTTGTCTGTCTTTTTTTGTTTATACGTAAAAATAAAAAATGCATTGGTGATCAAATACCACCGAATGAAAGCTCTATTTGTGGGGAAAAAAAGGACATGAATTTCATTTGAGTGCAGCATTGCATGACTGCGCAGTTGTCAGTTAAAGTAACGCAGTGCCGTATCGCAAAAAATGGCCTGGTCAGGAAGGGGGGTAAATCCTCGGGGGGGGGGGGGGGCAAGTGGTTAAAGCTGAACTCCATTTTTTATTCCACTTCACATAGCTCCTTTGGGCCAAGCTGGCCCAAATGAACTGTGTCTCTCATTGTTATTGTTTTGTTGTTTTGTTACTGTATGTTTTGTTACTGTATTGTCTCATGTACTGTCCCCCACTATATTGTACAGAGCTGAGCAAACCTTTTGGCGCTATATAAATACTGTATAATAATAATAATAATAATAATTAAACTTTCTCTGGTAGTCAGAGGTTGTGGCATCATCAGCCCGCCTCTCTGACTCAGCCAATCAGAGAAAGCTTTGTATTCATTGCTAGAATACATTGCTTTCTCTGAATGGCTGAGCCCCACTCTGGCAGATCCTATTGTCTTCTGGATCTGAGACAGGAAGGTCTCTGCTCGGACCCTAACACAGTGCTGTACGCTGTATGTAACAATATGAAAAACTCTCAGCGCACTAATGGCTCCTATCCAGTGAAAATATACAAACAGTCCATAAATCCAAAAAGTCCGTGTCTATATAACCGCTTAGGTGGCAGCCATCCCAGAGTAAGCCAACTCTATTAGCATAATGTAGAGAGAAAACAGAAGAGAGGCGCCTGCTAAGTGCAGTATTTTATAGTTTATCTGTGGCCTATTAAAACTATAAAATACTGCTCTTAGAAGGCGCCTCTCTTCTGTTTTCTCTCTACAGTACGCTGTATATAGCCTCCGCTACATACAGTTTATACGGCACATGCCGCGCCTCAGATGTTAGCGAGGGACTATGTAGACTATGTAAAGTGGAAGAAAATATGGAGTTCAGCTTTAAAAAAGCCTTCAGAGACAGAGCAGAAACTGATGGGTTAAACTGACAATTATAAAACATTAACTCCGCTACAGCAATATAAAAACCTTGCATAATTGCATTTACATGGCAAAAATGGAGCTATTTACACAACTTTAGTATTTGAGTTTATATACACTTACAATGAATTCCACAAAGATACTAATGAAAGACACCTTGCAACAATTTTGCTCTAATAAACAGCTACAGCTTGGCTGTTTTAAGGAGTGATGAGACATGTAGTCTTAATAGTTCAAGCACTGGTACATCTATGCATAATTTGCTTGCCTAATTAAAATTCATCACAACCTGTCTGCATTTGCTGTGGCTGTATTTCTACAATCGTACAAATGCCTCACAAAATGCCACATGCCAGATATGGAAAGATAATGAGACCATGGAACAGTTGACATTGCCATTGACTTTAAGGCAAGTGGCAAATCGTCTTTTAAATCTTGTTCTAACTACCGTGAGCTGATGTGGAATTATTCCATGTGCACTTTCAATCCAGATCTAAATATCAGTGTTACTTATCAAGCTGACTTTTTATTTTCAAGGCTAGAAAGGTTAAACTATAGAAATACCAGGACGTGTGATGCTTATTTGTGGCACAGAAAGGTGCAGACTGATGTTTCTGTTTCATATTGTGGCACGTTCTAAAGATCAAGTCAAGGGAGTTTTCCTATTATGAATTGCACATCATATTGTTTTTGTATGGCTTTATTTTCCTTTATTTGAGTTGCATTTGTATGACGCCTTATAACGAAATGTAGTTATTTTATGTCACAAAACCCATCGGATAGGACATATGAAAATGATTCATGCTTCATTTTCATATGTCTCATCTGATGGGTTTTTGACATAAATAAAATAATTATGTTTTAATTATAAGGTGTCTACAGATACATATCCTGATCATTGCACCAACATAGCAAACAAAAAAAGTAAAAAAGGCAACATTAATAAATACCCTTACTAATCAGCAGTTGAAGTAAAACTTTTAGTGCTCTCCTTTTTTAGTACTATGGTAGGAAACATTTTGGATTGTATGGCCTGGAGATGGAGTGAAGGCTCTTCTCTTGCTTTTTGCATCACTTGTTCCTTAACATTGTGTAGCGCCCTTCAGGTTAGCTGGATAGGTTTTGTTGTTTTCCTTTGCTAGATAGAGGCTGAGTGGCAGCCTGGGATTAGTCAGCCTGGGAGTGAGGTAAGAGTTCACCTCAGGACAGGCTGAGAGGTTCTACAGGTCAGGGCTTCTGGAGCGACTTTCTGGAAAGAACTTTATGGAACAGGGGAAGAGGAGGGGAGGAATCCCAGATCTGCATGCTAGGTGGACCTTGACCAATCCCCTGGCAGGAGGCTGGGCATGATGGCCAGGGTAACCCTCAAATATGACAGAGCCTGGAGAGAGAGGGGAGTCGAGTGGAAGATGGATTGAGAGAAGGCTAGAACCTGGGAGGGGGCCCCAGGGAGAGGAGCCTACCTACAAGCTGGATGCTGGATGGGAGGATCTCTACTCAACAACTCCTGAGGAGGATGACCTGTTAGCAGGGAAGAAGCCAGCCTAGCATAAGGCCTGAAAGCATCCACCAACCCACCACACTAGTAGGTGAGGACAGTGTGAGTACTCCTACACCTCCTGGGCCAGATAAGGGGAGAGGGTGGTCAGGTGCAATACCAAACTAGTCTTCACCTGGGACTGCTTAGCTGCAAGCTCTTGGGACCCCCTTGGTCAGGAATACCCCCAGCACAGCTGGGCGAAGAGGAGGACAGTGCTTTATTCCTTCCAGTCCACATACTTTGTACACAAGTTCTACAGTTCCTTGGGCATCCCATATATCCCTAGACACCATCCAAGTTGTAAACCCCTTAATTAAAAAAAAGAACTGTTTTGTTAACTCTGAAAGTACAGGTGTGGAAAATCTGTGTTGCCTGGCTGCAAAGATTAGGGGGACCGATCAATACCAGTGGCCCTTATGAGGTTAGTGCTACAGCTGTATAAAGGAGGTTTAACAATTATATCCTTAGGTTACCATCCTGGCATGGAGAGGTTAGGGCTCTGTGCACACAGTCCAGTTCTAGTCTGTGAGAAGGGATAGCAGGTATGATATTTAGTACCACTGCTTCCACATTGAGCATGGATTCTGGAGGACAGCAAATGTGAAGACTATAACAAAAAGATCTATTTTCTTGATCAGGGGTCTCCAAATTGCGGCCCATGGGCCAGATGTAGCCCTTTGCTTGCCTTTATTTGGCACTCGGGGTGCTATTTCTTGCATTGATACAAAGCATTATTCCTTCCACTGACAGCAAAGACAGGGAACTAATCCAACCACTGACCCCAACAATGGAGTATTATTCCTTCCACTGACAACAGGGATGGAAAACTAATTCTCCCCACTGACCACTAAGCCTATGTTTACACCCACCAATACCAGGACAAGTTCTACTCCCACTGGCTACAGTCTGGCCCCCCCTAACTGGCCCTTTGTTTTAAAAGCGTGGATACCCCCGTTCTAGATCACCTATTTTAGCCATAGAATTTTCCAGTTGTTTATGGAGATCTTGTCAGTATTTTGATTTGTTCTTGCTGATGTTTGCATCCAATTTATTTTCTACGGTCCCCATGCGTGAACCTTGCGCTTTAAAGTCATACTTCAATTTGGTGGTAATCTGCTTACTAACGTTTTCTAAGCACTGTTTCAACAATGTGCAAAACCTAGCCAAGATATTAGGATCACCTGAATATTCTAGTTGTATGGGTGGACTAATTGCAGGTGCCTGTATAGGGTTGTACCCCAGAGAGCCCTGGCTGGCCACTCTAGGGCCTTCTCTAAAGAGTTGGGGGGAAGGGGAACTGCAGGGAACCCCTGATGGGAAAGCCTTCAACAGAAAATGCTAGAGAGGAGTTGGGCAAATAGAAACCCCTGAGTTGCTTCCACGCAGAGAGAATATTAGGTTGCTGCTGGGTGAATGGCGGAGCTGCAGTCACCAAGTTGCAAGGGAGTCCATCAAGAGCCATCAAGAGCCCAGTGACATCACAGGCGCTGCTAATGTAAATATACCCTAAACGGTGCACTTTTAGGAGATATGTGCTGTACATACAGGTGAGCCTTATTATAGGTTTTTAAAAAAACTGGGACTTTACTACTGCTTTAGGAGCTTCGAGTGCTAAAAAATTGTCAGCATCCAACACTGTTCTAAGTGTTTTGGATGCCTGGTCCCCGCTATGCTCTCTGGTTTTATCTGTTGGTCCTTACATCGCCAATAGAGATGAGCGAATCGAACCAGGCGAAGTGGAATTCGATTCGAATTTCAGGAAAAATTCGATTCGCGTCGAATCCGAATATTAGCCTACTTCGGGTGCGCGAATCGGATTTTTCCCGATCAGCCGGCAAAAGTGTCCCTGCAGAGAGCTCCGCTATTTCTGACAGTTCTCTGACAGTTCCTTCACATGTACAGCGGTTGAAACATTGTATCTATTTGTTTCCATTTAGGATACAGATGTTTTTATTCGGAAACAGATACAATGTTTCAACCGCTGTAAATGTGAAAGTCAGAGAACTGTCAGAAATAGAGGAACTCTGCAGATACACTTTTTGCCGGTTTGGAATTATTCTTATTTTCATCCTACTTCTTCTTCTTCTTCTTCTTCTTCTTCTTCTTCTTCTTCATCCTCAGAAGAAGAAGAAGAGGATGAGGATGAAGAAGAAGAAGTAGGATGAAAATAAGAAGAATTCCAAGCCGGCAAAAAGTGTATCTGCAGAGTTCCTCTAAGTGTATCTGCAGAATAGAGGAGCTCTGCAGATACACTTTTTGCCGGCTTGGAATTCTTCTTATTTTCATCCTACTTCTTCTTCTTCTTCTTCTTCTTCTTCCTCTTCATCCTCATCCTCATCCTCTTCTTCTTCTTCTGAGGATGAGGATGAAGAAGAAGAAGAAGAAGAAGAAGTAGGATGAAAATAAGAAGAATTCCAAGCCGGCAAAAAGTGTATCTGCAGAGCTCCTCTATTCTGTATGGAGGGAATGTCACAGAACTGTCAGAAATAGCCTATTTCTGACAGTTCTGTGACATTCACTCCATACAGCGGTTGAAACATTGTATCTATTTGTTTCCATAAATGTTTCAACCGCTGTATGGAGGGAATGTCACAGAACTGTCAGAAATAGCCTATTTCTGACAGTTCTGTGACATTCCCTCCATAAATGGAAACAAATAGATACAATGTTTCAACCGCTGTATGGAGGGAATGTCACAGAACTGTCAGAAATAGCGGAGCTCTGCAGATACACTTAGTGGAGCTCTGCAGATAGATACAGCGGTTGAAACATAGGCTATGTTTCAACCGCTGTATGGAGTGAATGTCAGAGAACTGTCAGAAATAGCCTATTTCTGACAGTTCTGTGACATTCACTCCATACAGCGGTTGAAACATAGCCTATGTTTCAACCGCTGTATCTATCTGCAGAGCTCCGCTAAGTGTATCTGCAGAGCTCCGCTATTTCTGACAGTTCTGTGACATTCCCTCCATACAGCGGTTGAAACATTGTATCTATTTGTTTCCATTTATGGAAACAAATAGATACAATGTTTCAACCGCTGTATGGAGGGAATGTCACAGAACTGTCAGAAATAGGCTATTTCTGACAGTTCTGTGACATTCCCTCCATACAGCGGTTGAAACCGCTGTATGGAGTGAATGTCACAGAACTGTCAGAAATAGGCTATTTCTGACAGTTCTGTGACATTCCCTCCATACAGCGGTTGAAACTCCTTCTTCTCATCCTTCTCCTTCTTCTCATCCTTCTCCTTCTTCTCATCCTTCTTCTTCTTCTCATCCTTCTTCTTCTTCTCATCCTTCTCCTTCTTCTCATCCTTCTTCTCATCCTTCTCCTTCTTCTCATCCTTCTTCTCATCCTTCTTCTCATCCTTCTCCTTCTTCTCATCCTTCCCCTTCTTCTCATCCTTCTCCTTCTCCTTCTTCTCATCCTTCTCCTTCTCCTTCTTCTCATCCTTCTCCTTCTCCTTCTTATCATCCTTCTCCTTCTCCTTCTTCTCATCCTTCTCCTTCTTCTCATCCTTCTCCTTCTTCTCATCCTTCTCCTTCTTCTCATCCTTCTCCTTCTCCTTCTTCTCATCCTTCTCCTTCTCCTTCTTCTCATCCTTCTCCTTCTCCATCTTCTCATCCTTCTCCTTCTCCTTCTTCTCATCCTTCTCCTTCTCCTTCTTCTCATCCTTCTCCTTCTTCTCATCCTTCTTCTCATCCTTCTCCTTCTCCTTCTTCTCATCCTTCTCCTTCTCCTTCTTCTCATCCTTCTCCTTCTCCTTCTTCTCATCCTTCTCCTTCTCCTTGTCCTTCCTCATCTCCAAGGGCATTTAAATTAAAGGTACAGTGTTCTGCACTAATTTAAAGGCTCTCTGAAGCCTAGAAACCCTTTTAATAAGTTAAATTCGTAGCAAATTAATTTGCATCGAATCGAATTTCTTCCTCAAATTCGGCGAATCAGCCGAATCGAATTTTTGAATAATTCGCTCATCTCTAATCACCAACAGACATAGTAGGACACAATAGAACTTTAGCAGCCATAGCTCTTGAGTAGAGAGTCAGCCCCCAATAGACTGGTAAGTATCAGGCCTGGTTCACACCATTGCTCTTTTTAGTGCTATTTTTCCTTTTTGCAGAAACACATTACAGTCCATTTAACATGGTTTCCTATGGGACATGTTTACGTCTATGATTTTATTAGCAGCTGAATTTTTGGAAAGGGTCAAGGACTTTTTTAAATGCAAAAAGCAGTGTTTTTGCTACAATAGAGTTTAATGGAGACATTGCTGAAAAGCACGTAGTGCGTTTTTGCCTTGTTTTTGAAGCGTTTTGTGTTTTTACTCTGCCCAACAACAAAAACATTTCCCCTGTAACTAATAAAAATAAAACAAAAAAAGTTGAACAAAAATCCAGCAAAATGCAAAATGTGCTAAAAACGCAGCAAACATGTGCGTGTTGAAACTGAAAACGAAATGCAAAAACGGATCAGAAGCAAACATGTTTCTCAGTCATGTTTTTCTGCATGGGGCTGCTTTGAAAATTAATTTTAATTGTGGAACTTTCAACTGCACCAAGAAAGCAGACGTTTATTTCAGCGAGAAATTGTACTGACTTGTATAGAGAAACAATTGAGTACTGTCTGTGATACTTTTTTTATTTGCACTAACATACAATTTTGAGGACAAGCTTTCGTTATTTGTATGTTAGTGCAAATAAAAAAAGTATCACGGACAGTACTCAATTGTTTCTGTCACAAATGCACTAATACGGCTACAATCACCTCAAGCAGTACTGACTTGTATAAATGTAAAGTGTTAGTAGTACGTCAATGAGAGCACCAGCACTGTCTTCCTATATTCTCAGTTATCTCCTACAGCAAGCGCTGGACACCGGAAACGCAGTGTGCACTATCATACGAATATTGACTTTAACTAGGAAGCTGGCACTTGGGCTCACCTCCTCCTGGGCCTTGCTATTGGTCAGAGAGATTGACTATCACAATAAAGGCCAATAATTGAGACATTGGATGTAGGGCGCACAGATTTCTTTCATGTTTGCTTTGAAATATCTTTTTTTTCTCTTTTGTAGCTTCATTACAACCTGGCCTAATCACCAGGTGATGTGCCCTGTGTGACATCACTGCTCTATTAGGTAAGTGCTATATTTTCTTATTAGGTTAGCACCCAATAAGGTTCCGTTCATACCTATGAAGTTTGCGTTTTGTCAATTTTGCAGTGCTTTTCGCAATTCGTTTTCCATTTTTCTACCCGTGTTTGATGCGTTTTTGATGCATTTTTACCAGGTTTTGCGTGAAACATGTGGCATGGCCTGATTGGAGCTCATGCTGAGGTTGTCATATACCTTCTTACAGGGTTTTGCAGAGATGTGTAACTTGCAGGACTTTTCCATTAGACGTCTAGATCTGGGACGAGATCTGTCCTTGATAGCACGGTTGCTACCTAAGAGAACCGGATGGAGCCTTTAGTGGCCCCCAGGGGCAGACTGACAACTCATGGGGCCCCCGGGCAATAGGGGATCATGGGGCCCCTGTGTCCTTGCCCAAACTCAAAAAGCCTATGAAAAAGGTACCAGGGGTATCTCATGGGGCCCCCTACTGACCCTGGGCCCTCGGGCAGTGCCCGAGTTTCCAAATGGTCAGTCCACCCCTGGTGGCCCCTGTCAATTTAGTTTGGGACACTTTAATGCTGCCCTCCTTAACAGTATATACTTAATTGATTTTCTCCTTTCAGCCACTGGCTAAGAGGTACAGAATTCCCTTGTAAACTCCGAGATGCTCTGCTCAGAGCATATGCAGGGCTGGGGACCTCCTCCTCCCATGGTACTGGGCCAAACACCATGTTATGCATATCCAGAAGTATTTTCTTTGCTTCTGAATGGAGTGATGTGGGAGTGAAGGAAAGAGAAGTACGGTATGTGTTGCTGGAGTTGGGAATTAAGCAGATCCTGTTGCTTTTCCCTGCATAATCAAAGTGCATGCTTTTTATATATAGCCCTACTTTTCCAAAGCATTGCTCCGTTAAATGAGTCTGCCTTTGGAGAGTTTTATGAAAGTGGCCCATTACCACATATGACTTTGGACAATATTCTCATTAATTCATTCACTTCTTTAGATTCCCATCTAGATGGAAATTTATGTATGAAATTATTGACAGAAGTAAAATTATTGCTAGCTGTGAAAATGTGCAGTGTATGAAATAATTACACTTTAAAAGTACACATATAACGTGTTTAGCATCTTTGTATATGGTAACAATAAATTTTCATGCAGGATGCAATAATGATAGAGAAGTTTAGTGTTGCCGTGGCAACAGCCTTCCTGAATCTGTAAAAAAGCATAGTGAATCCGGTTCTTGGATCTTCAAAGTTTTTGTTACATCTATTTGTCAGAAAAATACATAAGGAAATCATTTTTAAAGGCGCTTTGTTAAGAGTAAAAACTTTTGTATTAGGAACTTCTATAAAGTTTAGGAATGGTTTGGCATGTGCAATGTGGTACAGTGATGTGGGATATGTTATTCTACATTTTTTCTATGGCTGTTAAAGGGTTGATATACCTAAAATTGTTCTGACATTTTTTTTTTGCTAGATGTTGAAGAATGAAAGCACAATGGAAATCACAGAGACAGATATGCAGTGAGACATTGTACTTACGGCCTTTATTTTCATAATTGTACTCTTCTATAATATAAAAGCTGTGCAGAGTGTCTAAAAAAGATGGCACGGTGCATAAGGTATTGGAGTTTTAGTGTATTGCCCAGTTTTCTCCAAATCTAACAGATCATCTCTTTTCTTTAGCACTACACATCTACATAGGGGTCCCTTGAAATGAAGGGTTTGACTGCTACTCAACTATATCAGCATAGAGCACTGGAGCTTGAGCACATATAATATATTTTTTCAATAAGGTATTTTCCAAGCAAAACATCAGTTAAAATCATAACATAAGCTGGTAGAGGATTATAAAAACCACATTTAAGAATTCATTGGGTTCTAAATTGCCTTAAATGTCCTATATTTACCTGGGACCCTTTAAAGGGGCTCTCCATCCAGAAACCCATATTGTATGTGTAGCCCTTAGGAGCTGATAGGTTTTAACGGGTTCTTCTGCTTCTCCACTGGTGACCTGCCCTGTAGCTGCACCCAGGCACTTTCCAGCTCTTGACAGCAACAGACAGATTTCCTCTGTCATAAGCCAGTGTAGATTCTTCAGTCTTTGATACATGCCAGGTTAGGACTCTTTAGGCCTCTGCCACTGGCCAGCTTTGGATACTCTAGGCCCAGATGGGTAGCAATAGGAGAACTAACACCCTTTTCTGGCTCTGGCTTCCTCCTCAAGTCAAAGGGACTCAGGGACAATGATTGACCTCTCAATGCTAGCCCTCTCCACGCAGAGCCTTGAAGGCAATGACTCCTCCATCACTACATAATCTCTAGGCAAAGCCTGGGAGGAAAAGGACCCTTTCACTAATACATCTTCTCCATCCTCTCCCCAGCCCACATTAGTAGTATAAACACCAAGGTGACTAGCTGAGGCAGAGCATATACTCACAACCCAATACTTTGTATCTACTCACTCTACCTGTTTTAGAACACTCAACAGTAGCAGGCCGAAGAAAACAATGTCCTTGGGCTTAGGAGAAACCTTACAATCCCTGATAACTTAAACAAAGCTCAAGCTTACTACAACTAACTTGAAAACACTAAATATGGATAGGGACACTCTAACTTAGGACATCCTTATATGGTTTGTATCACACTCCGGCTTCTCATATGCCTGGCTCTGTTCCTCCGTATAGTCTTACTTTCCTTGTGCCTTTCCCCAAAATATATATATTCTTTAAGCATTCAGTATGGGATAAGTAGGGCAACAGAGCTGAGAATTTAGGTTTGTATATCACTTTCTAGAGACCAGATTTTGTAAAAATAAATGCAAAACATTTTAATATACTATAGAGCAGAAGACGTGCTACAGGGGTGCTAACCATTAAAAAATGTATTTTTAAAAATGTAAAGTACACAAAACCAAATGTCCCTAAAAAGTATTGATTTGTTTTTCCTGCATTTTAATTTGTCAACTGCAAATTGGATCATGCTTTTCTGGGGTTTTTTTGCCTTCCTCTGGATCAACTGTGGATATAGGATCATAACTTTTTTTTTTTTGTTGAACTGGATGGACTTTTGTCTCTTTTCAGCCAGACTAACTATGTAACTATGCAACTGCAGTGTTCCCATCACATAAAAGCTTGATGCAAGCTTGGTTATTACGGGTAACCTAGTGCTGGTTGAGCAGTGTGTCTATAATGTTGTTCAGCTATCCAAAATTATTTAGGTGTCTCTTAAAAAAAACAAAAAACAGAAGGGCAACTATGAAGTGGTTCAGTAGTTTGGCCAGCATCCACTCCTATATATACACCAACATGTTTACAGCTTACATGTCTGATCATAAGCAATCTTCATGTGCCACTGCATGGTTCATAATCATTTTAGTACCACACTCCGCTCCACTCCATACTGTACTGTACCTGACCAGGCAATGTTAAGAGTTGTAGTTTGTCGAAATAAAGCCAGCTTGCCACCAAATACAGACAAATCTGCAGAAAGACACATAAAGCAAATGTAAAATAATTTATTTTGCAGAGCCATCTATCTTTTAGTTACTTGGGGCTCCTTGATTTTTCTATAATTTTATAAGTGCTGAGAGACCATACATTCAGAAAAGGAAGATTGGCTGTATCCCCTAAGGGTCTCTTCGCGTTAACCATGACTTTAAACCCAATGCTCACCCTAAGCCTGTCTATGTACATACTCTCTTCTCCAATATCTGTATTCTCTTTTCCAAAGACCAACCGTTCCGGGGTTCCTGGACTCTACTGATAGGCTGTTACTATAATTTGGAGACATTTGGTCATTATAACTGAGGCTTAACCCTAACCCTGTCCAAAGTGAAGCTTTAATCCTAGCATGGACTTAACCCTTTGTCAAATGAATCAAATGAAGGCATTGATAAGCCAAACGGGTAACAAGCAGGGGCGGACTGACAACTCATGGGCCCCCCGGGCAACAGGGGATCATGGGGCCCCTGTGTCCTCGCCCACACTCAAACTACACCCAAAAAAGCCTATGAAAGGTACCAGGGGCATCTCATGGGGCCCCCTACTGACCCTGGGCTCTCAGGCAGTGCCCTAGTGCCCAAATGGTCAGTCCGCCCTTGGTAACAAGTCTGGGAAGGTTTTTGATGTGGTTTTAAATTGCCTATGGACATAAGAAAAAATTTGTCCAATCCTCCCATTTACGTTTAGATCTGGGAATGCATGTATGTCTGTTGGACATGGCCAAGTCAAGCAGGTGGGTTGGATTTTCGCAGCCAATCATTATTGTTTTTCTCTCCTCTCTGCAAGCTTGTCTGATGTGAACTTGCATGTTTATATGCAAGGAGTGACTGAGGACTCTTATTGAGTGGCTAGACTGTGCTTGTAACCATCTAGTTTTTGTAGGCACCCTAAATATGAAAACCAGATAATAAAGGGTTAAACAATGCTGTGGGTGTGCAGTATTAACTACACTCACCACTTTATTAGGTATACCTTGCTAGTGCCAAGAAAATATCCCCTGCACGTTTACACCACCAGCACCAGCCTGAACCGTTGATACAAGAAATTATATTCTGCATACCTTGGCTGTAATTAGTGATTATTTGAATTACTGTTGCCTTTGTATCATCTCAAACCAGTCTGCACATTCTCCTCTGACCTCTGACATCAACAAGGCATTTTCATCCACACAGGTGCCACTCACTGAATATTTTTTTTTTTTTTGGACCTTTCTCTGTAAAATCTAGAGATGGTTGTGCGTGAAAATCTCAGTAGATCAGCAGTTTTTGAAATACTCAGACCAGCCCATCTGGCAGCAACAACCATGTCACGTTCAAAGTCACTTAAATCCACTTTCTTCCCCCTTCTGATGTTCGGTTTGAACTTTAGCAAGTCGTCTTTACCAGGTTTAGATGCCTAAATGAATTGAGTTTCTGCCATGTAATTGCCTGATTAGCAATTTGTGTTACCAAGCAATTGAACTGACATACCTAATAAAGTAGAGGTTCACACATAAGGTTCAATTCAGTTTTAACAAATAGCCATGTATCTTTTTTCATCCATGTGACTGTAATTTTCAAATCTAATTAGACTTAACTGAAAATAACTGTCACTTTTTAAAAAAGAAGTATCCTTATTCTGGTGTGCTAGCTTTCTGAACTGGGCATATAGTGCTTCCTTTGTTACCCTTCAGCAACTGTTCTTTGCTGAATTTATAAGAACCATGCAGACAGGAAATTCTGTTTTAAAAATCTCTATAAACAGTTCCACACTTATGGAACCTGAAGCTGCTTTGATTTTCTAATGCTTTCTAAAGCTTTATTAAATAAAGCATTTAATGTATTTGAAATTCAGATTCGACTCATAGAATGCTCCACTGGTTCTTCTCATCCTGCTGCCTTGACTTCCATTTTTCCACTTTTATTTGATGCTGAAGATTTCTTCCTTGACTCAGAAGTTTTGTTTGTTCAAGAAAGGTGCTGGAATGTGAAAAGCTACGTTGACAGCTGGAACGCCTGACATGCCACCAGCCTTATACCATCATCTTGTTCTTTACATAAAGGACACCCGGGGTCATTACTGTGTGCCGGAGAAAAACGCTGCTCCTTTTTTTAAAAATACTGTTACAATGGTGCTTCTTCTCTTCATATGCTTAATGAATTAGGTGCACCTGCTTAACAGGAAGAATTTAAAAAAATTAAATAAAAATGATATTTCATAAATAAATATACTGTATATACAGTATATTATATATAAAAAGATATATTTATATACAGTATGTAGTTAGGCACTGTCTGGCAGGATTGTGGACAGTGTACATGTGTCACCTAGGTTTCTCACCTATACATGGTGAGAGTCCTTTTTCTGGAATCCCAGAAGCTTTGTAGATCTTTGAGTGGAAATAAGCTTCAGTTCCTAGGTCGACTCCTTACTTGATAGCCAGATGACATTTTTAGTCTCACCCATCCGCTGGACTGTATATATGTGAGCTGACCGATGCTCGGGGCTCTTGCTCTCTCTCTGTTGTGGGAAGCTGCTGCTGAGTGAAAAGGCTGACTGCTGTCAGAACACTAAAAAGGTACATATGTGCTTCCTGTTTGTTCTGGGGAACCCATTAGGATGCACCTTGATAGTCAGATACTGGACTGACTTGATTTTATTTTTTGTTCGCTTGGGCAAGATGATGTTTTGTTTATTTTTTGCTATGTACTTGCTGTACAAAGCCCTCCTGCATTAAAACTGTGTGTGTTTGCTACCTTGCTAAATAAAAGTGCAAAACACATCAGCCTGGGCTGTTCCTGGGTGTCCTTTCCACTACCAGTTGAGCCTATATATATTGAACAGGATGACAGGGACGGGAGTTTGATGGAAGATATATTTCCCCACTATTTGGGTTATGGTCCCTTTAAGGGAGAGTTTAGGAGATGTTTTTGGGTGCTCAGGGGTTCTTACCCATGCAGGGTGAGGGGTTCTGGGGTAGTCCAGTTGGAAAGGAGAGGACTGATTGGCAGTTCTTTCAGGACTGGAAAATCCTCATTTGGGACCCGGAATTCAGAGTTTCTGCAAGACTTTGGGTGGGAAAAAACAAAGCCTAATTACAGGCACTTTGGTCCTGAAAAAGTCAATATGTCTGGAGCAGAGTCCAGAAAAGGATCAGAAAAGAGTCAGCAGGTCTCTGTGTGGTAGAGTGGAGTGGTTCACAGCTATGAGCAAGTGTGAACTATCTGGAAACTGAGATGCTGTTTGCTAAGCTCTTGCAGCCTTGATGGCATCCCAAAGCAGACAGGTAAACTAAACCCCTGTGTGGGATTTGTATACTGGTGGTGAGCCAAAGTGTTATTCTTCCATTATACCTTATATGGTATAGTTATGGACTATTTTCCGTTTGTTTGCTGAAGAAAGCTGTTTTGTTTGCTGACTTTTTGAGAGTACAATAAAGACTGCTTACTTTTACAATAGCTGGTTGGCTATCCCAGGCTCCCCATATAACAATACAGCATATACATATATTTTTGATCAATTGCAAAAAACGTAAAGTGCAGTGTTCCATAATTGTATATCAGAAAAAACTCAAATAAATTATAAATGCACAAACATAAATTACAAATAATTGTGCACAAGTACAACAATGAGTGTATACAATATAAATACAGCTGCTCTATATACAATGTTGTGTTGTGATTTTTTTTAGTCCTTTGTTGCATATAACACTAAGAAAACGTGTATTATATATCATACAAAAATGCCATAATGTTCAGCAATCAAAATTATGTATCAAACAAGATTGTATGTGTAGCAGAATCTCTTATCAGACGGCCACCTTGTTATCCTCCACATTCATCAAATATGTGCAAAGGTGGACACTTACCCTCTCTGGTAGACCTATACACTAGAGGAGGTCAAAAACAGCCTCATTATAACAGCATCACTCTCCAGACAAGCCTGAACCAAAAAAAAGGTGAAGGGTGACCATGACAGGGATAACAGGGGAGGCAGAATACAAGGGGCTATTCTTAGGCATGATGAAGAGAGCTGAAGGAGGGGTGTAAGCTTCTTCTTACCAGGATTGGTGGAGATGTAAATTGAGGAGGGGTTTCGGAGCTGGTTTGGTGGGCTGGAAAGAAGCTCATGCAGTCGGAAGACTTCGGGAAAAGAAAGCTTTTGGCTGTTGGAATCTTTGAAGGTGGTCTAAAATACTAGTATATCACATACTAGGGACCCATCTAAGGTATGGCATTGTCAGGGTGGGCTATGTAAGCTGGGTTAGTGCCTTGCATTAGTGCTGTTTGGTCTATTACTTTTGAGCACCCGTGCATCCTGTTACCTGTGATTCTGTTGCTGACCTGATCTGTTATTGACCCTGCTTGAATGCTGCCTGTACTGACCCCTGGCCTGCCTTTTGACTAATCTTCTGCCTGCCATGTATGCTTGTTCTGCCTGCTATGTGCCGACCCGAAACACCTAACCTTGCCTTACTCTGCTCCTGAACCCGAACCAGCTTATCCTTGCCAGTATCCAGCTCCTGCACTTCTGCCTGCGTTCCATCTGCCAGTCTGCTCCTGCACTTCTGCCAGTGTGTCGTCTGCCAAGTCGTTCTTTCATTTCTGCCAGCGTGCCATCTGCCAGCTGCTCCTGAACGTCTGCTAGTGTGCCATCCACCAGCTGCTCCTGCATTCCAGAAGCACATCAACATCCATCTGCAGAAGTCCTACCAGGCACTCATGCACCCCTGTACTCCAGCACTCCCTGTTACGCTACCAGGGCCCCTGAACCAGAGCTGTAAGGGAGGCCTTCCTCTGCACGTCAGGTTCTACCACCAGATACAGTACAGGCATCCTCTGGAGAAGTTCCAGTTAACGGTGGGTTAACTTGGAGGTTGGTATAGGATTGTTCCAGCCCGGAGAGGGCATGCTGACCTCCCAGGCAATGCTGCTGGATCTGCTACCGTAAGCCTCAGGTTGACAACAAGAGGACCTGAATGCTGAGACCCGGATTCTGCTAAACCTGACTGAGGGGCCATCTACTGAAGATCTGGTCTGGTATCACAGAGGAAGGCAATCAGCTGTTCTTGCACCTTGTGAGTGCAGACACCCCTAAAGGATCTTAGAGACTTTGTGCTACTTAACCCCTCCCTCTGGTGCCAGGGAGTCAGCTGCAGGTCTCAATAAAGGGGGCACCAGCTGCTGTCCCGAAGAGCTTTGTCCACTTAACTTCCTACCTAAAGGGACTCTGCTTGAGTTTGCTACTACTACTGCTGCTGCCTTAAAGCTGAAATCTACTGTTTGCTTCAAGCATGGAGCGCATTAAAGCTTATCAAATGAATACCTAAAGTCCTCAGCTGTAAATCATTCTTGTTTTTGGAATATCCCACCTAAGTCCTTCTTCCCAATTAAAGTTCTCCAAAAATAAAAACAACAAAAACAACACCCCTAGACTGGTCATTGAGGAGATGTGTGAATAAGTTTATGTGCCTGGCTGTGGGGAAAAGCTTTTGGGGAAGACCTGGACAGTATTCTTGAGGCTCCTACGGGAGTAGCACTTGAGTAGTAATCACAGACTAGGCATGTATACCAAGCAGACAGCATCCTCCTCCTGTGGGGTAACTGCGCACACTCATGGGATGATTAATGTGTAGATGCCGCACTCCTGAATGCCTGTGTACTAATTTAAGATGTAAAGCGGCCTCAGCCTAGGCTCCTCCCATACCAAGCCTTCTGACATATTTCAGCCCATTCTCAAGGCTTAGTCATAGAGACCTCTATGACTAAGCCCTGTGGGCGAGGTGAAACATGTTGGGGGGATGGCTTGGGAGGAGCCTAGGCTAAGGCCACTTCACATCTTAACCTAGTACATGGGCTGTGAGGAATGCAGCATCCTTGGATTACATATTAGTATATCAGGCCTGGATGAGCACTACAGATGCCAGCTTCCCAATGTAGTGGATTACCGGAGTAGATCAACGGTCACTTGGAGCAGTGTTCTAAGTAACTAAATAGGGTCGCTCACTGTGACGATCGCGGCGTCAGACCCCAGCCCTTCTCATCAAACTCGTGACCGAAGGACTAGCCAATCTAAAACTGCTCTGTCACCTGCATAACAATGCCTTGCCCAGCTGCACCCTGCAAAAAGATTTTCCAGCTAATGGACCACAACCTGTGTGCCAGCAGTCTAAGAGCGATTGTTACTGGGTCAGGTTAATTACGCAATTAACCCTTCACACTGCCACCACCTCCTTTTTGTACAGAGAAAGAGGAAACTCGGCAATATCAGCAATAACACTATGATGTTTGAATAATCGTCTGTATACCACTGTCACCGCAGGCAGGTTATGCAGAGGTTTAAAACACACACACAGTAGCACTTTTCAGAGGCAGGGGTTCTTAGTTTGCATTAAAGAGCTTTAGAAACAGTTCAACACTTTCAGAAAGTAAGATGTATTACTAAAGGTAAAAAGGGTGCAAATAAAATATTTACAGAAAAAAATGTAGCCAATATAAATATATAAATATACTAAAAGCAATAGCACAGCAAAGAGATAACATAAAGAAGTTTAGAGGGATAAAGTACTTGCCGTCAACCTTGGGTTAAGCAGATCAGGTTTCAGAGCCAAAAGGATGCCTTATCTCCCAACGTTAGTTCCGTTGTTAAAAGGGAAAAACTTTAACTTCTCTCAACTCAGCTTAGCTTACCTTCAAGCATCACAGCCTTTATCTAGGAATTCAGCAGGGTGTCTCCCTAAAGCAGAGAACCAATCACCTCATTTGGGGAGGGGGTTATGTAGGTGGGGAGCTCAGGCTATAACTAAAGCCTTCACAAATTATACCATGGCCAATAACTTTTCCTATGTACATATAACATTCTATCCACGAGTAGATTAATACCCAGAATCATCTGCTGAACGGTTAGATATGAAATATGACATACCTGCTTGAATGGTTAAGCAGATATAATTATGTATGTCAGATAGGGGGTGTAATATATCAGGCGATTTGTATTACAGTGAGCCATCCGAATATGTGCTCCATGTTTGTGTAATTATTTCCTATTTGGAGATATAAAATTATATGGAAAACTGGGTTTTAAAATGTAAGTCTGTTTTACGACTCACGGGAATGTCTTTTGAAGCTCTGTGAGGGCTCGGTTTATGGCTTTCCAGCAAGAGTCTCGCAGACAGAGGGGCTCCAGCTAGTTGTGGGATTTATAACCATGACTCCCTCCCAATGAGTTTGCTGCCTGTGATCTGCATCAAACAAACCACATGTCACTCAACAGAGAGGGAGGGGGGATGAGGAAAGCTGATTTGGGAGTAGAAATGGATGACCGCGTCCATCTCTGTATGCACAATTGCTACACTCATGGGATGACGTCACTATCAGCATGGGTCCCGCTGTCAGAATACAATGTCTTGGCACGGGGCAAGGAGGTGGATGGAGGCATTTGTTAGATCTTTGTTCATTCAGTCCACTGGCTGAAAAAAAACCTACCTGTTTATAACCAGAATAACTACTACTAGTTATATCATATGCAGGTAAGTACAAATATGTATCTTCTTCAAATCGAAAAGTAAAAGAATCAAAGAATTCTTCTGAAGCTGACCGTACAGTACAAACACATCGGCTGGACTGTATGCGTGTGATGTATTAATGCAAAAACTTATTTTAATCTGGGATCTGAGATTCTGGAAGGTGTCATTGCCTGTGGATATGTAACCCCTGATTAAAGCAGAGCCCTAGGCAAGACCAGATGGCTGTCACATGTATGTCCTCTAAGGAGTATACAGGAATGATGCATATGCAGTATACATTACAATCATGTAGCTTTGTTTTGCCTAGTGGTCAAATATAATCACCAAAATATTTTGAGGTGAAATCTGTGAAAATATTTTAAAAGACAGCAGGCAAACATTGTACAGTCTAGTGTGGTACCTCAGCAAGCCCACAGTTTGTGCTGATATCAATGTGTATCTAGGGACAAAACATTTATTTTTTTTATAAATGTTTGATAGCGATTGAAGGATTATAAGGAGCTCAGTCAGGTTTTATTGCTGTCTTGCTGACAACTGTCCCCGAGACAGAAAGTGACAGTTTACAGTTGTTACCAGAACAAAAAAGTAAGGGGAATCTTCCAATGGGGACCCATTCTCTGTTGAAAATTGCCTACGGGGTGATTTTTTTGTAGGAACTTCTAAGGAAGAGGGGGTAATGCCACTTTTTAGCGATTTCTCCAATAAGACATACAGAGCAAAAATTAACCCCTAAACTGGATTTAACCATTTCCAACTCCCAAAATACAAAAAAATACGACTATGCCCGCTTAAAGAACACCCACAGTATATATACTGAGGGAGGGCGGCCCCACTGGACTGGATCCCATACATATACATGATCCAGCATTTTCGGCGTATGCACCCTGCCCGATCTGTATTGCCATTCAGTACAGCACAAGTCGGTCAGCAGGTCCCAGCCAATGATTTATCCAACCAATTAATCACAGCACAACACAGGGCTCTGTACAGAGGACAGCAATGTGGTTATTACAGGTAGAAAAAACAGCCACATCTGTTAGTAAAAGCAGCACACATGACACATTGTTAGGAACTAGGGTTGCCACGAGGGGCGGACTGACCATTTGGAATTTTGGCCACTGCCAGAGGGCCCGGGGTCAGTAGGGGGCCCCATGAGATGCCCATGGTACCTTTTTCATAGGCTTTTTTGAGTTTGGGCAAGGACACAGGTGCCCCATGATCCCCTATTGCCCGGGAGCCCCATGAGTTGTCAGTCCGCCCCTGGTTGCCACCTCATCCCTTTAAAACCTGTGTAATTAATATGTGTTAGGTTTTAAAGGGATGAGGTGGAAACCCTATTAGGCACACAGTTAACCCTTTGATTGCCTCTAGATGTTAACCCCTTCCCAGACAGTGACAGTGTACAGTTTTAGCACTGATCACTGTATTAGTGTCACTATTCATGTCGGTGTCAGTTAGTGTCCCTCCCAGCCAGTGTCAGCTAGAGCCAGATTGCCCACCAAACTATCATAGTACCACTATATTGTAAATCGCTGATCACCTCCATTACCATCATAGCTGCATACATTCCAGAATATAGTTTGTATGTCCATAGTATGTAGACCCTAGAACTTTCACATAAACCAATTAACATACGCTTATTGGGATTTTTTTTTGTACCAAAGACATGGAGCAGAATACACTTTGGCCTAAATTTATGAAAAAATTGTATTTAAAAAAAAAAAATATATATATATATATATATATATATTAACATGCTTAACAGAAAGTAGAAAATATTGTTTTTTTTATTTTCTGTATTTTTTTATTTATATAATAAAAAAAGAAAAAACCCTAGTGGTGATCAAATACCAAAAAAAGCTCTATGTGAGGGAAACAAATGATAGAAATTTCAGTTTTGTGCAGTGTTGCCGGTTGCCGTTTGCCGGTTAAAGTATCACAGTGCTGAATAGCATAAAATGTCCTGGTCATAAATGGGGTAAAACCTTCCGAAGCTTAAGTGGTTAATATACTGTGCTATTTATATATGGTTGAATATATATTTTTTAGGAAGCGTACAAATAAAACATTCACAGCATGTACAGACCATAAAAATCAATGAATTACAGTCATAGGCAGAGTCTGTCTGAAAACTGAGATATTAGGATCTAATGAGGCCTTTCTCAACCAGGGTGCCCAGGCACCCCGGGATGCCTTGAGCTTTACTCAAGCAAAATGTCTACAAATTGCCCAAAATTTGTATACAAGCCAGCGAGTGGAACAAGTTTGCCTTTTAGTTACACAAAGTCGCAGATTTTCATTGTGCACCATTTATGACCTTCTAGCCGTCGGTGTCCTGACAACCAATGGTATCATCAGTTGATAAGGAGAATGTCAGCTGCCTGCACAGCATCCTAGTTTGACCCTCCCCATCAGTACGGGGGCCACATTAGGTCAGTGATGAAGAAAAACTGAGAAGGAAGAGAAACACTGGAATACTAGTCAGTACCAGTGTGCAAAAATGTGTTTGCTCTGGAAGAATAAATCACCTCTAATGTTTTCGTGTCCTATATGTGTGGATGTTGTTGCGTTATATAAAACTATTAGAATAGTTTTTCACATTTTAGAATGGGGTGCCCTTTTATGATTATGGATAGTCCCAAAGCACCCTTTAAAATTAATGACAGTCTCGTGTCACCCCATTCTAAAATGAGGTGCCTCAAGACTGTCCATAATTTTAAAGGGTGCCTCGGGACTGTCCATAATTTTTAAGGGTACCTTGATTGAAAAAAGGTTGAGAAACACTGTTCTAATGTAGTACACCTGGTCAGAGTATTACAACGTAGCCTCCCTAGCGGTCTGATTATGTCCATATTTCTGTGCTCAAAGCGGTACTTTTTTTGCATGGAAATATGTTTTTTTTTTATTGTAGGCCTGTAATTTTTAGGAATAACTCACTGAAACCTGTCCGAACAAGAGTCTAGTAAACATTCCGGGTAGGATAAAATTTGAAACACAAAATCATAAATTATAATTTAATAAATAATCATAAAATATAATAATATAATAATAATAAATTTAATTCAATAATATAATCAAACCAAAAACACTGAAATTTGAAATATAGCGCCAAGTTCGCACATCCCTGAGCAAAGTCGCAAAATCGTCTTTAGTGTCTGATGACGAATTTACCCACAAATCATTATCACTCAATTCTGCAAGTGGTTCCAATTTACTATCGCTGCTCTCTAGCTGGTCTAAAACCGCTTTTGACCTAAAGGGACGCTTTTTGGACGCCATGGACTTTTCTCAGTTTCAAGGCAGAAAGAACAGTCAAAATGCAGGCAGGGCACAGGACAAAGCACTCGGGACAAAATGTATGTGAAATGATTTGATACAGTAATGTTATACTATGTGATTTTAGTGAATTTAGTGAATGTCACTTTTAAAATTTAAAAATTTCCCACCAGTTCCGTCCCCGTACGTCTTGACGTCGCAGGGAACGGAACCCAGAATACAGATGCCGGCATCGGCCGGAGGACATTGCCAGGGACACTGCAGGGGGGACATCGAGGGAGCGAAGGACGAGAAGAGAAGAAGAGATCCCGGAGCAACGCTGCAAGGTATTCCCGAGTGTAGCTCAGGGTTACTGCTTGTGGTGCTGAAACTTTACCCCAAGTGTAGCTCGGGAATACCTCCAGGGAGGTTAAACAGAAACCTTACAGTAACATAGATGCCGATCTCATTCAAGGCCATATAATAAATGTAAGTCAAACAGGGTATACATATTAAAACTTTAAATATGAAGAAAATGTAATGGAACGGAAAGAAAAGAAGAAAGAGAAAGAATAGAAAGAGGAGTGTGGAGGAGTCTGGAACAACCCCGTGGAATACCATATGTGGTGTAACTAACCGAGTGACAGGAGGCCAGTGATCCACACCTTAACTGTGCGCTTCATGCAGTTTTTGTTTTAGAGGTTCAGAGGAGGAATAGAAGATGCAGGCTGTCCATAAAGCAAAAAACTTTTCTGATGTTTCCTGTTCTTGGGCAAGGAGTCCTTCCATTCTCATGTCATTCATCACATGTACCCAATTGAGGAGGGACGGTGTACAAGCTGTACTATTTATTCATTATTATTACAGGTACTTATATAACACCTTCAATTTACGCATTGCTTTATACATGTATTGTACAGTATATTCACATCAGTCCCTGCCCCCAAGGAGCTCACAATATAAGGTCCCTAACTCACATTCATACATGGGCCAAATTAGACAGGAGCCAATTAACCAGCATGTCTTTGAAGTGTGGGAGGAAAATGGAGTACGCAGGTACAGGGAGAACATGCAAACTCTAGGCAGGTAGTGTCATGGTTGGGAGTCGAGCCATCAACCCTAGTGCTGCCAGGCTAACCACTTAACCACAGTGCTGCCTATACTATACTATACTATACTATACTACACTATACTATACATATGTATGCTATGTACTCTACACACACCGAAAAGAAATATGTAGGAGACCTTTATAATAGGCCAATTGTCTGACTGTGTTTGGCTTCAGAAAATTCCTGAGTCGCTGGCCAAGAACAAGGACAATTCAGATTTAAGGTAAGTGACTTAGAAAGCATTGAAGCATGTGGACCAACCTGAAAGCCAGGCAACTAGTATGATAAAGTCACATGATCTGTTACGCAATGCATAGGGTGGTGCCTATGGGAAGTTGCAATTTACAAAGCAGTAGCTGTATCCATGTACAGTTTTATGATATGCTGGTTGATTTTACCATAACGTGAGTGTGTTTTTTAATTAATAAAGTACAGTTTTACTACACCATTGGAGGTTGGTTTTTCCCTCATCTTAAAATGTCACTAGAGTCATTTAACATGGCAGCATGGGCATAAGACAGCCTTAAAGGTACCAGCACCCAATTTCCCAGGAAGAGCACTTCGGAAGACACAGGCACCCTAGTGGACAGGAGGAGTGTGAGATCTCAATGCAGTCTCTTCAGGACTCCAACTTCAAGCTCTTCAGGCAACACCTGCTGTAGAAACCTTTGCTATCTTAACCCTTCTCTTCTTTTTTCGGCAACAGATTGTCTCTATGACAAAATCTCAGCCCTGTCCTGCCCCAACTTGGCCACTTCTGTATACAATAGTTTACTGTCATCCACCATGGACGCATTGGCCCCCTTCACTGCACACAGAATTAGGCCCCGTCCACTACAGCCCTGGCAAACAGACAATCTCAGATGCATCAAAAAATGTAGCCGTGCTCTTGAGCGTTTATGGCGTAAGACTAAAACTCAGCAGGACTTCAACCAATATAAATCTGCCCTTCAAAGTATAATTTCTGTCTCCACACTTCCAAACAGACCTATTTTATCACTCTCATTAACACCCTTTCACGTAATCCTTGTCAACTCTTTTGTACCTTTAACTCTCTACTTCTTCCTTCTTTACCTCCACCCACTAACTCACTTACTGCCCATGAGATCGATAATCACTTCAAAAATAAGACTGATACAATTTGTGACGCGATCTCCACTGTACAGATATCTCCCTCACCCTACACTCCTTGTCCACCTGCACAATCTATACTTCCCTTGTTTAACCCAGCTACTTTAGAGGAGGTTGGTAAACTTTTTTCTAAAGCCACCTAACCACCTGTCCTCTGGACCCTGTTCCCTCGCAAATACTATGGTCACCCTCTGGCTCTATCCTTCATTCTTTAACTCAATCTCTCCCTTTCTACTGGCATCTTCCCCAACTCTCTAAAACATGTGCTAGTCACCCCCATACTTAAAAAGACCTCACTGGACCCCACAAATCTTAGCAACCTAAGACCTATCTCCTTAATCCCTTTGCCTCCAAACTCCTTGAATGTCTAGTCTAAAACCGGCTGAGATGCCACCTTATTGAGAATAACCTTCTTGATCTCCTTCAGTCTGGATTTTGCCCACAGCACTCCACAGAAACTGTTGTCCTAAAACTCACAAACTTTTATTATTATACAGGATTTATATAGCGCCAACAGTTTGCTCAGCGCTTTACAATATAACGGGAGACAATACAGCAACAATACAGTTCAAGGGATAGGAGGGCCCTGCTCCTTGGAGCTAACAATCTAGGAGGGAGGGGCTGGTGGTACACAAGGTAGTAACTGTGGGGGATGGACTGGTTAGAGGAGTAGAAGAATCCATTATTAGCTGAGGGCAGGATAGGCTTCCCTGAAGAGATAGGTTTTCAGAGATTGCCTAAAAGTGAGCAGAGTAGGCGATAGTCTGATAAATTGGGGTAGAGAATTCCAGAGGATGTGGGAAGCTCTGGAGAAGTCCTGGAGACAAGCATGGGAGGAGGTGTTAGGAATGGACTGGCCAGCAATGGTGGGACTCACCTGCCTTTTGATCTGCAGTACCAGGGCTGGCCAGCGGGTGCTCCCAGCAATCAGAGACTCAACCTTTCAGCCAGCTAACACCTGGAACTGATGATACTGGGGTATTTAAGGGATGGCCAGACTTGCAGACTCTGCCTTGGTGTTGTGTTTGTCCTGGGCCCTGTATCTGTCCTGCATCCTGTTTCTGTTCCTTCGCTGACCCTGATCTGAACTGCTGCTGACTTCTCCTGCTCTGATCCTGGCTTGTGACCCTGACCACCCCTCTGTCTGACCCTCTGTACCTCGCTGCTTGCTACCTGCTGAACCTGGCCTGTGACCCCGACCATTCTCTGCTTGCTCCCCCCGTACCTACCTGCCCAATTGATATTGACCCGGCCTGCCTGACGACGCTTGCTTGTATGTACTGTTATCTGTGGGTGGTTGGTTTGGTTTGTTTGCACTGTAGTATGTTTAGTATTGCCCTGCGTTTATGTTTGTACTGTTAGTGTTAATAAATTATATTGTTTATCACATTTCTGAAGTCTGCGTTTCCCTGCATCAGTCACACATCTCTGGTCATACCTGGGAGCCCTGACATTACACCAAGGCCAATCCTGACCAGAAGTGGCTGCACAGGGAAGCCATCTTGGCTTGTTGATGGGAAGGATGGATCTTGATGAGGTTGAGTATTTATATCTGCTAGTGTTTGATGACAGGGAGTATGCTTATCAAACTCTGAAGGAGTATACCCGGGATGAATTGCTAGAATGTATACGGCTCGCTCATGTTCTAGTAGATCAGGGCACAGTGTTCTCTGAGGTGCAGCCATTGATTGAGGTTTGTGCAGAGTTGGTTTCATCTGGTTCCCCCGAATGCAGGGATGAATTTTTGCCACCATTTAGTGCAGACCAGGTAGAGTCCCTGGTGTGGTTATTAGAGGATGATGTGGGTTACCTTTTGGAGCGTTACTCCACATGTTCACCACAGACACTAAGAGATTGTATCAACGCAGTGCAGTCATTGACCAGACAGACTTTGTGTAAGCTCAGCTTTGTTCAACCCCTACTGCAGACATGGACAGACTTGTTGCACCCAGCCTCAGTCAGCTTACAAAGACCCAGTCCTGCTTCTAACTCTACTCCTGTATTCCCACCAGCTCCTCCTGCCCTGCTATCTACCGCATGTCAGTACCCTGTTCCCACTCGCTGCACCTATCCTGCCTTTAACCCTGTAAAAGAGCCCTCTGTAGCAACTGCTCCCTCTCCTGTTCCATCCTCCAGTTTTTCTCTGTCTCCAGCTGCTCCATTCGTTTGCAGACCTGCGTTTACTTGCAGTGCTCCAGTAGTTAAAACCAGAAAAAAGCGAAAATTCTTTCCAACCAATACCATCCTGCCAGTATCCAAACCGGTGAGCCTGCCTTCCGTGACTCGGCCTGAAGCCTCTACTCAGCCTGAAGCCTCTACTCAGCCTGAAGCCTCTACTCAGCCTGAAGCCTCTACTCGGCCTGATGCCTGTACTCAGCCTGATGCCTCTCCTCAGCCTGAAGCCTCTACTCGGCCTGATGCCTCTCTTCAGCCGGATGCCTCTCTTCAGCCTGATGCCTCTCTTCAGCCTGATGCCTCTCCTCAGCCTGATGCCTACATTCAGCCTGATGCCGCTACTCAGCATGATGAACTGATCCAGCCCGACGATCCTATTAGGCCAGTTGACTCGATGCCCGCTGTTGATCCAGATGATCCGGTACCTGATCCAGTGCCCGCTGTCGTGCCAATTGACTCAGAGCCCGCTGTCATACCTGGTGACCCGGTGCCCACTGCCTTGCCAGATGACGCGGTGCCCGCTGGCAAGCCAAATGACCTGATGCCTGGTGACCCAGTGCCCGCTGTCATACCTGGTGACCCGATGCCCGCTGTCGAGCCAGACGATCCAATGCCTGGTGACCCGGTGCCCACTGCCTTGCCAGATGACGCGGTGCCCGCTGTCGAGCCAAATGACCTGATGCCTGGTGACCCAGTGCCCGCTGTCCAGTCAGACGATCCAATGTCTGACCCAGTGCCCGCGGTCATACCAGTTGACTTGGAGCCCACTGCCTTGCCAGATGACGCGGTGCCCGCTGTCGAGCCAAATGACCTGATGCCTGGTGACCCAGTGCCCGCTGTCCAGTCAGACGATCCAATGTCTGACCCAGTGCCCGCGGTCATACCAGTAGACTCGGAGCCCACTGCCTTGCCGGATGACGCGGTGCCCGCTGTCGAGCCAAATGACCTGATGCCTGGTGACCCAGTGCCCGCTGTCCAGTCAGACGATCCAATGTCTGACCCAGTGCCCGCGGTCATACCAGTTGACTCGGAGCCCACTGTCGTGCCTGGTGACTCGGTGCCCGCCGCTCCGCCTGGGGGCCCGAGACCTGTTGCTCCGCTTGGGGGTCCAGCGCCCGCCGCTCCGCCTGGGGATCCGGCGCCCGCCGCCCCGCCTGGGGGCCTGAGACCTGTCGCTCCGCCTGAGGGTCCGAGACCTGTCGCTCCACCTGGGGGTCCGGCGCCCGCCGCTCCGCCTGAGGGCCCGAGACCTGTCGCTCCACCTGGGGGTCCGGCGCCCGCCGCTCCGCCTGAGGGCCCGAGACCTGTCGCTCCACCTGGGGGTCCGGCGCCCGCCGCTCCGCCTGAGGGCCCGAGACCTGTCGCTCCACCTGGGGGTCCGGCGCCCGCCGCTCCGCCTGAGGGCCCGAGACCTGTCGCTCCATCTGGGGGTCCGGCGCCCGCCGCTCCGCCTATGGGCCCGAGACCTGTCGCTCCGCCTGGGGGTCCGGCGCCCGCCGCTCCGCCTGAGGGCCCGAGACCTGTCGCTCCACCTGGGGGTCCGGCGCCCGCCGCTCCGCCTGAGGGCCCGAGACCTGTCGCTCCATCTGGGGGTCCGGCGCCCGCCGCTCCGCCTGAGGGCCCGAGACCTGTCGCTCCGCCTGGGGGTCCGGCGCCCGCCGCTCCGCCTGAGGGCCCGAGACCTGTCGCTCCGCCTGGGGGCACGGCGCCCGCCGCCCCGCCTGGGGGCACGATGCCCGTCGCCCCGCCTGGGGGCACGATGCCCGTCGCCCCGCCTGGGGGCACGATGCCCGGCGCCCCGCCCGGGGGCCCGGTGCCTGCTGCTCCGCCCGGGGGCCCGGTGCCTGCTGCTCCGCCCGGGGGCCCGGTGCCTGCTGCTCCGCCCGGGGGCCCGGTGCCTGCTGCTCCGCCCGGGGGCCCGGTGCCTGCTGCTCCGCCCGGGGGCCCGGTGCCTGCTGCTCCGCCCGGGGGCCCGGTGCCTGCTGCCCCGCCCGGGGGCCCGGTGCCTGTCGCCCCGCCCGGGGGCCCGGTGCCTGCTGCTCCGCCTGGTAATCCGATGTGCCTCTGCCCGGAGTCCTGCCCGATGTGCCTCTGCCCGGAATCCTGCCCGATGTGCCTCTGCCCGATGTGCCTCTGCCCGATGTGCCTCTGCCCGATGTGCCTCTGCCCGATGTGCCTCTGCCCGATGTGCCTCTGCCCGGAGTCCTGCCCGATGTGCCTCTGCCCGATGTGCCTCTGCCCGATGTGCCTCTGCCCGGAGTCCTGCCTGATGTCCCTCTGCCCGATGTGCCTCTGCCCGGAGTCCTGCCCGATGTGCCTCTGCCCGGTGTGCTTCTGCCCGGAGTGCCTCTGCTCGATGTGCCGCTGCCCGGAGTCCAGCCCGGTGTGCCGCTGCCCGGAGTCCTGCCCGGTGTGCCAGTCTTTGCTATCCCGCCAGTTGCCAGACCCGGGCGGTGGAACATTTTGCCCAGCTAGGACTGTTTGGAGCGTCCTGAGGCCGCTCCTTGAGGGGGGGGTACTGTTAGGAATGGACTGGCCAGCAATGGTGGGACTCACCTGCCTTTTGATCTGCAGTACCAGGGCTGGCCAGCGGGTGCTCCCAGCAATCAGAGACTCAACCTTTCAGCCAGCTAACACCTGGAACTGATGATACTGGGGTATTTAAGGGATGGCCAGACTTGCAGACTCTGCCTTGGTGTTGTGTTTGTCCTGGGCCCTGTATCTGTCCTGCATCCTGTTTCTGTTCCTTCGCTGACCCTGATCTGAACTGCTGCTGACTTCTCCTGCTCTGATCCTGGCTTGTGACCCTGACCACCCCTCTGTCTGACCCTCTGTACCTCGCTGCTTGCTACCTGCTGAACCTGGCCTGTGACCCCGACCATTCTCTGCTTGCTCCCCCCGTACCTACCTGCCCAATTGATATTGACCCGGCCTGCCTGACGACGCTTGCTTGTATGTACTGTTATCTGTGGGTGGTTGGTTTGGTTTGTTTGCACTGTAGTATGTTTAGTATTGCCCTGCGTTTATGTTTGTACTGTTAGTGTTAATAAATTATATTGTTTATCACATTTCTGAAGTCTGCGTTTCCCTGCATCAGTCACACATCTCTGGTCATACCTGGGAGCCCTGACAGGAGGATACAAGAGAGCTAGAGAGCAGGAGGTCTTGCAAGGAGTATGGTTTGGGTGGTATTTGGAGACAAGATTGGTGATGTAATTTGGGGCAGAGTTATAAATGGCTTTATATGTTATTGTTAATGTTTTGAATTTTATCCTTTGGACAATGGGAAGCCAGTGGAGGGATTGGCAGAGAGGGGTGGCAGATACAGAACAGTTAGTAAGGTGGATGAGTCTGGCAGCAGCATTCATGATGGACTGAAGAGGGGATAGCCTGCGATTAGGTAAGCCAATGAGGAGGGAGTTACAATAGTCAAAGCAAGATATAACTAGGGAGTGAATAACGACTTGCTAACCGCTAAAACCAATGGTCACTGTTCCATACTCTTACTCTTGGACCTCTCTGCTGCCTTTGACAGAGTTGACCACCTCCTCCTCAAAAAAAACCTCTATTTATTTGGTCTCCGTGACTGTACTCTCCGTTGGTTTGAATCTTACTGTCAGGAATGGACTGGCCAGCAATGGTGGGACTCACCTGCCTTTTGATCTGCAGTACCAGGGCTGGCCAGCGGATGCTCCCAGCAATCAGAGACTCAACTTTGCAGCCAGCTAACACCTGGAACTGATTATGCTGGGGTATTTAAGGGATGGCCAGATCCACAGACTCTGCCTTGGTGTTGTGTTTGTCCTGGGCCCTGTATCCTGTTTCTGTCCTGCATCCTGTTTCTGAACCGCTGCTGACTTCTCCTGCTCTGATCCCGGCTCGCTCCTGACCATCCTTCTGCCTGACCCTCTGTACCACGCTGCTTGCTACCTGTTCTGATCCCTGGCTTGTGACCCTGACCATCCCTCTGCCTGACCCTCTGTACTACGCTGCTTGCTACCTGCTGAACCTGGCCTGTGACCCCGACCAATCTCCGCTTGCTCCCCCTGTACCTACCTGCCCTATTGATATTGACCCGGCCTGCCTGACGACGCTTGCTTGTATGTACTGTTATCTGTGGGTGGTTGGTTTGGTTTGGTTTGGTTGCACTGTATTATGTTTTAGTATTGCACTGCGTTTATGTTTGTATTGTTAGTGTTAATAAATTATATTGTTTATAACATATCTGAGGTCTGCGTTTCCCTGCGTCAGCCACACACCTCTGGTCACACCTGGGAGCCCTGACACTTACCTATCTCACCGTACCTTCAGTGTAACTTACAACTCTTCCTCCTCTCCTACACCTCTTACTGTCGGGTTCCCCCAATGTTCTGTCCTTGGACCTCTCCTATTCTCGATCTACACTTCTCCTTGGGTCAGTTGATAACTTCCCATGGTTTCCAATACCATTTCTATGCTGATGATACACAAATCTATCTCTCTACTCCTCAGCTCACCTCATCAGTTTCCTCATGTGTCACTGATTTGCTAACAGACATATCAGACTGGATGTCACACCACTACCTAAAACTCAATCTATCGAAAACTTAGCTCATAATATTTCCTCCCCCACGTGCCTCTTCCCCTGATTTCTCGGTCAGGATCAATAGCACCACTATCAGTCCATCCCAGTATGCCAGGGTGCTAAGGGGTAATCCTGGATTCTGAACTATCCTTTCATACCCACATCCAATCCCTGTCCAAATCATGCTGCCTCAACCTCCGAAAACATCTCCAGAATAGACCCCCTTTTAATCAATGATACCACAAAGCTCCTAATTCACTCCCTGGTTATCACTCGCTTCGACTACTGAAACTGTCTCCTCATTGGCTTACCTTTACATGGGCTATCCCCCCTCCAGTCCATCATGAATACTGCTGCAAGGCTCATCAAACTTACCAATCGTTCAGTGTCCGCTACCCCTCTCTGCCAATCCCTCTACTGGCTTCCACTCACCCAACGAATAAAATTCAAAATACTAACAACAACTTACAAGGCCATCCACAACTCTGCCCCCAGCTACATCACCAACCTGGTCTCAAAATATCAAACAAACCTCCCTCTTCGATCCTCCCAAGAACTTCTGCTCTCTAGTTCCTGTGTCACCTCCTCCCATGCTCACCTCCAGGACTTCTCCCAAGCTTCTCCCATCCTATTGAACTTCCTACCCCAATCTGTCCAGCTATCTCCTAATATATTCACCTTTAGACGATCCCTGAAAACCTTTCTCTTTAAAGAAGCCTATCTTGCTTCTAACTAGTAAACTACCTTTTATTTCCTCCATCAGCTCATCCCCCCACAGCTATTACCTTTTGTATCACTCAACCCTTCCTCCTAGATTGTAAGCTTTAACGAGCAGGACCCTCTGTTTCCTCCTGTACCAAATTGTATTGTAACTGTAATGTCTACTTTCATTTTGTAAAGCGCTGTGCAAACTGTTGGCGCTGTATAAATCCTGTATAATAATACAACCTTATATGCTTATATCTCCCAATCAGAGCAAAGGATCCCCCCCACATCATCTTTAAATTAAAGCCCAATCAGGGTGAGTGGGAACCTCTTATAATTGCCATAGCTACTGTACAGTCCCGGGAACTTTGCGCAGAACTCACCAATGGAGTTTCCAAGTGATAGAAAAGGTGCTTAAGCCCTTCCATTATCTACCAAAATTGAAAGAGTTTTATGTGCTGTGACTCTTCAAAATGCTAATCAAGGCAATAGTGAACTGCTACTGAAGAAAATGTATGGCACATTACAAAGGCACCATAGGAAGCCCATTGTATATAGTAGCTCTCAAGATATCCCTGGGAACCTTCTTCATTTAATCAGACCATAGACATACTGCTTTCTCCCATGTGGCAATGCCCATGCCCTAGATTCCACAGAACCAACCTAGTGCAAGTTAAAAGCTGACATTTTGAGGAAATGTATGTTCTCTTCTTCAAGGTAACATCATGTCTAATGCCTCAACAACATATACTATATTCACATCTCCAAACCAGAGCAAAGAATTTTTCTGCACCTCATTCTAAAGCAGCCACATGCCTCAATTGGCATGAAAACAAATTAAAACCTCATTGGGATATGTTGGAACCTCTAATAATAGCCAGAGCTGGTGTACAGGCCAGGGAACATAGCGGAGATCTCACCAACAGTCTCTGAATGATAGAAAATAATGGTTAGGTGGTTTAACCCTTCCATTATCTACCACAAATTTAAAATGCTAGTCAAATGAATAGTGAACTGCTACTGAAAAAAATTCATGACATACAGTCAGGTCCATAAATATTGGGACAGTGACACGATTCTAACATTTTTGGCTCTATACATCACCACAATGGATTTGAAATCAAACGAACAAGATGTGCTTTAACTGCAGACTGTCCGCTTTAATTTGAGGGTATTTACATCCAAATTAGGTGAACGGTGTAGGAATTACAACAGTTTGCATATGTGCCTCCCACTTGTTAAGGGACCAAAAGTAATGGGACAGAATATTAATCATAAATCCAACTTTCACTTTTTAATACTTGGTTGCAAATCCTTTGCCGTCAATTACAGGCTGAAGTCTGGAACGCATAGACATCACCAGACGCTGAGTTTCATCCCTGGTGATGCTCTGCCAGGCCTCTACTGCAACTGTCTTCAGTTCCTGCTTGTTCTTGGGGCATTTTCCCTTCAGTTTTGTCTTCAGCAAGTGAAATGCATGCTCAATCGGATTCAGGTCAGGTGATTGACTTGACCATTGCATAACATTCCACTTCTTTCCCTTAAAAAACTCTTTGGTTGCATTTGCAGTATGTTTTGGGTCATTGTCCATCTGCACTGTGAAGCGGCGTCCAATGAGTTGTGAAGCATTTGGCTGAATATGAGCAGATAATATTCCCGAAACACTTTAGAATTCATCCTGCTGCTTTTGTCAGCAGTCACATCATCAATAAATACAAGAGAACCAGTTCCATTGGCAGCCATACATGCCCACGCCATGACACTACCACCACCATGCTTCACTGATGAGGTGGTATGCTTAGGATCATGAGCAGTTCCTTTCCTTCTCCATACTCTTCTCTTCCCATCACTCTGGTACAAGTTGATCTTGGTCTCACCTGTCCATAGAATGTTGTTCCAGAACTGTGAAGGCTTTTTTAGATGTCGTTTGGCAAACTCTAATCTGGCCTTCCTGTTTTTGAGGCTCACCAATGGTTTCCATCTTGTGGTGAACCCTCTGTATTCACTCTGGTGAAGTCTTCTCTTGATTGTTGACTTTGACACACATACACCTAACTCCTGGAGAGTGTTCTTGATCTGGCCAACTGTTGTGAAGGGTGTTTTCTTCACCAGGGAAAGAATTCTTCGGTCATCCACCACAGTTGTTTTCCGTGATCTTCCGGGTCTTTTGGTGTTGCTGAGCTCACCGGTGCGTTCCTTCTTTTTAAGAATGTTCCAAACAGTTGTTTTGGCCACGCCTAATGTTTTTGCTATCTCTCTGATGGGTTTGTTTTGTTTTTTCAGCCTAATGATGGCTTGCTTCACTGATAGTGACAGCTCTTTGGATCTCATCTTGAGAGTTGACAGCAACAGATTCCAAATGCAAATAGCACACTTGAAATGAACTCTGGACCTTTTATCTGCTTATTCTAATTGGGATAATGAGGGAATAACACACACCTGGCCATGGAACAGCTCAGAAGCCAATTGTCCCATTACTTTTGGTCCCTTAACAAGTGGGAGGCACATATGTAAACTGTTGTTATTCCTACACCGTTCACCTGATTTGGATGTAAATACCCTCAAATTAAAGCTGACAGTCTGCAGTTAAAGCACATCTTGTTCGTTTGATTTCAAATCCATTGTGGTGGTGTATAGAGCCAAAAATGTTAGAATCATGTTGATGTCCCAATATTTATGGACCTGACTGTATTACAAAAGGCACCATAAAAAATTAGTTCTATATAGTATCTCTGAAGATATTCCTGGGAGCCTCTTTTATTTAGTCACACCATAGACACACCCCTGTATCCTACATGGCAATGTCCATGCCCTTGGTTGAATATAACTCAAGTACTGCCTTGAGAGATGTAGAGTAGAATGAGGAATTTGGTGGCTGTGTTGCATTCTGGGGACTCTTGGGGAACCACTAAGGGATGTTATAGCTAGCTCTGCCATGTTCATCTGATTTTATTTCTTGGTTAGGGTTTATACATTAGTGGCCCTTTAAATTTTGTGCAGCAATATTTAACGAGAGACCAACAGGTGAGACAGTACAAATAAAAGAGTGTTAGAACTTAGGAAGAGCAATTCGCTAAACAAATATATGTATTGTAAGAACCCCTTCAATTATTCCAATCACAGTCATCTAAAATAGGTTCTGTGCTCTTCCAGCTCCTTTGATGCATAGCAAATTACCATTACAAGATGGTTAAGTCATTTGAAGATGGATTTAATTATTCACCTGTCTTATCTTAAAAGTTTTAGGTTTGGCAATTAAACAAAGTCAATGTCAGAGATAAAAAGTTACATAGGGCTTGATACATTATTGTTTTTGTTCTTGGTTTTAATAAAAGCCCCAGAATGATGAATAAGAAAATGTATTCACTAAATGGAAACTATCAATTAAAAAGTAGTGCCTGACTTTATTAACTGTACAGAAATTCTGTAATTACAGACTAATTGTAGAGTTTTGCAGTAGCTAAAGTGTCATTAAAACCAAAATCTTTAAAAATGGCTTTAATGCTTTTTTGCATTGTATACATAATGAGGTAAGCATTATCACCTTCGTTTTGTATGTAGTAAAAAAAACCTGGTGGATCCTGCCATTTGCTGCTGTTACCTATTTCCTCTGTCCCTGCTACAGCCTGAGATCCTGTGGATGTCCCAGACAAGCCGATCACTTATTCCTTGTACTGTTCTAGGCAGCCCATGTGACTATACAGTCATATTTGTGGGCGTATACACAGTGCTGAGTGACCCCTCCCTTTCTACTCCTCCATGCCAACATTTTCCCAGCCCCTTGGGAGACGGAACTAACAGGCACTACTAGAAGCTCCTCCCACAGATCTTTCTCTCCAGATGGGAACCAACAGGAAAAGATCATGTGACCTCTTCACAGCACAGCCAAAATCAGGTATTTAGCAGCTTTTTTTTCTTTAAATCAGAACTGGAATAATGTATATTGTGGCAGTGCGGTATCCTGCCACGGTGAAAATCACGGTGATAACCCGGGATTCTCAACTATACAGGTTGAGGGGCTCCAGGCAGTTCTCTTAATGCAGAGGAAACTGGTTTATCAGTTTCCCTCTTTGTGTCAGGAATGGACTTGCCAATGGTGGTGGGACTCACCTGCCTTGTGGGCAGCAGTACCAGGGCTGGCCAGCGGGTGCTTTCAGCAACCAGAAGCTTACTCCTGCAGTCGGCCATCACCTGAGGCTGATTGCAGGAGGTGTATTTAAGGAATGGCCAGACCTGCAGTCAGTGCCTTGGTGTATGTTTCCCATGAGTCCCTGTACCTGCATCCTGTCTGCTTCCTGCCTAATTCCTGATTCTGCTTGATCCTGACCCTGAATGAAGTCCGCCTGTCCTGACTTCGGCTATTCCTGACCACTCTCCAGCCTGCTCCTTTGGTACCTTGTCTGCCTGATTGTTCCTGACCTGGCCCGTCTGACTACGCTCTGCCTACTCCTTTGTGTCTTGTCTGCCCGATGATTCCTGACCCGGCCCGCCTGACCACTCCACCTCGCCAGCCCTGACTGCTCTTATCTGTGTACATTCTGTTATCAGTTGGAGGTTTGGTTTTGTTATATTGTGCGTTATATTTGTGTATAACCCTTAATAAATGATATTGTTACACCATACTTGAGCCTGCATTTCCCTGTGTCAGTTCACACATCTCTGGTCTTACCGGAAGCCCTGACACTTTGGTTTGTAAAGCCCGTTTTGGGACCTGTGGCCTGGAGATTCCTAAGAGATTTGGGAGGGATGAAATCTCCAATCCTGGGCCCATGTTTTGAGAGCAGCCAGCACACTGATTGCGCACGTGTGTGCAGGCCTTTTTGTAGAGGCCCAAACCGTGATTCTGGGCTCCACCCCGTCAGACCGGAGGTCACTGCCTTGGAGACAGGTGGGCTTCATCTAGGAGAGGTGGGAGCCAGAGTAGCTGTGTGCTAGTGGCTAGCTGTGTGCGAAACAACCATTTTGGAAAGAGTCTGCAGGAGACAGACGAAAATCTGTGTACAAGCCAGGAGGCTGAATGTTTGTTGCATTTGTTTGATGGTGGCTACCCCCGCATGGGAAGCATGTTATTGAACTTTCATTTAAATAAAATTTGGTTAAAAGACCTTTAAAAAAAAGAAGTTGCTGTGTGCTTTAAGAAAAGCTCTACCATTTTGATGCAAGTTCTCACAATATACATTTTGATGCTTGGATAAACTTCCAGCAGAGGTGGTGAGCCAGTCAACAGTAAATAGCTTCAAACATGCTTGGGACAAGCATAGATCTACACTGAGACAAAAAAGTTAACCCAAAAACAATGACACAAAAACAAACAAACAACCCACTCCCCCCCCAAACAAAAAACAAAAAACACACACACAAAGAAAAAAAGCAGATTCGATGGATCACTCTTTTTCTGCTGTTACTATTCTATGTTTCTATGTAGGATCAATTGCACTTAAACAATCTTTATTTTATATCACTTGTGTCAGCAGTTTAACCCCTTCCCACCATATGCACACATGCAGACATGGCCAGAAATGTTGGCACCCCTGCATTTCTGTCATATAATGCACCACTTTGCCCAGAAAATTGTTGCAATTATAAGTGTTTAGACATTCTCATGTTTATTCCCTTTGTTTGCACAAAATTTTTGGCACCCTCGATTTAATATTTGGTAGCACAAAATGGAAAAGTATTTTGGAAAAAATAACTGACATCATCACTCCCTGTAACCATCAATGAGTTTCTTACACCTCTACTAATTTTGGATCACTCTTCTTTCCCCAACTGCTCCAGGTCTCTCAAATTGGAAGGGTTTTCTTCCCAACTGGTGTTTTGAAATATCTCCACGGGTGCTCCATGGGATTGAGATCTGGACTCATTGCTGACCAGTTCTGTACACTCCAGCGCTTTGTCTGAAATAATTTCTGAGTGCTTTTATATGTGTGCTTTGGGTCATGGTCCTCCTGTAAGACCCATGACTTCTGATGGAGACCCAACTTTCTGACACTGGGCCCTGCATTGCACCCCAGAATTCTTTGGTGGTCTTCAGATTCCATGCACCCGGTAAAGACATCCAGTGCCTGAAGCAGCAAAGCAACTCCAAAACATCAGTGAACCTCCACCATGTTTAACTGCAGGGACTATATTCTTTTCTTTAAAGTCCTTATTTTTTTTTCTGAAAACAGTAGTGATGATAGGCTTTACCAAAAAGCTGTAATTTTGTTTAGTTTGTCCACAGCACATTCTCAAAAAAGGATTTTGGCCTCCTCAGGTAGGTTTTGGCAAACTCCAATCTGTCTTTTTAATGTTTCTGTGTCAGCAGTGGAGTCCTCCTAGGTCTCCTACCATAGCATTTTTTTCATTCAGATGGCGACATATAGTGTGAGCTGACACAGTTGTGCCCTATGCCTAAAGGTCAGCTTGAATTTGTCTGGAAGTTGATCGAGGTTCTTTAGCCACCATTCGAACAAACCTTTGTTGCAGTCTTTGATCAATTTTTCTCTTTTGTCCACATCCAGGGAGATTAGCTACAGCACCATGGGCTGTAAACTTCTTGACAATGTTGCAAACAGTGGACACAGGAACATTAAGCTCCCTAGCGGTATGATTATTTCAGATTTTTGGTGCTGAAAGCGGTACCATTTTTTTGCATGGAAATATGTAGTTTTTTTATTGTAGGCCTGTAATTTAGGAATAACTCATTGAAATCTGTGCGAACAAGAGTCTAGTAAACATCTTGGGTAGGATAAAACTTGAAACACAAAATCATAAATTATAATTTAATAAATAATCATAAAAAATAATAATATAATAATAATAAATTCAATTCAATAATATATTCAAACCAAAAACACTGAAATTTGAAATATAGCGCCAAGTTCGCACATCGCTGAGCAAAGTCGCAAAATCGTTTTCAGTGTCTGATGACGAATTTCCCCACAAATCATTATCACTCAATTCTGCAAGTGGTTCTGATTTACTATCGCTGTTCTCTAGCTGGTCTAAAACTGCTTTTGACCTAAAGGGACGCTTTTTGGACGCCATGGACTTTTCTAGGTTTCCAGGCAGAAAGAACAGTCAAAATGCAGGCAGGGCGCAGGACAAAGCACTCGGGACAAAATGTATGTGAAATGCTTTGAAACAGTAATGTTTTACTTTGTAATAATCGTTTTAAAAAAATGTAATTTTTAAAAATTTTCAAATTTGTCGCTGTATGTCCCAACGTCACAGGGACCGGAACACGGAAGCCGGATGCCGGCATCGGCCGGAGGAGATGGCCGGGGACGCTACAGGGGAACGCATCGTGGGAGCGAAGGACAAGGTAAGTGCTGAAGTGAATCCCTGTGCAACGCTGCATGGTAAGCCCGAGTGTAGCTCGGGGTTACCGCTTTTGGTACTGAAACTCTACCCTGAGCTACACTCGGGAATACCGCTAGGGAGGTTAGATCTCTTAATTATTACAGATGAGTTTAATAAGAAATTACATGAGCATCACAAACATGAAATGCAATTATTTCCTATAATTTTGAGAAGGTAACAGTAATTTTGTCCAATCCATTTTAGGGGTTTTGTGTGGAATGTGTCAGATTCTTTTTCTTGTTTCTCTGCTGTTGTGTCACACCAATACAAACAAAAGAAATAAACATGAGAATGCCTAAATAGGTGTAATTGCAACAATCTTTTGGGTGAAGTGGTGTATTATCTGACAGAAATAAAGGGGGGTGTAAAATTTTTGGCCGTGACTGTATATGCGGTCTCACATAAGTGGGTCTTCTTCCGTGGGGCCCCATATATGCTTACATCCGTTGGGAAAGCGCTGTGCATCGGGCTCTCACAAAGTTCCATACTAATGATTGAGAACCAGGAAGCCCTGTTCACGATTACTTGTTCGCTATGATAGTCTCTGATTGGTTATCACAGTGATCAGTCACTGTGCAGGAATGAAGGAAAGAGAACAGCACTCCTATTCAACAGAGAAGGTCTTGAATGCTTTGTTTAGAAATATGACATTTTAGTAGTTAACGCTTTTCATACACTCAGCACTTAGGCTAGGTTCACATATGTGCGGGTGGTGCCGCTGCAGATCCACACAAAAAACCACCCACACAGAGGAATGCTGACCCGCAGGCAGGTGCCGTTAATTCTAATGGGACGCCGCCCGCATTGGAAATCGCAACCACACCAAGAACCGAGGTTCCCATATGAGCTATGGTTTCAGAAGTGCATGGACTTCTTCTCTGCGTGTCCCAGCGCATGGGAGTCCATTCAAATGAATGGGCTCTTGTGCCCGCGCAAAACGCGGACCGCAGGAACGCGGATATGTGAACCAGGGGTTAGTGTGTTTTTTTCTCCTCTTGAAAGGAGAAAAAATACATTGTATCTTTTTCTCCTGCTAGAGGAGAAAAATGTGAAATAAAACAAATGTGTGAAAAAAATATAATAAAATAAAAAATAGCTGGTTTAGTCTAGGTCAGTCTTAGGGTTAGGATCAAGGTCAGCATCAAAGGTCAATGTCAGAGTAAAAAGGTCATGGTCAAAGGTTAGGGTCAGTGTATTTAGTAGGTAGAATTAGAACAGCATTCAGTTAGTGTCAGTGCCAATATGTTTTAGGTAGGGTAAAAAAGCAAAATGTGCATTATTGTTTCTGAGCTGTGTTACAGATACAAACAACATATGATATACAGTATGTGGTATCGCTGCAATCGTCAGGAGCAGGATGTCCTTGTAGAGGGTAATAGGCACCATAATGGGAATAAAATTGTGACAGTCAATCTGCGATGTTGTATGAGATCTTTCTAAAGCTTTTTGTGAACTGTATTAAGAAGATATTTTATATAAATTGTAAATAAAGGTGACATTTTATAAAAAAAATATGTTTTGTGTACATTATATGACATTTTGACACCTCCAAAAACCTCCTAGCAGTTATATTTTCTTTCTTAATAGCATTTATCTAAATAACATGAAATTAAAAGACATTCACTTGACAGATGGGGATATCAGACCTATCCAGACTGCTTTGTTTCAAAGGCACATTCAAGCTATTTCACAGACTTCTGATTTTTCATTCTCTGTTTAAGTGGATTGAAAGGGTTCTTTTAATTACATTCTTCCCAGGTAGTTCTCAGCTGTCTTCCTAAAGTAATCATTATCCGTAACTCTGCGCGATGCTTCCTCAGTCGCCGAGATTCAGATTGTGTAATTTTACTTTCAAAAACTTCAATCACTATCCTAACTCATAAATAACACTTTCTGAAGTTTTTTTTGGCTTTTGTGAATCCACTGAGTATTCTGTCTTGTTTACGGATGCACTTCATCATTTTCCCGCTGCCCTTTCTATCACCCCAGTGAAATAATCATTGTGTTCTTTCAACCGATGCATCAAAAATAATCTGACAATAGTATTTTAAATCCATTGTCATAGGCAGCCTAGCCGGGATTTCTGAGCCAGGATGTATTCCTTATAACACATAATTGTACTGTAAGGAAGGTGGGAAGGAATAACGAAGAAACGAAGAGAGGGAGAGGGAAAGGAAGGAAGGTAGGAAGGAATAGAGAAAAAAAAATAAAGGAATGATAGGAGCAAAAGGTGGGAAGGAGAGAAGTAAAGAAGGAAGGAAAGAAGAGAGAGCGAGAGTGAAGGACAGAGGAAAGAAGGAAATAAAGAAAGAAAGAGAAAGAAAGAAAGAAAGAAAGAGAAAGAAAGAAAGAAAGAAAGAAAGAAAGAAAGAAAGAAAAATAAATAATGGTAGGAAAGGTTAGAAGGAAGGAAAAAAGAGGAGGAAGAGACAGACAGAGGGAGGGTTGGGTGAAAAAAAAGGAAGGAAGGAAGTGTGAGAAGAAGGGAAAGAGGATGGAAAAAAAAAATATAGGAGAAGGGAAGGAATGAAAAAAAGGAATGGAAAGGAAGGCAGGTTTGCCAACCATCTGTAAATTCACAGACAGACTGCATATCTGTAACAGATATTCATGGACACATGTAAAAATCATAGATGTTACAAACTGTCCCTGAATTTACTGATGGTTGTCAACCCTAAAGAAAGGAAGGAAAGTGAAAGGAAAAAAGCAATGAAAGGAAAGTAGGAAGGAAGGAATTACTTGAGTAAAAAAAAGGTTTTGTTTTGGATAAAGTGTAAAAGAAATAAGCTTTGTCAGGTTTGTATTTCTCTACATGATCACATTGTTCCTGTGATGCCTGTACAAAAAATTGGGAGTGTGAATGTTGTCAGACAAAAAATACACAGACAGCAATAAAAAGAAACTTATATCTCTTCCCCACTTTACTAAAAAAAACAGAAAATTCTGTCATACTTACCTCGTAATTTGCTTTTCCTAGTGCCAAGCCATTGCAGCATACAAGGGGTAGTAGCCCTGCCTGCTTTCACCAACAGGACCAGTCAGGGGCGGACTGACAACTCATGGGGCCCTCAGGCAATAGGGGATCATGGGGCCCCTGTGTCCTTGCCCAAACTCAAAAAAGCCTACGAAAAAGGTACCAGGGGCATCTCATGGAGCCCCCTACTGACCCTGGGCCCTCGGGCAGTGCCCAAGTTTCCAAATGGTCAGTCCGCCCCTGGGACCAGCACATAAGACCTCAAATCTTTAAAATATGTCATGATCATCTGCTTGCAGGTCATTTTGGATTACGGAAAATGACCAAACTTGTTCAGAGATCTTTTTGGTGACCCAACCTGAAACAAGACTGTAAAAACTATGTCAATTCCTGTGCAACTTGTCTTCGCAATAAAGGCAACAACACCAGAGTCTGGGGTTTACTAAGACCTCTGCCGGTTCCCGAGCAACCTTGTAGATGCTTTCCATGGATTTTATAGTGGACTTACCTCCCTCTGATGGATTCACCACTATCCTGGTTGTAGTAGATAGGCTGTCCAAAATTTCCCATTTCCTTCCCATGGTGGGCACCCCTTCAGCTACAGAAATGGCACAATCATTCATGAAGGAAATAGTAAGACTGCACAGGGTGCCTAGTTTCTGACGGGGGGGGGGGGGGTACAATTTATTTCTAAGTTTTGGAGATCTCTGTGTTAAGCCCTGAGCATCGAAGTGTATCTACCTTCTGAATATCATCCACAGAGTAAAGGGCAAACATAAAAAACGAACCAAACCTTGGAGCTTTTCTACCTTTACTCAAGATAACTAGGCATATCTTCTTCCTTGTGCAGAGTTTGCTTACAACAACTCTGTCCATGCCTCTACTAACCAGTCTCCGTTCTGGGCAAACTATGGGTTTCACCCTTCCTTCTTTCCGGAGGTTACCCGAGAAGCATCAGTACCTGCAGTCCAGGATAGATTGACTTTCAACCAATCTAATTATCAGATACTCCGGAGGACCATGAAAAAGGCTCAGGAGGACTATAAGAGACATTTTGATAAAAGGAAAAGAGGTAATCCTGTGTTGAAGGTGGGAGACAAGCTCTGGCTTTCTACAGTAAACCTCAAGCTTGCCTGCCCCTCATTAAAATCAGGACCCAGGTTCATTGGACCCTTTGGAATTAAGAAAGAAATGAATCCTGTTGCCTTTGAGCTGAACTTGCCTGAGTCTTATAAGATTCATCCGGTCTTTCACGTCTTCTTACTCAAACCAGCTGTATTGAGTTCTATTCCTGAAAGAGAAGAACCACCTCTGCCACCAGTCACAGTAGGAGAAGACACTGAGTTTGAGGTGGAAGCCAATTTGGATGGACGAAAGAGGGGGTGACCTTATTAAATGGAAAGGGTATCCATCGGAGGATAGTTCCTGGGAACCAGTAAGTAATATACAGGCTCCTAAACTACTTCAGGAATTTTTCAACAAGTTCCACAAAAAGCGAGCACGCCTGGGCATCCAGAAGCTGCCCCTGGGGGGCAGGGGAGCACTGTCAGGGAAGGAAACGAGGAAGCAAATGCACCAATGCCCAATATGGCTGCACTAATTTGCGCAAAAATGTGCACATGCGCATAGGCGCACGGCACGCAGTTGTGCATCCATGTGTGCAACAGCACACGCAGAGCACAATAATTGCTGGCGCCCAGTGGCCTTGTGCAGCCCCTCACAATAATTGCTGGATTATTGTCAGCCTCCTGTTCCTGTGTTCCTGTGCGAATTACCCTGCTGATTATCTGTTACCGACCCTGACCTGCATTGGCTTCTCTCCTGGCTCTTACCCCGGCTTGTTCTTTGGATCTGCTCCTGCCTATTTCTCATTGGTGACCTGTGCATGACCATGACCTGCTCCTGACTTCGCTCCTGTCTTTACTCCTGATTCTGATCCTCTGTGTTTGACCCCGGCTCTGGCTTCTGACTTCACTTCCTGCTCCGCCCATCCATCTGGATCCGCCAGTCCTCTGGAGAGCCCACTCCTGTATCCTGTACACCCACGGGTGTCGTCTCATCGGGTATCACTAGGAAACTATATAATTGGCAACCCGTGCTTCTTTGGGCACTGAACCTTCTGTTACTACCCTCAGGGGTGCATTGCACTTAGCAGTAAGGGGAGCTCTCTCATCACCTCATCATGTACACAGCAGTCATGAGGGGGCGCACTGCACCCCCGTGTTAGTACAGCCAGAGTGTCACACCAATATGTTGCTCTGCCTGTACATGCCTCCCACCAATAGTACAAGTACTGTGGGTGGTCAGCAAGTGGTTAATTAAGGGCTGCAGTGGCCATTAAACTCCAAGTTGTTGTCATGTGTGGGATAAGGGTGGAGTGATGGTCAAGCAGATGGGGGACAAGCCATCTTTGCTACCCTACTCATGAAGCACCATTATATGTAGTCATTTTAGCTGTTTCTTCTGTAATGGCTGTTTGAATGAAATGCGGCCAGGGCCCATGACAGAGGATACTTCTGGGGATGTTAACAGACAAACTCCAATCAAAGAGAAATAACATACTTGTCTTGGTAATGCTGTTTCATAGATTTATTGATCTAACTTCTGGGGAGGCAGGCTGGGAAAACTCACGACAAGCACAGAATGCCAGAGGAATATAGCCCTGGCTGCGCTGTTATATGTGGGACTTGACACACAGTTTACCACCCCAAAGATCCACATAAGGGGTTCTCTCCTTTATTTTTTTTCTTAAAAATAACAAACATGCCTACTTACCTGTTCTGTGAAGTGGTTTTGCACAGAGCAGACCGGATCCTCCTCTTCTTGGGTCTCTTCTCCTGGCCCCTCTCTCCTGTCGAGTGCTCCCATAGCAAACAGCTTGCTATGGGGGCACCTGAGCAGGAGCACTCTCGAGCTGTGGCTCAGCGTGTCCATTCACACACAGAAGCGTGGTTTGGCCCTGCCCCCTCCCTCTTCTGATTGAGTCACTGGCTGTCAGTGAACCGAGGCTCTCATGGACATCACTGGATCAAGAGAGGGCTCAGGTAAATATTAGGGGGAGCTTGGGGGGGGATGCTACACACAGAAGATTTTCTACCTTCATGCATAGAATGCATGAAGGTAAAAAACCTTGAGCCCTTAGAACCACTTTAACCGCTTCCCACCTGGCCACTGTACAGTACATATAAACGGCCAGGTGGGAGCTTTGCCGTTCTGAGTGGACGTTCAGGAACGTCCTTCAGAACATGCGCACAAGCACGGCCTTGTGGCTGCACAGCTGTGTGCTCTCAGTGTGCCTGTGTCCCTTGGACACAGCGCAACGCCGCTCGGCAGAAGGGCCCTCTGATTGGCCCTTCTGATCACATGACGGCATCTGTGATCCACATCTGTTACAGTGCCAGTGATCCATATCTGTCACAGTACCCGTGATCCACATCGGGGATCCACATCTGTTACAGTGCCAGTGATCCACATCTGTTACAGTACCCGTGATCCACACCTGTCACTGTACCCGTGATCCACATCTGTCACAGTACCCGTGATCCACATCTGTTACAGTGCCAGTGATCCACATCTGTCACAGTACTCGTGAGCCACATCTGTCACAATGCTAGCGATCTACATCTGTTACAGTACCCGTGATACACATCTGTCACAGTACCCGTGATCCACATCTGTCATAGTACCCGTGATCCACATCTGTCACAGTAACCGTGATCCACATCTGTCACAGTGCCAGTGATCCACATCTGTCACAGTACTTGTGAGCCACATCTGTCACAATGCTAGTGATCTACATCTGTTACAGTACCTGTGATCCACATCTGTCACAGTGCCAGTGATCCACATCTGTCACCATACCCGTGATCCACATCTGTCACAGTAACCGTGATCCACATCTGTGATCCACATCTGTCACAGTGCCTGTGATCCACATCTGTCACAGTACCAGTGATCAACATCTGTCACACAGTATCAGTGATCCACATTCGTCACGGTGTACCAGTGGTCATGCACATCTGTACCAGTGATCTACATCTGTACCAGTGATCCACATCTGTCACAGTTTACCAGTGCTCAATATCTGTCCCAGTGTCCCAGTGTCAAATCAAAATCTGTACCAGTGATAAACATCTGTACCAGTGAACATCAAAATGTCTAAAAAACTATACACCAGCAAGGAGGCTTTCCATATACTATGGCGGATGAAAGTAGCGGGAACTCTCTTTATCAGACTCAGATTCTGAGTATGAGCCAGCTGAAAGCAGTGGGTCAGCAATGGATTCTCAGGAGGAGAGAGCCCAAACAAAGAGGTTCAGGAGATCTGAGGCGGAGCAGCCATCCACTAGTAGCGCAGTGGCAAGTACAAGCAGAGCAGCATTCCCAAACGATAGGCAGGCATCCACCAGTAGCACTACAAATCCTGGTGCAGTGGCGAGTACAAGCAGGGCCACATTCCCAGATGATAGGCCAGGCACTAGTAGCTGGTTTCCCATCCACAACGAGGTAGAGACCATACTAACCTCCCAGATGTACTATTATATCCAACGTGGCTGCCTGCTAATTCGGCAGAACCTACAATTCCTCCTTTTACAGCATAGCCAGGCCCTCAGATACAAGCAGAAAATGATACCCCAATTTGTTTTTTTCATTTATTTTTTACTAATGGTCTGCTAAACTATATTGTGGAGCAGTGTAACCTGTATGCCAGCCAATATATAGCCAGCAATCCCAATTCATCATATGCCCGCACATTTGTGTGGAAACCCATCACCGTGGAGGAATTAAAAAATGTTCTTGGGCTTACTTTGAACATGAGACTGACAAAAAAAAAATGAAGTCCATGCCTACTGTTCTACCCAACCTATACATCATATGCCAGTCTATTCATCTTGTATGCCCAGAACACACTAATAAATGATAATGAGATTTTTGCATTTCAATAATACCCAGTGCCTTCTTCGAAATCATCCTGATTATGATGTTATTCAAAATTCGGCCACTAATCAACTTTTTTGCTGTACCTTCAAGGAAATGTTTACCCCCGACAAAAATATTTGTGTGGATGAATCCCTAGTCCACTTTACAGGAAGGCTTGGCATCAAACAGTACATTCCCAATAAACGGGCCAAATATGGAGTAAAATTCATGTTACATGTGACAGGGCCACGGGATATACCTACAGCTTCAAGATTTATGAGGGAAAGGACAGCCAGTTAGACCCCCCTGGATGCCCTACCTACTGTATATGGGGACAAGTGGCAAAATTGTTTGGCAGCTTACAGAACCGCTGTTCGAGAAGGGTTACCAATTGTATGTAGATCATTTCTACACAAGTCTCCCATTATTTCGCCATCTATATTTGAAAAAAACAGTGGCCTGTGGGACAGCACGGGCCAACTGCAATGGCTTCCCACAACGATTGGTCACTACAAAATTAAAATGGGGTGAAACAGCCAGTTTGCAAAATGAAGAGATCCTAGCTCTAAAGTGGAAAGATAAAAGAGATGTCTATATCCTTTCCTCAATTCATGACTCCTTGGTGGAACTTCAAACAAGACAAGGTCCCATCCAAAAAGCAAGATGCATACATGACTATAGCCAGTTCATGGGGAGGGGGGGGGGTGGATATTAATGACCAGATGTTACAGCCATACTTAGCCACCAGGAGATCACTCTATTGGTATAAAAAATAAAAAGATTGCAATCTACTTGTTTCAGTTATCCGTGTACAATTTGTATGTCATCTTTTCTAAGTGCACACAAAGATCCCTAACCTACCTGAAGTATCAAGAGCATATTGTTACAGCCCTTCTCTATCCGTAGGGCCATGCCCCTGAACAAATTCGCACTTATTCATTGACCAGACTCCATGAGAGGCATTTCCCCAATATCCTCCCTTTTACCCAAACAGGTTGCAAACCCCCCCAACAATGTTGTGTATGTTCCCCAATGTCCTTCCCAGCCAGGACTCTGTATTGGAGAGTGCTTCCGGATCTATCACACATCTCTACACTATTAGTCAAGATATTTGTCTACTATCGCCTATTTCCCTGTATGACCTTGAACTGTTTATTGATGATGCCTCTGCCTGCAGCTTGAACCATCAACCACGTTTCTGCCTTCCACATGAATTGACCTCGGCCTGTTAATCGACCATGCTTTTTGACTGCCTCCTGAACTGATCTTATGCCCTGCGACTCTATTAGTTGGATTCAAGACAACACAGGGGTCTCATGTATGCCAGGGGCTGCAGAATATATTTTCCGAGTGGAGAAAACAAAAAAAAGGGTCTGTTAGTCCGGAGGCTTCGAAGAGATTGGGTGTGACGAAGTCTCTACCCCTGTGCCCAGGTCTTACCTGACCAAGGTCTTAAACCTGATATTTCTGCCTGCTGCTGACTTACTGCCATCATGCCTCTGCCTGCCGCATGAACTGTACACACCTCTGCCTGCTACCTGTACTATGGCCCATGTTCCTGCCTACTACCAGGACTGATATTTTGGCTGTGCTGACCATGTGTCTGCCTGGACAACTCATTTGGCTGTTGCTGGCCACATGACTTCCTGCTTCCTGGACTAATGCTTTGGCTGTGCTGGTAATATCTCTGCCTGCTGCCTGTAGTGACTATGGACAGTATTCCTTTCTGCTGCCTGCGCGAATCCTTTCACTGTCGCTGACCACGTCCCTGCTTCCTACTTGGATCAATGCTCTCCTCTGTGGACAACTGCACTACTAAAACCACAGGTAATTTTTTTGTTTACCCTTTGCTCAGCAGAATGTATTTTTGGGGTGTGATTCTTGGTATGTACATGGTATGTATTAGAAGCCTCAAGGTGCTACTTGGATGTTGGGCCTCTGGAATTGGCAAGGCTGTGGAAAAGTCTTAAACATGTGGTATTGCCATACTTGGGTGGAGTAGCAGAATGCATTTTGGGGTGTAATTCTTGGTATGTACATGCTATGTTAGAAATATCTTATAAATGGACAACTTTGAGTAAAAAAAATAAATTTTAATTTTCTTTCCACATTTTCTGAAAACTTGTGGAAAAAAAATGACATGTTAAAAAGATTTATTATGCCTCGTAGAATATACATTGGGGTGTTTGCTTTCCAAAATGGGTTTATTTTGTGGATAATTCCATTGTCTTGGTGCTCCATGGCCTTCAAAATTGTGATAGGTATTCAGGAAATGAGATGTGTAATTTATGCATGCAGAACGCCTGTAGATCCTACTTGGATGTTGGGCCTCTGTCTGTGGTCAGGCTGTGGAAAAGTCTTACACATGTGGTATCCCCATACTCAGGAGGAGCAGCAGAATGTGCTTTGGGGTGAAGCTGCAAGTATGTATATGCTGTGTGAGAGGAATAACCTGTTAATATAACAGTTATGTGAAAAAAAAACAAATTATATTTACTTTTTTCATTTTCCAAAGAATTGTGGGGAAACAATTACAGGTTCAAAAAAGTTACCATGCATCTTACTAAACACATTGGAACGTCCACTTTCCAAAAAGGGTCATTTTGGGGGTATTTGTACTGTCCTGGCTTGTTAGTTTCTCAATGATGTGTTCAATTTTCAGTGATTGGTACCCTAGCTTGTGGACTCTATAATTTCCACACAGACCAAATAATACACACCGATTGGGATTATTTTTACCAAAGCAATGTAGCAGTATACATTTTGGCTAATAATTTATGAAGAAAGATTACTTACTTGCAAAATGTTATAACAGAAACGAAGAAAAATAAATTTTTTTTTCAAATTTGTTCTGTCTTTTTTAATTTAGAGCGCAAAAAATAAAAAACCCAGTGCTAATTAAATACCATCAAAAGAAGGCTCTATTTGTGTGAAAAAAGCACAAAAATGTAATTTGGGTACAGTATTGCCTGACTAAGTAATTATCATTCAAAGTGTGAGAGCGCTGAAAGCTGAAAATTGGTCTGGGCAGGAAGGGGGTAAAAGTGCCCAGTATTGAGGTTGTTAAGGTCAGGGACGTGGCTACAAGAGAGGCTGAACCTATGGGATTGACCATAAAGAATGACAAGTAAGGGTTTTCTCTCCTTGCAAAGGTTGGGAATTGCATGAAGAAAAAATAGGGAATGGGCTGTTGTCTGGGTGTCAACACTATATAGTTATGGGCTGGTCCTGTGGCCAAGAGTAGGTGGGGCTGCTACCACATGTATCCTGCCATGTTGGCACCAGGAAATATGGTTTTGTATTTTTCTGTGCCGTCGTTGGAGAGACCACTAAACAGCTCATCCACTCCCTCATCATATCACGACTCGATTACTGCAACTCCCTCCTTACTGGCCTGCCTCGCCGCTGGGTATCCCTGCTTCAGTCGATCCTGAATACGGCAGCCAGACTCATTCACCTTTTCAACAGCTCCATCTCCGCCACCTCACTCTGCCAATCCCTGCACTGGCTTCCGATTGCGCAACGGATCAAATTCAAAATTCTAAATCCTAACATTGACGTACAAAGCCGTCCACCACACTGCCCCGAACTACATCACTGACCTAATATCCAAGTACCACCCAACACGCACACTCCGCTCCTCACAAGACCTCCTTCTCTCTAGTTCCCTGGTCTCCTCCTCCCATGCCCGCCTCCAGGACTTCTCCAGGGTGTCACCCATCCTCTGGAACTCCCTGCCCCAACCCATCAGATTATCACCTACTCTCCTCTCCTTTAGGTGCACCCTGAAAACCCATCTCTTCAGGGAAGCCTACCCCACCCCCTGCTAACTTGCCGACCTCCTCCACTCTTCCTACCACTCCATCCCCCACAGCTTTCTCCTCCTGTGCCACCATCCCCTCCCTCCTAGATTGTAAGCTCGAAAGAGCAGGGCCCTCAATCCCCTCATGTTTTGCATTGTATTGTTATTGTTCTGTCCCCCTTTGTAATGTACAGCGCTGAGTGAACTATTGGCGCTTTATAAATACTGTATAATAATAATAATAATAATTATTTCCTGTCCTGGCATTAAGTGAGGAGAAATCTCCCCACAGGGACACAGATAACAATCAGCCAAGTTAATGAATATTTACCTTAACCAAGAGGACATTCAAAGTCAACACAAACCTATATAAATATTGGTTTGTTAGCTAATCAGTAGTTGTGGGTGCTAATTTATATTATTACACTGGCTCTCCTAATACAATATCCATTAATAAACAATAATACATACAACCCCCCCCCCCCTTTCGTATATTAACAAAGAAGCTTTTGTTATTATGACTGTTCTTTGAAATAATTGACCAGTTCCTTATTAAAAACTGTTAATAGCTACTTCATTTATTTTGTGTCACTGGAAAAAAGTCAAGTTGTCCTAATTTTTTGCAAAGCTTCCAGCCGCAAAGCCTGTGTCATGACACATTCACCTTCATTTTAATGTATTTCTGAAGAATATCAGAGCTAAAGTTAATTATCATCAAATTTAATGCTGCTGCATAATTATTTTAGCCAATTAGCACTATGTTACATGATGGGGCAAGTACAATAAGATGACTTGTCTTGGAAAGGAAAAAAGGTACAAAATACAAGTGAAAAGACTAGCTTAGAACAGAAGGCACTGGGGCATTTAGTATAAAATACAGCTCACTGCTATAGCACAACACATGACTTTAATATACTTCATTTAACTCTTTGTTGTCAAAGCAAAGGGGCATTTTTCATGTAAACGTAAATGGGGTTGATTTATGAAGACTTTGCAAAGTTATTCACTCTGTGAAAGTGCATATAAGTTTTATGTGATTGGGACAAAACCAAATGTAAACAGTATTTATCCTGTGCTGTTCACATGTAAATCATTGATTTAAAATAAAAAATACTGCATTTGTCCAATAGATGGAGCTAAGTATCATAGGAAGGTTATTGCAGTTCATTCTTCTGCGGTGCACACCTGCCTAATCTGAAGTATTAAAGAGACTGCTGGACATTCATTAAAAGGTTAGTTTATCTGTTCATGCCATGGCTGACCTCTCTCTGTTCATACTCTGAATTACTCTTGGGAGATGTTTGGACTGTGCTTTTTGTTATTATTTTCTCTGATATTGTCAGCTACTGATATGTCAGTCCTTATAGAACCTGGACTCTCTTTAGTATTGGATTGCCTGTGCCTGATCTGACCATCAGTCTGCTTACTCTACTACTGTATGTTGTTTGCTCTGACCATCTATTTAAAAACTTAGACCACTTTATGTCCTGCCTATTAGTTGGTTATTGACATAGTGGGCCCACCAAACCCTGTAACACAGATATGGAAGCTCCAGAATGCATTTATCATAGGTGGATAATGCAAAAAGTAATACTATCAACCCAGTTTTGTAATTAATATTCATCTATCTATCTATCTATCTATCTATCTATCTATCTATCTGTCTATCTACCCATATGGAAATATTTGAAATATATTTTAAAAATATTCTTCCCAAATATATTGACATATATGTGAAATACTACAATTTTTGACCATATTCAATATATTCCAAAATATATTTCACTATATTGAAATATGTTGAAATGCATTTTTATATATTACAAAATATATGAAAAATATTTAAAAAAATATATATATTTCTAAATATATTATTCAATTTTTTTTAACATATAAAAAAGTAATTTTAACATATATTTTTACATATATTTGTAAATGCATTCCAAAAATGTAGATTTGTATTTTAAAAAGACATACAGTATATCTGAAAATTTATTTTTTTTAACATTTTTCATATATATATTTTTTTTAAATATATTGAATATGGCCAAAATTGTTGCATTTCAAATATATGTCAATATATTTGGGAAGAACATTTTTAAAATATATTTCAAATATATTTTTCTTCCATGTGGGTATCTATTTTATGTATATATGTATACAGTATATACAGTATATGAGAAACATACTGTATATAGACCGCATTAAAACAAGAGTTTTCCTTCAAAGAAGTATTGTGTCTGATCTCCAATAAATTGAAATCTGTAGATGATAATTAATCTTAGTATTGGTACATAACTTGACAATGTTGTGTCAGAATAAAAGGAAAACCTCATGTACCCTGTTCAATTTTACAAGCAATGTTCGTAAAGCACATTAAATAAAACCAGAAAAGAGTATTTTGTGATGGTGACAAATTTAGCCTCCCTGCAAACCATTGTGTGCTTTATCACTGAGCAACATGACATTTAATACCAAGCAAACAGAGCGCATCTGGAAAGGGGAATACCTTTTGAAATATTTAACATCTAATCAGGATTGATTAATTCATGAGTATGTTTGATTCCATTAATAGTTGATGTTCAGACTGAGATCAAAGGATATTCTATCAATTATCACCTTTAGTCTTCTGTTATCTCACTATTTAACTGGAAAAAATAAAAATCAAGTCCCGACCGGTACAGCGTGTTCATTATCTTTGTTTGTAGAGGAAGACAGAATATTAAATTAGTTAAGAATTGTGATTAAATGACTTGACATAAAATGAGATTGATAGCTGATTGAATAATAGAACACATTTCACTTAGGATGAGCACAGATCTCTCTGTAATGGGAAGGAAGCTATTTTCCCATGTCTTATGTGAGACAGCATTTGAAAGATGTCCAAGCTTTTGAAGCGGTACTTCACCCTAAACGGGAAGTTCCACTTTTAAAATCCCCCCTCCTCTAACATTATTAGAGGTTTATTGGTTGTGGGGAGTGGAGAAATAGTTTTGGCAGGTACTCACTCCCACTTCTACTGGAATCACCTAGTCCTAGAAGACTCTTTCGGCAGTTGTCCTCCCTCCTTTTCCTGCCTACAGGTCCCAAGAGGCTGCAGGAGTAACCACAAAGCGTAGTGCGGCTTGCGATGTGTAGTGGAAAACCTGCTGTGAAACCACAAGGAGTCACAGCCAGCTTCCAACATTACACATGTCGGCCCCGGAAACCTGAAGACCGGGAAAGAACTGGCTCCGGTGAGGATGCCGCTGGATCCCTGGATAGGTAAGTGTAGGTAAAAGTCAGCATCTACAGTGTTTGTAACTTCTGACTTCTAATCTTTTTTTTAAAATAAATATTTTATTAATTTTTCAATATTTCAATTTAACATCCATAAATTATGATATTATTCAAATGAAAAAAACATTTTCATTTAAACAATTCCCCCCCCCAAATCCCATTTCCTCCCCACCCACCCTAAGTCCTATCTACCTCAATGTTCTCTTCCTCCTAGCTCCCCATTCCTCTTTATTGCTATGTAGAATAATCTCGAGACTCACTTCTCCTTCATCCTAATCCACCTATCTCTTTTTTCTTCTCAATTTCCTCCTCCTTCTCTATCTCTTCCATTATATAATCTTCTATACTCCTCCCATTTTTCCCATTCCCGAAATCTCTCCATTTTATCCTCCTCAATGTGGCAGAGTTCCTCCATTTTATACACATAATCTACTCTACTTATCCAGTCCTTTATATTTGGTACTTCTTGTTCCTGCCAAAATTTAGGTATAAGTCCCTTTGCCGCATTTATAAGATGAAATATCATCAAATTTTTATATTTTTCTACCGTGGTCTCTGTTTTATGAAATAAACATGTACCTGGATCTTTCGGGACACTAAACTCAGTAATCCCCTGTATTTGGTGTATTATTTCCCCTCAATATTTCTGTATTTTTGGACACTCTCACCAAACATGTGCCATTGTGCCCTTACTCTCACATCCACTCCAACACAAAGGTGATTTATCTACTCGTTGCCTATGTGCCTTACTCTGTGTAATATACCACCTAGATAAACATTTATAATTCATTTCCACTACTTTCAAATCTACAGCCCCATGTGCCAATTATTATTATTATTATTATACAGGATTTATATAGCGCCAACAGTTTGCTCAGCGCTGTACATTATAACATTATAATGGGAGACAGTACATGAGACAGTACAGTAACAATACGATTCAATACACGAGGGGTTCGAGGGCCCTGCTCCTTGGAGCTTACAATCTAGGGGGGAGGGGATAGTGGTACATGAGGAAATAGCTGTGGGGGATGAAGTGGTTGTCACAGTCGCAGGATCGCCACCCTCAACATGCGAGGATCGCACCACCGCGACCAACAATACGTCACGACCGCGGCGTCAGACCCCAGACCTTCTCACCAAACTCGCGACCGAAGGACCGGCCGATCTAAAACCGCGATGTGACCTGCGTAACAACGCCACACTCAGCTGCGCCCTGCACAACGATTGTCCAGCTAATGGTCTACAATCTGTGCCTGCAATCTTAATGCGCTTGTTACTGGGTCGGGTTAATTACGCAACTAACCCTTCACTGCCACCACCCCTTTTTGTACAGAGAAAGGGGAAACTCTCTTTATCAAATATACACTGTAATGGTTGAAAAGTCGCCTGTCCAATATGGTCACCGCAGGCCGATTGGGCAGAGGATTAAACAAACACAGTAGCGTCTCTTCAATGGCAGGAATTCGTGAATTGCAAGTAAGCGCTTAGGAACAGTTTAACACTTTCAGAAAGAAAGATTTATTACTAAAAGAGTCAAACAGGTGAAATAAAATATTTACAAAAAAAAAGATGTAACTAAGATATATATATATATATGCATAGAAAACAGCACAGCACAGCAAAGAGATAGCAGGGAGAAGTTACTTGCCATGTTAAGCCTTGAGGTAGCAGATCCAAGTTACAGAGCGAAAGGGTCTTTGATCTCCCGGGTGGTATATTGATGTTAAAATTGGGAGATGTATTTTGCTTACCTTCAGGCCTACAGCCTGTGTTTTTTAAAGTCCCCCAGCAAGGGGGGTGGCGCTGAGTAACTGGCCAATCTCTGTTTAGGGAGGGAAGTCGGGCGGACTCTGAATTAAAACCAACAGCTTCATAATCCATGATATGAAACATAGGTGACAACTGACTTGAGGAATGTTCATATAATTATGTCACCTAGCTGGTAGGGGTTATGAGGTTACAATTTCTTTCAAGTCCAGGGAACAGCTGCCTTATCTTGGTTAGGAGGTGCGAGTTTACATGGGCCTGAACAGAGAGGCTGGTGCCTCCATGAGGGGTGCTTTGTAGTTCTAGGCCCCTTGCTGCTCCAGCCTGCCAGCGAATTTTAACACACACACATCTGTCACTGTGCCTCACAGGAAAGGAGGGGGAAGGGAATAAAGGATTGAGGAATACTTTTAATAAAAAAGGGGACCTCCGCATCCATCTCTAATGAGCAAGTTTGCTACAGTGGTAGGAAGAGTGGAGGAGTTCAGTAATTAGCTGAGGGCGGGGTAGGCTTCCCTGAAAAGATAGGTTTTCAGAGTGTGCCTAAAGGTGAGGAGAGTAGGTGATAGTCTGATGGACTGGGGTAGTAGGGAGTTCCAGAAGATGGGGGAAGCCCTGGAGAAGTCCTGGAGACAGGCATGGGAGGAGGAGACCAGGGCCAATGCCCCCTGTATATAGTAAAATGGGAAAGTGAATTGGGAATAGCACTAGATGTGCAGCAGAGAAAGAAAATATATAGATTGGCACATGGGGTTCTAATCTTTTTTTAGATATTGAAAAACCTCTTTAATCAACACTTTGACTTGCATGGCCAACACAAGAAAACCATTTTCTTTGTTGTTTTATCTGACGACTTATTTAAAATGGTCATTATTGAAAGTTCAAGATTGCTGTCATACATATAACTATTGCTATTGGGCTATGAAGAAGAGTGTTCATACCCCCCTTATTGAAAATGCTTGAATCACCATTGGGGGGTGAACATATCCTTCTAGAAATTTTCTCATTCTGCTCAAACTGTCTAAAGATGGCCATACAGGGCTTGAATATTGTCTGATTTTTTTTTGTTTTAAATTTGCCAAAATTTGAGCTGTGGCAGGCCCTGTTGGCACCACCCATTTTGCCGAATTTCGACTTAAAAATAGAAGGGAGCCAGGCGGCAAATTCTCGGCAAATGCAGTCATTGTTTTGCTGTCTGACAGCCAAGAATACAATAGCCAGCACAAAAGATTGCTCCATCCTTGCTGTTTAGCGTGGAGAGGGTAATCTATTGATTTCTCTTGTTCAGCCTGTTGGCTTGAATGAGAGAACTCTTAACATGTTTGATTAGCCAGTTGCCTGTCAGCAGATAATAACAGTGCCATATGCAGTACTTTAGTCATTACTTAATAGCAGGAAAGGATCAGGACCTGTGCCCCTGACTGCTGAAGTTGCTCATTATCATCACCTTAGTAGTTAGAAACAACTCAGTAAGTGGAAAGGGTGCTTCAACTCAGAGGCATCACTCATGCCTACTGCCCACATGGAAGAAAAATATATTTGAAATATATGTTAAAAATATTCTTCTCAAATATATTGACATATATTTGAAATGCTACAATTTTGGCCATATTCAATATATTTCAAAATATATTTTTATATATATATATATATATATATATATATATATATATACACTGTATGTTGAAATGCGTTTCTATTACACGATATATGAAAAATATTTTTAAAAATACATTTCAAATATATTGTATGTCTTTAAAAATACAAATCTACATTTTTGGAATGCATTTACAAATATATGTAAAATATATATGTTGAAATGACTTTTTTATATGTTAAAAGAAATTTGAAGAATATATTTAGAAATATATATATTTTTTAAAATATTTTTCATATATTTTGTAATATATAAAAACGCATTTCAACTTATTTCAATATAGTGAAATATATTTTGGAATATATTGAATATGGTCAAAATTGTATTATTTCACATATATGTCAATATATTTGGGAAGAATATTTTTAAAATATATTTCAAATATCTCCATATGGGTAGATAGACAGATAGTTAGATAGATAGATAGATAGATAGATAGATAGATAGATAGATAGATAGATAGATGAATATTAATTACAAAACTGGGTTGATAGCATTATTTTTTGCATTACCCATCTATGATAAATGCATTCTGGAGCTTCCATATCTGTGTTACAGGGTTTGGTGGGCCCACTATGTCAATAACCAACTAATAGGCAGGACATAAAGTGGTCTAAGTTTTTAAATAGATGGTCAGAGCAAACAACATACAGTAGTAGAGTAAGCAGACTGATGTTAAAAAAAGTCTGAAGAATATATTTAAAAAAATATATTTTGCAATATATTGAATATGGCCAAAATTGTAGCATTTCAAATATATGTCAATATATTTGGGGAAAATATTTTAAAAATATATTTCAAATATATTTTTCTTCCATATGGGTGTGTATAGTCACACTTAGTGTTATTTTTCATATTCCTTTGAAGACAAAGCTCAGCTAAAACTTTCAATTTCATTTTAGAAGTCCAGTCTTGGAAACATTTGAAGATGCTTTCTTGGTTGTCAATCAACCACGACTTTAGTTCCCTGTCAAGGCTACATAAAGCTGAGTGTAGGTAGGTACCTACAAGAGGAACATTATTCAATAGTAAAGTGAGTTAGACTGCCTAGGCCAGGGAATGGTAAGTGTTACAATCTGTTTCCCACTATTTTTGTTGCTGCCTTCCTTCCTGGTTGATATAAATTCAGGGGGAAGGCAGGGATGCAGAAGGGTGTTGGAAAAAGGACTGTGTGGGAGCCAGAGGGTCCAAGTTGCTTGAGAAGATGTAACCTTGTCTGACTCATCAAGGAATTCACTATGTAAGGACTCTACCAGTTTGGGACTCTCACCTATGCAGGTATGCCTGGACAGCCACAGAATAGTTAGTTAGGAATTGGATTGTTTTGCACTTTGAATTGTAATGATCCTGAAGCGTTTCTAGCAAAGTTTCATTGACTGTTGTGGAGCCAGGTCTGAAGTTATTCAGATGTGTACATGGTGCAACTTGGCATATCAGAAGAACAGGGCCTGTAAAGCACACACAAGGTACAGAAGCAAGGCCACTACAAAAAAGGGTTAATTCGAGAGCATTTGCCATGGGTAAACGTGAACTGATGGGAATGTATAGAAGCCGGTTATAAAGCGTGTTACCTGGCTTAGGTGACATGTCCTCCAGTAGTGGTCTGTTCCCCAAAGACACTGGGACCAGACCTGTGATACGGAGACCCCATGAATCTGGCTGCATGGTACGGGAGAGAGGAAGGAGTTAATTATTGCACACATGCTGTCCATGCTAGATGTACAGCAGGACCCCATTCTGCCACTGGGAGTGAGGTGACGGAAGTACACTGGACTGGTGGAGAGGGCTTGAGCTCAGCAGTGTCCCTTCTAAATGCAAAATACAATGAGGAAGGTGTAGTAGTAAGGAACAGCTTGTTTGCAGAGGAACACTATTGCACACAGTGCACGGCTCATTTCTAAGCTGGGTACTGCCATAATGTTGACTTTCACATGAATGTGACCACTCCTGGTCCTAGGCATTGATGAGCATGCACACACAAGAAAGGAACCCCCATGTGCAGGATGAGTAGGCACCACTCACATGGATATGAACACAGGGTGCTATGCCAAAAACAGCAATCACAATGTCATTGTTTGGGACAATCCCTGGGAGAAGACTCTAACAGTAACAGTAAAACAGGACATGCAAGGTGGGGTGTCCCCAAGAGTACCACAGCATTTATCCAAGATCATTATGTCATCTAGGATTCCAGTCTTCACACAAGTCAAAGTCAAGAAACCTTTGTTTATAGGTTGTACAGTTGTTAGTATCAATTATTTAATTAGCTGGGTCATTGTTAATTCACTGTTTGCCTTGTACTATTATGTAGCTGATATGTACTCATGTAATTCTGTGTGCTCACCTTGTTTGGTGGCTCCAGGTCCATAGAGATGAAACTTGCATGCTCCCATGTTTGTTTTATCTTTACAGGGGGTGGGTTTAATTCTGCTTTAAGGTAAGCTGCAAATTTAAAAATATTAATGGGTTTACATACGAATATATTATTTGTGAACTGACATGTATGAGAAATACAGTATCTATTCTACATATTACATGAGAGCTATCTGTAATTGCTTTAAATTACAGGGGATAAAAGGTGGAGTTTCACTTTAAATACTTAATCCAGAGCCAGAGATGCGCGTTTCATAGGCAATTTCAATGGATAAAATTCAGCAGAATTTTAAAAGCCTGACCAGTGTGACACAAAGTACACATTACTAAGAAGCATTCCACTGCTATTTAATAACACAAAAAGCTTGTGCAAATATCTAGTGCAAGCTTACCGATTCAGGGAATGCGTAGTACAATAATTTTAACAATGTACATTAGACATGTAACCTCTTATCCGCATGAAACATAAATATTCTCACTTTTCCTAATCCAAGTTAAATACCAAGGCTCATGCTTTTTGATGTGTTATGAAAAGCATTTATTAAATAAAATAGTACAAGTAGCAAAGCACAAAGTATGGAAGATTCCATAAATCCATCTTGTAATGTTCTTTGATTGGTTGCTATGAATTATTACACTAAACCCCTAAAACAAAAGTCAATGCAAACTTTATTATCCATAATAATTACACTTACAGAAATCATTGTTTTCCTGCATGCATAGTCAATAGAGTCCAGGAAAAAACTTCATTGGAATCTGCCCCTCAGTATGAACAACTCTGTCACCATTTCTAATTTGTCCCCTGGTGGACACAGATCACTCCCTTGTATCCATTCATCAGCGAGAGCCGCCTTCCAGTACATATCAACAGAACAAAAAATTGCCCCAGTCTATAACTGGGCTTCACACCAAGGAGCACATGGAAGGGCGGCACATGTCAAACAACAAAAAAGAAAAATTCCCAGCTCAACTTGCCAACCAGCCAGCAAACAAATCGAATTAACCTGTCTAACAGTATGTGCTAAAAACAGGGGTTTAGTTAGCACACATTTGCAAATACATGTGTAAGCTACAGAGCCTTGTCACGGCACCTTGATATTCTATAGTTCATAACTCTACAAATTTTGAGAGCCCCCATAGTAGAGGCACGTGTATTTAATGGATAGACCAAGGGCAGGTGGACCTGAGGGAGCCCACCCCTTTTTAAAGGTGCAGGAGCGCACTGAACACCCAGCATGTAGAACAAATATACTGTACCTCACCCTCCAGTATCTATGCCACAAGCTAGACCTGCACTATAAACCAGATATTTCACTCCTGAGTGTCCATGTCACCAGTGAAATTAGTATTTAGGTACACAGAGTGCACCTCCCAGTATCCAACCATGTCACCAGTAAAATTTGTATCTAGATACACGTAGCTCTCTCACCGGTATCCATGTGTAGAACTACCCCTTTATGAGTCACTACAAGATTTGGGTCCCCCTATAGTCTTGCACAGCCAGGCAACACACATCTTCACAAAGGCTTGCATCCAGAGTCAGTCCTTGAACTTTGGTTTTGTTGTTTTATTTAGGGGATTTGAACTGGGATAGAGTTAGGGGTGTACAGGATGCCCAAGGATACTGATGAACTGAGGACAACTTCCTGAAACTATTTACAAGCTTTCACTGCAACACAGTCTCTGTTGGAGAGCTAGCCAGTATTTCGTTCATGTACCACCCCCAACCCTAGATGAACTGCTCTTCATCCAGCAATCTGGAGGTATCCATGAACAGGGGATCCAGTTCCTGTCACTTTAAGAGATGAACAGTCACTGGTAGGTGGCTAATCTGGTTTCCTACTAGAGTGCTTCTTCCCCTATCAGTGCAGGTGTGCAGGTGTACTCTCTCAGATCCTCTCCTGTACTGCTGCTACCAGGCCTATTAGCTAGGCCACTCCTTCCCTGTCATACAGGTGGTCCTCGCTCTGGGGGCCAGTGAGCTCTAAGCTTTCCTCATTTCCAACTCCAGGCCTGCAGGTAGGCCTCATCCTACTTTGCCTCCTCGCAGCCTCCTGCCCTCAGCCTCACATCTTCCTCACTATCTTCCACCCAAACTCTTCTGCAATTGAACAGGTTCCAACACTTTTAAGGGTGCCCGTCCCATGTCAAGCCTTCTGTTGGGGATTGGCTAGGATCCTTCTAGAGTGCAAGCCAGCCACTCCTCAGATCCACCCACTCTCTCAAGGAATTCCTCCAAAGCTCTAGAGCAGGAGGAAATTCCAGGTGGGTTGGCTTACAGAGTCTCTGAGCACAATTTGACCCTCAGACTATCACAACCAGGCTGCTCCTCAACCCTCCTCTCTATCAATTGAACCCTAGCTCCCTAGCTAACTAGGAGGGCATTACACATGTCACCAGTGATATTTGCATCTAAGGATACATACATCGCTCCCCAGTATCCATGTCACCAATGAAACATGTACCTAGCTACACACAACTAACTCCCCAGTATTCAACCATCTCACTGGCTGATTTTGTATCTAGGTACACATACCTCACTTCCCAGTATCCATGTCACCAATGAAATTCATACCTAGGTGTGCATAGCTCATTCCCTAGTATTCAACCATGTCACCAGTAAACATTGTATCTAGGTCTGCACAGCTCATGCCACCAGGGAAATTTATATCTAGGTACACATAGCTCACTTCCTAGTATCTATGTCAGCAGTGAAATTTGTATCTAGGTACACACAGGAGCAGAGAACATTAGGAGACATTTTTCAAAAGAACAGCAAGAACATTTAAAGTGGTTGTAAAGACTCAAAGTCATTCTATGCATGAAGGTAAAAAACCTTCTGTGTGCAGCAGCCCCTCCCAGCCCCCCTAATATTTACCTGAGCCCCATTTCTATCCAGTGATGTGCACGAGAGCCTCGGCTATCACTCCTCACTGGTTCGAAACAGCAGCAGGAACCACTGGCTCCTGCTGCTGTCTTTCCCAGCCAGTGAGCCATAGAGGAGAAAGAGGGTCGGGGCTGAGCTGTGGTTTTGTGTGTGAATAGACACAGAGTAGTGGCTCAGGAGCGAGCCTGCTTGAGTGTCCCCATACCAAGCTGCTTGCTCTTGGAGCACTCAGCAGGAGGGAGGGGCCAGGATGTATTCCAACATCTGTTCAGCCTGAAGCTGTACTTGAGCAGGGGGTGTGTTTAGGAGGCAGGCTGTGATTGGTAGGGGGTGTGCGCCAGGGGCAGGCTGTGATTGGCCAGAGGGTGTGGTGGCTGAACAAACTATCCAATACAGGCCTGCTGTGTGTATGCACAGTGCCCTGTACCTCTGACTGGCCAACCAAACGATGAAAACTGACCACACTAACATAGATCAGCTTCTGTACTTTGTATGGTCAGTTTAGATCAAGAAAGCTGACTGGCAGGTTCAACCAAAAAGTAAGTGAGAATTATAGAGAATATGATTTATAAAATTTGCATACATGAACACACGCTTAGAAAAAAAAAATTAGGGTAATATACACTTTAATGCCACTTTCTGCCAATTCTGTAGACATATTCTACTAACAAGTTTTTTTTAAAACTATACATACTCAAATGTGATTCCTATATTTTTTAACCAAACATACGGTACTTCCCCTGGATGGTGTACATAACATGACCTTTCTATATCTTCTAAATCCACCTGCACACTCCTGATTTGCTGGGAAATGTCTGCAGCTTGCAAGCATAACCGCTAACTAAAGGCTGTCCTCGAGATATTTCCTGAAATTTGGCATCATCCTGAACTCCAGCAAGGTTATCTCCTGTGAAAACCCTTCTACAGCTCTACAACACCTAAAGCAATTTGTCTGTGTCTGATTTTTTTTTTATCTATTCAGGCACAGTTTAGTTGAGGAAAATAATATTCCGTAAAATTTGGAGAGTCTAGCGGGAATTGAATTCTGTCTCAGACAATGAGGAACATTTCCAAAGAGCAGCTCTTCCTTCACATTATTACTCTGCTATGTTCTTTATTTAGCGGCTATAAGAAATTCAGAATTATATTTTGTACATTTCCTTTACGTGTCGCTTATTTGCAACAGCAACTGCATAAAAGTAGAAATAAAACCTACAATAACTCAAAGTAAGCTGCGTTAAACCAGACTTCCATCTCATCACCTAACCTAGCAGCGGTTTGGGGTGATATGACCAGTGTCAGAGTGGTTTTTTGCTGCCCTAGGCAACATAACAATCGTCTGCCCCCACGGACACCGACCAACATCACCCCCCTTCTGCCCTCATGGAAAGAACCTGACAATACTGACATTGACCAACAACACCCCTGCCCCCCACCCGGGAGAGCCTTCCACTCTCCCCCGACGATAGAGAAAAAGGCACTCATCTTCACAGCTCTGGACTTCCTCAAGAACGAGAGTCAGGCTCTACATACACCATCAAGCAGCCCACAGCCTCTCTAGGATCCCACCTGGTCCCTTTTTTCATCCCTTCGTCTGGGGGGAGGTGCTGCCCCCCTGAAAACTGCCACCCTAGGCAAGTGCCTTGTTTACCTTGTGGTAAATACACCCGAGTGCAGGATCCATTGTCAGACAGAGACATTGTCTGACATTTTGGGGGGTATCTCGGGAGTCCAGTTCCCGCCCTCTGCTTTTGGACCCTTTGGGGTTGATTTACTAAAACGGGACAGTGCAAGATCTGTTGCAGCTATGCATAGAAACCAGTCAGCTTCCAAATTGTTTTGTCAAAGCTTAATTGAACACACTGAAGTTAGAAGCTTATTGGTTACCAGGCACTGCTTCACCAGATCAAGCACTCTCCAGCTTTAGTAAATCAATCCCTTTGTGCACATGGATGATGAGCTACATTATTTTGGAATATGGTAATACTCTTTGTATGTTTCCATAATGTGTTTTAACATGTTTTTGTTCACAGTGTTTTAAGGTGCTCTTTACTCCACCTGAAGAAGCGGGGACATCCCACGAAACGCGTTGAGGATTATATTCCCCAGTTTAGGCATCCTTTTACAACTCTTCATCCTCAATTTTTCATATAAGTGAACCAATATATTTTGTTATACACACACATAGCTATATTGTAAACATATTGTTGTAGGATACAATTGGGGTATTTACACGATGGAGGATTCTTGAATATCTCTGCAGTTAGCAGGTTATCCATGGTTTTTAAACATGTATTTTATTTTATTATACATTTGTAATAAACGTGTCATTTTTAACTTTTTTGTGTTGTGTTTGGGCACAGTGAAAATCCATTTCTTAGATAATTATTTGTATTGTGATCCTGAATGTCGGTGCCCCCTATTAACCCACATATTTCAACCCTTTCGATTTTGAGGCACTGATTGCCTGACTTGACCCTGCTAGCACTGATGTGACTTCTCAATGCATGTCTTATATCTAGCTATTGGTTCCTAGGCTCAATAACTAATAGCTAGGCTCAGAACCTGGGAAAGGTGGGTGCTTTTGCTTCCCAAAATATTTGCATATCAATGCTCCTAAAGTTTTGGTGGTTCCAGAACTTTTAAGACATCAGAATGTATGAGTAGATACAGCTGCAGTAAAATACATTAAAGGAGTTCTATAGTCCAGCATACACTTTCATTTTATAACATTCGCATTGTAATAACAACACAAACAATAGTTACATTTAAAAAAAAATATTTTATGTTGTGAGCTCGGCCTGTCTGCTGACTGTCTCTTTCCACAATTTCCTGGGTTCCCAGCATGTTTTGCAGCTTCTCCCCTGCTGTTTACTTTCCATTTCTAAGGACTACATATCCCATGGTACCTTGTTGCCTGCAAGCAGTGATTCCTGTATAGACTCCGCCTCCTGAAACTCCTCCTCACAGCACCTCTGTAGTTCAAAAGGCAGGTACTGTGAAATGTGTGACACAGCAGTGCCTACTCATAGCACATAGTGAATATATATCACAGAATTCAAGGATTAAATGCTAGCAGCCTAGTTACATATTTACATAGTTAGTCTAGTTGAAAAATGACACAAGTCCATCTAGTTCAACCAATAAATACGAAAACTTTTTTTTAAAATGATACAATCCTATATAAGCAACGTATACCCACAGTTGATCCAGAGGAAGACAGAAAATCCCCTGCAAAGCCTGATCCAATTTGCTCTAGCCGTGGAAAATATTCCTTCCTAATCCTCCAAGAGGAAATCAGAAATGTGTGAAGATCTTCACAAAGTAAGTTTACAAATTTCAAGATGTTTCAGATCAACCACTTCCCCTCCGCCCTATAGTGGAAATACTTCTACAGGGTGGCACGGGTGCACAAAATCACATATATATATGCATGATTTGCATGCCCTACCTGCACCGCCATTCGCGGCCTCAGCTGTCAATTACTGGGTCTCGGTCGGTGATTTCACGCCGGCACACGGTGATCGTCGAGTATCACCAACGGGGGAGAAACCTGTGTATAAACAACACAGATCTCTCCCCTGTCAGCTCCTGCACACTGCTTTGTATGGCTCTGCATAGTAAAGCCATACAAAGCAGTGTGCTTACAGTGGAAAGCAGAGACACAGCACACAATTAACCTTTTGATCACCCCACATGTTAACCCCTTCCGGCCCAGTGCCATTAGTACAGTGACAGTTATTTTTATTAGCACTGATCACTGTATTGGTATCACTGGGGATGTCAGTGACACCAAGTTAGTTACCCCCAATTTCAGAATGCCCACCACAGTCCCGCTATATGTCACTGATCACCGCCATTACTAGTAGAAAAAAAATTCCAGTACATATACCACCATTTGTAAACGCTATAACTTTCACGTAAACCAATTAATTTACACGTAGCAAAGACATGCAGCGGAATACATTTTGTCCTAAATTTATGATGAAACTTGATTTTTAAAATTTTTTTGCTGGACATGTTCAATAGCAAAAAGTCAAAAATATTGTTCTTTTTTTTCAAAATTGTCAGTATTTTTTTTTATAGTGCAAAAAATTTAAAACGCACAGGCTATCAAATACCACCAAAAGAAATCTCTATCATGGGGGGTAAAAAGGATGTAAATTTCACTTGGGTGCAGCACTGCATGACCACGCAATTGTCAGTTACAGTAACGCAGTGCTATATCGCAAAAAATGGTCTGGTCAGGAGGGGGGGGGGGGGGTAAATCCTCAGGAGGGCAAGTGGTTAATAGGAGTAAGCTAGAACTAATTGAAATACAATGTGGAAATTAATATAATGATATTATATTTTGACGATGGATGCACTTTAAACTATAATTGAAAGCAGACATTACTAGATGCTTGAGAGGACCAAAACTAATATGTGGTTTTCTTCTGGGTTCCTAGGGAGCCAATTAATCCCTGTAGCACCCTGCAAAGATTCATCAACACTACATTTCTTCAGACATTGTTATGTATGTCAAACATTTGCTTTAAATAGTCTCCTGACTATGAGCCCAGGTACACAGATGCGGAATTCACACCAGTTTCTGAGCGATTTCCGCATCATAATCACACCCTGTTCATACGAACTGCTGCGGGTGTGTATTGTAAGGTAATGACATCCTGAAATCAGTTAGCAAAACGCAGACCGATTCTGGTGCTGACAAAAAAAATGGTTTCTGCACTTTTTTGGTGCGGAAATGGTGCGATTTGAGCCATACAAAATGTATAGCTCAAATTGCACCGCACTGAAATGTGATTTGCGCTTGAGGAATAGTGAGTTGTTTTCTACTCCCAGTAACAGTCCAACCCTCCTAAAGCTTGAAGGACAGTAAATGAAGAAGATATATGAATGTCACACAGAGCCTAAGCATGTGTCAAGACCATTGAGGCTCCTGTATAAATAACTGAAAAATCAGGAAATGGGATTTGCAGTCTTCATATAAAACTGGCCACACAATAACTTTTTGCAATATTTACTGCCCAGTAAACTGCTACTGTAATGAAAATCTATTATTATTATGTTCATATAGATCTCGGTTTTGCTATGCGTTAGCCAATACATTTTTCTCCTTTTATATGGCCTCCTTGATGGATTCCTCATGCAGGAACACCCTGCTAAGCACTACAGAGGAGCTCAAAGTCTTACCATTCATCTTCTGCCACCTATAAACACGCTCCTGGCAGGATCTGGAACAGGACGCCTTTTTGCTTCCCTTAATAAATAGTCCTTTTAGGAATACTGCACTTCCATTTCCAACTATGGACCAATCTTTCATAGCAGAAATATTCTTCATTATGAGTGATCTCTTTGTTCTTTCATAATAAAAAACCTTTTAAAAAAAGTTATCTTGTCAATGGGCAAGTGAGTTAAAATGAAACTAAAGAAAAACTTTTTTTTTGTTTTTTTTTGGACAGAGTGGAGAGCAATTAGACCACCTGTCAGGTTTGTATTTTGTCTCTGCCCCCCACCTTTTTTCACCTTTTTTTATAAATGATTACATAGCCTTTGTTCTCAGCTAATATAAGATGCTCAGAGAGCTGGGGGACATAAAACAGCAGCACACTGGTCTTCCCAGTGATTGGCTGTGCAGGGGGCGGCATGTAAGCAGAAGTCTGATCACTGAAGGATGGCAGGCTGATTTCTTAGAAAACTGATCACACTGTGTTCTCCTGCATCTTGAGAAACCCCTGAAAAATTTTTTTTCGTGGACAGTGGGAAAAATGAAGGAATCAACAAAAAGGAGGAGCTTCATCAACAACCAATCAGCAGCAGCTCAAGGAAGATCCAGCAAGCTTTACAGTAACCCATATTGAGAACTACTGATCTAGGGAAACAGACTGAAAAGCAGTTGATGAGAACATTGTTAGTCCCAGTGAATGCAGCCTCTACCACCTGCTGGTTGATTTGCAGCTCAGTAGCATGGTCACACTGCAGCTGCTTACATGGGTTCAATCCAGAATGCTTAATGAGTAACTCTACTTTTGTTAAAAAAATATATAGCAAATGAAAAAAAGAATAAAACATATAGAAGTTCTACACAAGCCATATTGCAATTTAATGTGTAGCACTACCCTCATAAGGGCCACTGGATTTGTTTTGGGTCCCCCTAAGCACTGCACAGCCAGGCAACATGCATTTTCCACACTTGCAATTCCAAAGTCAGTAAATAGTCCATGGACTTGGGTTTTTTTGTTTTATTAAGGGATTGAACTTGGATAGGGTAAAGGGGTTATGGGATGCCAACTTTGATAGAAGAAATAGAAGAATGAGGACGATTCCTGCTCTAGCACACTTGATAAAAAAATGACAGACACTTGACTGCATTCCAGCCAGAACCATTACAGTCCTTAGTAATGTAATTCCCTTCTAGGAGCTTGGTGTCCCCTGCGTGGATTTGTAACAACGTGACAATGTGTAGGAGCTCTTGGTCCCCTTGGTGCACAGAATACCATCCTAGCTATGGTATCTGATCCCAGGACAAGGGATTGGGTAAGCTATGAACTGTCCCCTGAAGACTTGCCAGAACTTGCATCCAGCAAACCTCTCCCTTCTAGACCCTGGGGGTGTAGAGATACTCATAATGTCCTTGTCCTGCAGCTGTGGATAGAACTTATTTCAAGCCTTCTAGCTGGGCTGGTTCCTCTCCACGTTTTGCAGGCTGTCCTTCCCTGGCAGACAGCAGAGCAGTGGAGCTCCCTCTTTCAGCTTCTCCTCAGCTTTCAGCCTCCAGCCTGGAAGCAGAACCCCCCCTCCTCTGGGGCACCCTCCCAGGCCACACAGCAACACCTCTCAGAAATCACTCTTTCGCCCATCTCACCTGCTAGCATGGCTCTCTCATATTTATAGGCTAGTCTACCACACTACCAGGGCCCCTTAGCCTGGGATTGGTCAGACTTCCATGAATATGCAGATTGAGGTCTCCACCCTTCCACCTACTGGCTTCTGGAAGCTTCCATGGACCTCCAGAACCAGGTGGTGATGACCTGCTGAGTCATCCAGCCCGCCCTCACACTGAACCCACAGAAATTCAGGCTCACTCACTACCATGAGCCAAAAATAAATTTACATTACACTAGCCCCACCTAGCGGGTGCTACAAATGTTATTAAATTTACCTTTCCTTTTTAATCTGCAGCTCCTGTCATTTTCTGTAAAATGCAATGCAATATAGCAACCCCCCCCCCCCCACAAAATCAAAGGACACTCTATTTCTCATTGAGGTCTTCTATATGTTTCAGGCTTCAGGAAACTCCGTCCATCCAAGAGAAATATTTCAGAAATTTACGAACGTTACCCTGCTGGATGGATCAGCTTTCTTTTTATTGCATCATTCCCCGATCCCTACAAAAACTTAAAAAAAAAATCTATCTTTTGTCACCTTCTGAATGCAGCTAAATCCTGCACCCCTTAAATGGAATGACAACACTCCTCCAAAACTTTCCTGTGGTTGCATAAGGTTGATGAATTTTGTTACAAGGAAGATATGATTCTCTCCACCTAACAGGTGGGTCCTTCAAGAAGACATGGATTTATTGGCTAGATTTTATGTTTTTGGCAGAGGGCAAGGCCCCCACATAAGAGGATACTTAACCTACTGTCCCATCTGGCCCCTTCCCCTCCCCCTTTTTTTCTTTTTCCTTCTCTCCTACCTTCTTCTTTCCCTTTTCACTGTACCTCCTGCCGTCCCTTCCTTTTTTATAGACAACTTTCTCCTGTAGACTTAACACCTCATCATCATCTCTGATACCCCCTTCCTTATTGGCCTATTGGTCACCTCTACCTCTATCTGCTCTTACTGGATAACTACTTACTATACTAGAAAGGATACAACATAATATAATAAGTGTAACTCTCTCCAGGTTTTGTTAGCCTGGTTGTTTGTTTTTTTTAGTCACAGGCTGAGTAGCAGCCTGGGATGAGTCATCCTGTAAGTGAGGTAAGAGTTCACCTCAGGACAGGCCAAGGAGGTTCTGAAGGTCAGAGCTTCTGGAGTCATCCCACGTTTCCAGAAAAATTAGAACTTTCTGGAAGAGGGACAGAGAAGACTTGGAGGCTTGGATTTGCATACTTGAGGGAACTTGGCCAATACCCAGGCAGGAGGCTCTGCATGATGGCCAAGGCAACCCTTAAGTATCCCATAGCCTGGGAGCAGAGTCAATGAGTGTTGGGTGGAAGATGGAGTGAAGAGCTAGAGTGTGGAGCCTGGGAGGGGGTCCCAGGGAGGGGAGACCACCTGCAGGTAGGATTCTAAAAAAGGGAGGATCTCCTCTGTCCCATCGTCTCCTTGGGAGGACAGCCTGTGAAGCAGGGAAGGAGCCAGCCCAGCATAAGGCATGAAGGCAACCACGAACCCACCAAGCTAATAGGGAAAGACAGAGTGAGTACTCCTACACCCCCTGGGCCAGATAAGGGGAGAGGACAGTCAGGTGCAATACCCAAATAGTCTTCATCCGAGACTGTGCTAAATGTAAGGCTCTTAGGCCCCCCTGCCCAGGGATACCTTCAAGATAGCTGGGTGAAGAGGAGGAATCATCCATGGTCTGAGAGACTGTTGCTATCCACATTTTTTGTACATAATTGCTAAGGAGTTTGCCCTCGGTTTCTGCAGTTCCTTGGGTATCCCATATACCTCTAGACCCCATTCAAGTTCTTAACCCCTTAATAAAATCACAAAACCAAGCTCAAGAACTGTTTAATAACTCCTGTGTGCAAAGCATGGAAGAAAATGTGTATTGCCTGGCTGTACAGAGCTTTAGGGGGACCCAAAACTCAGCAATACCTAAGGGGGTAGTGCTACATAAGGTTGCCGACTCCTTTTCTGTAAACTTGTTTTCTATTTAACTTTCTCAATGTACAATTTTTTGTGTATGATAAGTTGTACTACAAGCTGTTCTCCATACCCTGCTTTCACTGAACAATAACCAAATAAATAATTAAAAACATTTTTTTAAATTTGTATTTCTTGGTCTATAGTAAAAAAACTGACCAGGGTTTTATTAAACCAGTGTTATAAAAAAGATAACTTGTCTCTAAATATATATATATAATTTTTTGAGGTATGTAAATTAGTCCTAGATTTAAAGCCAAATTAACCTATGCATGCTGATGCTGTTAAATTTGGTCTGAGCATCTATGCTTAAGACTTGGTTCACACTGCTGCGATCCAAAATGCTTGCTTGTGACTTCCTTGCAACTTTTGTGACTTTAACAATGCAGTCTATGGCACTCAAGTTGCAGAAAAGTAGTGCAAGAACCTTTTTTTGTTGCTGCAACTAAAGTCACATTGATTAAGACTGCACCCATTAAAATGAATGTGTTTTGACTTGTCATGCAACTTTATGTGACACAAGTCGCATGATAAGTTGCAGCAGTGTGAACCAGGGCTTAATGACCTCTCGTCAAGAGTCAAGCGCTTCTGCAGGTGGCACTCACCCAACCCTATTAATGCTCCTATGTGAGGAATTGCTTGTTATACCAGGGCTGCTTTTTGCTGTGAGTCTGATTCTAATTCAGATCTCTGTCAGGATTCAGCCTCCAGGGGATGCCTCAGACTTTCACATGTGCATATAGTTACATAGTTAGTCTGGCTGAAAAAAGACAAAAGTCCATCCAGTTCAACCATATAAAAAAACTGTTATAATCCTACACCCACTGTTGATCCAGAGGAAAGCAAAAAAACCCCAGCAAAAGCATGATCCAATTTGCTCCTGCATGGGGAAAAAAATCCTTCCTGATCCCATGAGAGGCAATCGGATATTCCCTGTATCAACTTTACCTGTAAATGTTAGTAACCAGTTATATTCTGTGTATCCAAGAAAGAATCCAGGCCTTTTTGAAAGCAATCCACTGAGCTGGCCAGAACCAACTCTTGAGGGAGTATATTCCACATTTTCACAGCTCTTACTGTGAAGAAACCTTTCCATGTTTAGAGATTACATTTCTTTTCCTCCAGACATAAAGAGTGCCCCCTTGTCCTCTGTGATGATCTCAGGGTGAATAGCTCTACACCAAGTTCACTATATGAGCCACTGATATATTTATACATGTTGATCATATTCCCCCTTAATCTCTTCTTCTTAAGAGAGAATAAATTCAGTTCCTCTAATCTTTCCTCATAGCTGAGCTCCTCCATGCCTCTTATCAGTTTGGTTGCCCTTCTCTGTACTTTCTCCAGTTCCCCAATGTTCTTATGTGAATTGGTGCCTAAAACTGAACTGCATATTCCAGATGAGGTGTTACTAATGATTTGTACCGGGGTAATATGATATCTCTCTCTGGAGTATATACCTCTTTTAATACAAGAGAGGATTTTGCTCGCTTTAGAAACTGCAGCTTGGCATTGCATGCCATTATTAAGCTTGTGATCTACCAGAACCCCCAGATCCTTCTCCACCATTGATTGCCCTAGTTGTACCCCCCCCCCCTAGTATGTATGATGGATGCATATTCTTAGCCCCCAAGTGCATAACCTTACATTTATCAACATTAAACCTCATTTGCTACATAGTTGCCCAATTAAACAGTGCATTGAGCTCAGCTTGTAAATTGGAGACATCCTGTAAGGACGTTATTCCACTGCACAGCTTGGTGTCATCTGCAAAGACTGAAACGGGATTTTTAATCCCAGACCCTATATTGTTTATAAATATATTAAAAAGTAAGGGTCCCAACACTGAACCTTATATTATATATATTTGTCTACAATGTGCAATTTATTGTGTCAGGTATATTAATCGTAATGACCCCAACTTCTCTTCCTAATTCAGCAGGTGGAGACCAGTAATCACTCTACAGTCACTAGAATGAAGAGACTCAGCTAAAGTTCGGGGACAAGATTAGAAATAGGATGAATAGACGCGCTGCGGCTTGCCCAGCTATCTGCTAAGCTTTTAAAATTACATTGCAAAGCTGATTTTATGAAGAGAAAGACAAAGTATTGGGAGGAAGAGGGAATGCGCCTTTGTACTTTTTAGCTTTATGAAATCTCCAATAAAGGAATAATGAATTATTGCAGCAGTGACTTATGGGTAATTTGGAAGCCTTCTAAAGAGCATTGAGTCAAACATTCATTTGGCTAAGAGGATTTAGGCTACATTAGTGAAGAAAAAAAATTGTTTGGATAAATAGCAACAATTATAGAAAAGATGAATTATAAATATTTTGAAAGAGAAACTTATTTTTTTCAGAATTTCTACATTACCAGGTAGTATGGGTACTATCTACAATCGTACACAAAGTGAGAGCTTCCTCTGTTTTCAGAAGTGATCATCACCATCTTCACAATGTCTGGTGGCATCCCATAGATGTGCCATGTGCAGTGCAACTAAAACGTACCTGCTCCATTCATATACCTTGTCTGGAATATTGGGTGCTCAAGGCACTGTATCTCCGTATTAACAAAGTATATCAATTCAAAATAACAGTGCGGGAAATTAAGGGTGCCAAAGAAAACCAAAATAGGCAATATTTATATTAAAACAAAATATTTTATTGTACAATGAGTTTTCAGAGAACGTAGAGACATTCTCATGTAGACTATAAAAAACAATTGTAATTGTGATGGAGGGTAGGCAAACGCACAAAGCTTTACTGAGACAAAAGATGACAGTCACTCCATAGGGGGGTTCGCCGGAAGGGTGACCTCAGCAGCAAGAGAACAGCAAGGAGTGGCTGAAACACTTATAGTCCAGTACAGGGGCAAGGAAGAGTCTCTGTAGTGGATTGTAATCCAACAGGGGGAGTAGGGGGGTCAACACAGGAGCAGTTCAAGTAAAACAGGTAAAAGCATATGTCCACGGGTCCGACAGAGTGCCTGGTCTCCCAGGGATAGAAAGTAAGACACAGGTACCTGTTAAGGTCTGAAGTAGGCGGGTGGTCTCTCTGTTGGACCGGGGTTTCGGGCAAATGGCAGGCAATTCCCCCTGGACTGGGGTCTCAGGCAACTGGTAGGCAATCCCCCTGGACTGGGGTCTCCGGCCACTTGTAGACAATCCCCCTGGACTGGGGTCTCAGGCAACTGGTAGGCAATCCCCCTAGACTGGGGGTCTCCAGCACTGGCAGGCAATCCCCTTGGACTAGGGTTTCAGGCACTGGTAGGCAATCCCCCTGGACTGACGCTCTCAGGCACTGGCAGGCAATCCCCTTGGACTGGGGTCTCAGGCACTGGCAGGCAATCCCCTTGGACTGGGGTCTCAGGCACTGGCAGGCAATCCACTTGGATTGGGGTCTCAGGCAGGATTGGGTGCGTTTCCCACCCTTGGCTGTGGGTCTTGGCAGAGTCTAGCCATGAGGGTCCCGCCGCAGCTGGACTCTGTCCTTTGGCTGTGCAGCGGAGAAGATGACCGGAGCACCCGGCATCAGCTTCTTAAGCTGATGCAGGTCACTCCCTGGTCGTCTTGGTAAATGGGGCAGGCCGGAGCTGGCGTGCCTCATTGCCCAACAACGAGGCATGCCCCCTGGACACGGGCCACACTTCTCGTGAGCGTGACCTTTGTCCAGGGATATCCGCAAGCACGGGAACTTCCCATGGCCACGCTGCGGATGACAGGGCTGGGGTGGCGTCAGTGAGATGCTGCAGCCCGGAACATCCCTGCAGGAGGTTCGCACTTCTCCTTGGAGAGGTGTGAACCTCGCCACCTTCTCCTCTCCGGCCTCACCAGAGGGGGAGAAGATAATGGCAGGGGTGGTGTCAGGGCAGGGCTGTGGAACGGACAGGTAGGCCTAGTGGCAGGGTAACGCACTGGCTGACGACAACCACCACCAACAGACCGAAGTCCCTCAGGGCGCGGAGTCTAAGTCCCAGGCTGCCCTTCACCAGGGCCCCTGATGGTGGGGATGGACTTGACGCAGCCAGGTACCAGGTCGCGGCCCCCGAGACACCCCGGCTGCGGTAATGGCCGCCGCCAATGGCGTGTAGCTGGTGAGAATGACAATAGCGTAGTCAGGCAAGCTGGGTCGACAACAACGGGACAAAACGGTACAGAACAGTAGACAGAGAATCACAGGTCACGGGCCGGGTTCAGCAATGGAAGGTCAGATCGAAGGAAAACACAGAGAATGGTCTTAATCACAAGCCGAGTCAGAATACCAGAAGAGTCACAAGCGTATACACAGAGCTGTAGGAAGACAAAGACACAAGACACAAGTGCAAAGAGCATGTGCGGGCCACAGGCCTATATGTCATCAGCCACACCCCTCTGGGGGATGGATCTCAGAGACCTGAAGGCATAAAAGGATTCCCACCATGCACAGCAGAATCCAAGATGGACGCCAGCACATAGAGTAACAAAACTTCAGGGAAAAGGTAGGACCTTGACAGGTGGTGAAAGCACCTCTTGTCCATCTGCGGCAGGATGAAAGGTGGAGGGGGGTCAATGGACAACAGGGAGAAATCATGCTTGGAGACAGGGGACACAGTGAGGGGGGCCAGGATGACACTGGGCCCCCTGGGGACATCAGAAGGACCTGGTGCAGGAAATTATTTAATGTAATTTGGGGACATGTAGCAAGCTGGCAGGGAGGGGGGAAGCTACAGTAATTGAATTTGGCCATTTGGCAGGGTGACACGGAGGACATACAGTGATTGATTCTGAGGGACGTTTGGTACAGGGAATTAATAAGGGGATTAAGCAAAATCAATAATTGGCAGGGGCCCTTATACCGTGACAGTAACACATTCAAGCAGTTGACCATCGATGATGGTCAATACCTAAAGCACTACTTCATGATTCATGCAGTTTACATATATTTCAACTTATTATATCATAAATTGCATATGACCATCTACAGCTCAGTGTGTCAATTTCAGCTTTAACGTCAAAGTAGGAAGTAGAGTTTGATAACTTCAACAATTTTCACATTTGAGCTCAGGAAGACAGAGGTAATAAAGTAAGGTCACAGCCACACCAATGATTGTTAGTTCTGGAAGCCAAGTGCCAAAACCCTCCCTTGTGGGGGACCATAGGGAGAGACCATGGGGGACCATGGAGTATGGTACTCAGCTGATATCACTACCAACATTTAGGTATATACTTTTCTCTTTTCCTATCCAAGGTTCATTGAGGTGCATGAATACATAACTTTCATGAGCTGTAGAGTCCTTCAGACAATAGCCATGAAAAGCTGGGACCATGTAAATATATGAGACAGAGCTTGTTAACTTCAACGACTGTCACACATAGGCTTCATCAGGAAGACAGACGTAATAAAGTAGGTTCAAAGCTACATCAATGGTTTTTATGCATTCACTAAAGGAATATTTTCGTTTTAATCTGATGAAGAGAAATAGTCTTCTGAAGACTCTTTAGAAACTGACATTTCTGAGAGTGTCAACTTTATGTCATCTTCCTGTGTCTGACCCCACCAACCCTCATGACTCTACAAAGCAGAGTAACATAGGGCTCAGTGGTGGGATCCATTAAAAATATTCATTTAATGAATGCATAACTGCATTAACTGGTGTTTTATTTTCTCTCTCTGGGATTCAACTTTTATATTAATAAAGTAGGAGGAAGGTGACGAACACACACAGGGAAGCACTGAGAGACATTTTGGAGACGTGTGTATTGCCTGGTCCCTTGGACATATGGAGGACACTATCTGTGAATATCTTTGAGGACAAATGATTAGTAACATCATGGTCCCAGCTTTTCATGGCTATTGCCTGGAGGACTTTACAAATCATGAAAGTTATTTATTGCTCCACCTCAATGAACCTTGGATGGTAAAAGAGAAAAGTATATACCTAAACAGTGGAAGTGATGTCAGTTGAGCATCATACTCCATGGATGGTAGTTTAAAACATGGCCCCCTTTTCCTGTCCCCCCTATGGTCCCCACAAGGGAGGGTTTGGGCCTTTGGTTTGCAGAATTAAAAACCATTGAGTGCAATGGAGGGCTCAAGAGATCGACCCTCGAGGAAGTTTGGCTTCTGAAAAGATCGTCAAAACCTGGAACTGTCCTCAGACATGAAACTGGTGTAACACTACCCCCTTCAGGAGTCACTAGAAGATTTGGGTCTCCCTATAGTCCTGCACAGCCAGGCACCACACATCTTCACAAAAGCTTGCATCCAGAGTCAGAAATCAGTCCTTGAGCATTGATTTTATTGTTATATTTGGGGAAATTGAACTGGGATAGGGTTAGGGGTGTACAGGATGCCCAAGGGTACCAATAACTGAGGACAACTTCCTGGAACTATTTACAAGCCTCCTCTATAGCAGAGTCTATGATGGAGAGCTAGCCAGCGTCTCTTTAATGTACCTACCCAGACCCTACATGAACTTCACCTCTTCACCCAGCAATCTGGAGGTATCCCTGAACAGAGGATTCGGTTCCTGCCACTTTAAGAGTTAAGTAGTCACTGGTAGGTGGCTAATCTGGTTTTCCACCAGAGTTCTCCTTTCCTTATCCACCCAGGGGTTGCAGGTGTACTCACTCACATCCTTTCCTGTACCACTTGTGGGTTGATGGCTGCTACCAGGTCTATCAGGTGGGCCGCTCCTTCCCTGCCATACCGGTGGTCCTCTCAAAGGAGGCCGGTGAGCTCTGAGCTTTCCTCCATTACAGATCCAGGCCTGCAGGTAGGCCCCATATATTGGGTCCTCTCTCAGCCTCCTTCCTTCAGTCTCACATCTTAGACCCGAACTCCCCCTCCAATTCTCCACTCTCCAACTCTCCTGCAACTGAGCAGGATCCAACACTTTTAACGGTGTCCAGTCCCTTGCCAATCTCCTCAGATCAATCCACTGCCTCTAAGGTCTTGCTCCAAAAGCCATAAAGCAGGGGAAAATTCCAGAGGGGCTGGCCTGCAAAGCCTCTCAGCCCTGATCACAGTTTGAACCCTCTCTGGCTATTACACCTGGGCTGCTACTCAGCCCCTGTCTAGCCATTGGAGCCTAGCTCCCCCTAGCTAAACTAAGATGGTGCTATACTGGTAATTCTATATATTCCATCCCAGCCTTGCCATCCTAATAAACATTTACATTGTAGGAGATGTTTCATAAATGGGCATACTTACATCATACATTTAGTTGTGACTCATGGCTTAGCCACTGCATGGCAATTGGCAAATCTGAATAGTAATAATTACTGCATTTTAAATTAAATGAATGTTAAATCCTATGTTCCACTTCAAATTATACAGATTACAAGGTAAAAGAAACTCAAAGCCAAATGCAGCCATATTGCTAATGTATGCTCAGTTCATACATTATGGAATTAATTGTAAGGTACACATTTTCTTTAAAGGCAGCTGTGTGATGTAAAAAGAAATTTAGATCCTTAAAAGTAATTTATTAGGCGTGGGTGGGTAAACATATATTTATACTGTATGTACACATACGTTAATCCTATCCTTATTGTAAAAGAAGAATATGGGAAATAAAATTAAGTTTTAGTTCCCCTTTAGTTCCAGCCTGACATAGAGAATGCTATTAAAAGTGATACATTGTGGGACTATGTTTCAAATAAAACACCTTTAAAGAAAAATAAATAAAAAACATATTTGGACATAGCCCCCAGCCATCCCTCATTTTGAGGGACACCTCTCTTTTCAACCCATACCCCTCTATCCCTCTTTCCTCCTCATTTGTCCCTATTTTGGTCTGATGTATAGACTTCTATAAAAGCATTATTTAACAATAGATGCATTGTACTACACAATTGTTGTCCCAATTGTTCCTCATTTAGAAGACAAATCCCTTTGTCCCTCTTTCCTTCTCAGTTGTTCTCCTTTTTAAACAGATGTGTAGGACTCTTTAATAAATGCAATACTTAAAGGATAAGTTCACCTTTGGAACATGTTGCATGTTCTACCCATTTTTAGGGTGGAACATGTAACATGTTCCCGTAGCTGCAGCCGTGCCTGCCCCCCCCCCCCCCCACTCCCTCTGAAAGAGAAGTTTCCCTATACTATCTGTCTGTACTATACTATCTGTAAATTTGAAACCAGCGTGGCCATTCGGGGCTTCGCCCACATGGCCGTGTTGTTCATTTACGGACTTTCATAAATGAATACACTGTAAGTTCCGACAGCCTTAGCGGCTGTCAGCTTGTTGTTTTCAATGAACTACCACGGTGCTGTGGAGCCTTTAATTAAAAAAAAAAAAGCCAAACAAATGGTTCCATTGTTTTAATCTATCATCAATCTCAGCATCCAGCATTGTCACGATGAATCCGACTCTCCGTAAAACAACAAAACAAAACCACGCCCACCGACCCATTCACACCCGCCGAGCACTCGCTGCAGTCTGACATTTGCCAGTCAGATGTAAACAATTGGGCAGAGCTAGTGATGTCACCACTAGCTCTGCCCAATTGTGGTCAGGTGCATTGTTTTGGCCAATCATGGCTCTCACAATGCACTGTGAGAGCACAGTGCATTGTGAGGCACGGCGGGTGAATGCTCTTACTGTTCATGTGTTTGGAGAACACATGTATGACCGATGTTCGAGTTGAACTTACATTTGATTTGAACATCAAGCCCATCCCTATCCAACAGGCCCCTTCTTCACTCACTACTGCACCAATGTCTACCTCTTCACTTGCTACCACTGCATCATTTGCCATTACTCCTGCTGCTATTACACTGATGCATCCCTCAGCGTTCACTGCTCCCCTGCAGTAATGTGCTGTTCCCTGTTTTGGCCATTATACACTTGTGGTATATATATATATATATATATATATATATAGGGACAGGGCTTTGCTGGTTCAGAGTGTAGGAAGGATTGGCGTCAACCAGGGTTTTCACTTATGCACTTATGAAGTTGAGGGTTCCGGGTTGTGTTGCTGCATTAGGAGAAAACTGTTTTTGCGTTCAAATTGGTCAAGCCTGGCATGGGTTCTGGAGCCTGAAAGCTATGCAGATTACTGAGTGAAATAAGGATTCTTGTTTTGAGGGTAACCAGCAGGTGGACACAGTCCATCTAGTAGGAATGCTGACAATAGCTCAGGGCTCCACCTATGAAAAAGTTCTCTCTGGAGGATAGGGACAAGGGTCTAAGCAGAGTGAAAGTCAAGAGGCTGAACTATTTGCTGAACAACCCCTCTGTGGGTAAAACTGTTGTGTTATATGAACGTCTTTAAAGCAAAAGTGGGCAAGAAAGCCCTAAAACAAAGATTTGGGGAGTGAATTACCTCCATGGAAGTACTACACTTGAGCTAGTTTCCACAATATATAGATATATAGACACTAAAGATTTTGGTTGTTGACTATGGCCCCCACCACTTGAAGGAAAGACTCTATTGTGACTGGGAATTTGTTAATTTTTAATGCTTAAAATTGTCTCTTATCAGTCTGCCAAAATCCACAAGCAGAAGTGATAATGCTCGACATGTTTGTTATTTTATTGCTCACCCAGCACTTCCAACTAATCAGCAGTCAATGAGCAGAACATAATCAGTTGAACTTCTTTGAACACGATGAACAGTAGAAGTGCTTGATGGTGCAGAAACCCGTGATCTTCCCCTCGTTTTATGCTTCTAGCTATTGCTCTAAAAGTTATTCATATTGTGGGCTTGAAGTAAAATTTATAGAAGTTTAAATGGACTACCTTTGTGCTACACTGCAAATTAAAAGTTGAAAAAGGTTTGAGAGAAAATCTTTTGCATATCTGCTGTCACACGTCCAAACCTGACCCCTTCCTGTAGATATATAATTGTCTCCACTTATATTTTCTTTAAACTGTCTAATTAAATTTCCATGGATGGATATAAGTGACCCTAAAGGGAAACCGTAGCTTATACCACCTTCCCCCCAGTGTATTGTTTCCAATTGTTTCCAAAAACTCTAAAAATGCCTTTGTCTCTTCATCTTCATTTATGGCTCATTGGGATGAATTTACTAAAACCAGTGCACTCAGAATCTTGAGCTGTGCATGGTAGCCAATCAAACATTAGAAAATTTTTGCTTGTTCAATCATGCTTTGGCAATAAAACCTGGAAGGTGATTGGTTTCTATGCAGAGCTATACCAGATTTTGCACACTTCAGTTATAGTAAATAATCTCCTTGTGTTCATGTGGCAACTATAAACTGCCATGGGGGGGTCTTTCTTTTTTTTTTTTTTATACTTACCTTAAAGTGATTTTAAAGGTTTAATTTTTTTTTTACAAAACTAAAATATATTTCCATACTTACCTGCTCTATGCAGTGGTTTTGCACAGAGCAGCCCGGATCCTCTTCTTCTCAGGTCCACCACTGGCGCTCCTGGCCCTTCCTTCCTGTTGGGTGCCCCCAAAGCAAGCAGCTTGCTATGGGGGAACTCGAGCATGCGCACTCCCCAGCTGCTGCTCCGTGTGTCCATACACATGGGGAGCTGTGACCCGGCCCTGCCCCCTCATTCTTCTCATTGGCTCACTGGTTGTGATTGACAGCACAGGAGCCAATGGCTCCCAATGCTGTATCAGCCAATCAAGAGAGGGAGTCCCGGGATAGTCAAGACTCCAGTGCACATCACTGAATCGAGAGGGGGCTTAGGTGAGTATTAGGGGGGGCTGGGGGGAATGCTGCATGGAGAAGGTTTTTTACCTTCATGCATAAAATGCATGACGGTAAAAAACCTTCAGCCTTTACAACCACTTTAACTCCTTGTCTACCAAGGTATGTTTACGGTATTCAAGAGGTAAAGCAAGCACATTGGGGGTCTCCATAAAGAAGACCTGTCACCTGCCTATGCTATCACATGATGGGGGCCTGTTGGCCCCCTTGAGACAGCAATAAATAAAGAACAAAATAAAAAAGTGTTCAATAAATAAATTGTAATAAATTAAAAAAAAATTAAAAGCATCCAAGTCACACTCCAATGCAAACCCACACCATAGGGTGCACATGTGCATGTAAACATACATTGCGGTACACATGTTAGGTATTGTCACGACTGTCAGAGTGAGAGCAATAATACTAGGTCTATGGTTAACTTAAATTGTGCAAAGGCTTTAAAAGCATCGTCTGTGGAGAATTGTGGATATTATAGTGTTTCATGATTTCATGAACGAACACAATTTTAAGGCTTGGCATGTTTGGTATAATTTTTCTTGATGAAAACCCATCTTTTATATTTTATATATGGGCATATTATGGGCAAATTGTTTACACTAAAATTAATTTTAGTGTATTTTTTCCAGAAAATATGCATGTGATAAATAGCTGTGCAAATATTGTGCAACATAAAAAATTCCAATTGTCATTGCTTTTAGAAAATATATAATTGTTGGGGGCTTAAAGTAAATTCCAGCAAAAAAAAAGTGTGCATATAATAAAAAAAATTGCCCTGGTAGACATGTGGTTAAGAAAATAAAATCCATTTTCTTCATATTAGGGCAGGGCACATGCATGCAGCCTACCAGATTAGGTGGTTAATAAGCTGTAGAATTGTTAAAGTGGTTGTAAAGGCTGAAGGTTTTTTACTTTCATGCATTCTATGCATGAAGGTAAAAAACCTTCGGTGTTCAAGAGCTCCCCCAGCCCACTCAATACTTACCTGAGCCCCATCGAGATCCAGCGATGTGAACAACAGCCTCAGCTATCCCAGGTCTCTGCCTCCTCATTGGCTGAGACAGCAAGTGGGAGCCATTGGCTCACACTTCTGCTAATCACAGCCAGTCAACCAGTGAGGAGAGAGAGGGGGCGTGGATGAAATTCCAACTCGCCTTGTAACAATACAGCCAGATAGAGGTGCACACATGCCACGGCCTCAGCATTTTTATCTCTGGGACCATACTGCAACCGCAAACCACTTAACTCACAGTTGCAATGTGGTCCTGCAATCAGGTTTTCAAGAGCTGGCAGTAGTGCCTCTTGAACTGCTGCTAAATTGCCTTCTGAAAAGCGACCCACCATGGATCACTTTTCAGATGGTGATAAGCATTACTGCAAATGTAAAAGAGGCCTTATGGATTTTTCAAATGAGTTTATGGAGAATGCCTTCTTATAAAGGAACCAGTGACAGTAGCCTGTAGCCAAGCTCTGGTGGTCAGCTCCAAATCTAAAGATGTGTAGGATCTGCTCACTTGTGTTACAGACATTCAAAAGATCAATGGAGGATTGAACCTACCCAGACCATCCATAGTTCAATACTATCCATACCCATACCATCTGTAAGTGAAATTCCAGCTGAAACTTTTTTTTTTTAGTGGGGAAGAGCTAAAACCTCTGTTAAAAATGTATCTCTCAGGTGAGACTTCCTTTCCTTTGGTGACAGATGCAAGAGGATTTAGGAGGAAATCTGCCTAAAGTGAAGGAAAGTCCCACTTTTGACAACGAGTGAGAAAATGGAAGATTTCTTCAACATTTTGGATTTGGCCTCCCTTTTTTTCTTGTAACAATCCTCAACAGCGCAAATAAGATGGGTTAATCTCCATAATGGGAGCCCAAACAAAGTTAAAATCTTCATAGAGGATCTAGCCCTTACACTTTAAGAAAATATGTTCATTCTGCATCAGGCTGAACACCAGGAGTCACCAACCATGAGTGTATAAAAACTTGGACTTTATGAGGATTTGAAAAGTTTTAAGATTGCCGAAGCATTTGGTGTTGCTTTACTTCTTTTATATATATTTATTGAAACTCAGCTCTTTTTTCAGAATGAGATCAATAAAACTAAAGAAAAAGAAGCATATGGTTTATTTTGCCTTCTGATACCATATGTTATTGCTATCAGTGTAGTCTGGTCTATAGCATTCGGAACACAGGCGCCTCTGTTTCGCCCATTCCATCATCTGCCATTGTGTGTTGTTTTGAACTGAGGTTTTTCCTGCTTACAGATGACTTAGTGCAGTATTAAGTTTAGAGGGTTAGAGCAGAACAATGCCATCCGTTCTGATCCTCAAGTTTACAAACACAATTTTAAGATTATAAATGTTGGATACAGCAGCCAAGCATGACTTATGAGTGTGACTTTTCATTACGGTTGAAAAAAATGAAATTTTTCCGGCTGGGATATTGCCTTTGTGTGCAGATTAGATTTAGAGTAAGGATTTGATAAACAGCATAATATAAAGTGCAAGAATGAGCCAGTGCAGGATTTTGAAAAGCAATTCCCAGTATAAAACATGTATGCAACCAACAGACAACAGAGGTCTACAAGATAACAAGCAGGGGCCTCTAATGAAAGTACAATCAGTAATCCCAGCTTCACACAAAATCAATACTTGCTATAAATCCCGTGTAGCTTCTGTTGAGTTGAATGACATACTTGTTTCTAGTGTTTATTTAAAGGTATTTATATGGTGCCAACTGCTCTCCTAAAACTTATAAATGATCTACTAACCCCTAAAACCAATGGACACTACTCTGTACTCTGACTCCTGGATCTCTCTGCTGCTTTTAACACAGTGAACCCCCTCCTCCTCAAAAAACTCCACTTCATTTGTCTCTGTGACTGTGCTTTTCACTGGTTCTCTTCCTAACTATCTCACTGCACCTTCAGTGTCGCTTACAATCTCACGTTTTCCTCTCTTCTTCCTCTCTAACAAAACCTTGGGTCCCTAAGGTTTTGTTATTGGACCTCTCCTATTCTCGATCTACACCTCTTCCCTGGATCAGTAGATAGCCTCCCATGGCTTCCAATACCATTTCTATGCTGACGACACCAAATCTATCTCTCTACCTCGCAGCTCACAACATCAGTCATCACATGCACCACTAATCTACTAATGGACATATCAGCCTGGATGTCACACCACTTCCTCAAACTCAATCTATCCAAAGCTGAGCTCATAATATTTCTTCCCCCAATGTGCCCCTTCCCCTGACTTCTCTGTCAAGATTGAAGGCACAGCTATCAACCCCACATGCCAAGGTGCTAGGTGTTATCCTGGACTCTGAACTACCCTTTCAGCCCCACATCCTGTCACTGTCCAAAGCTTTCTGCCTCATCCTACGCAGCATCTCCAAAATACAGCAACTCCCTCTTCATTGGATTACCTTTACATAGGTTATCCCCTATTCATTTTATCATGATTCATTAACAACTGTTCAGCGTCTGCAAACCCTCTATGTTAATTGCTCCACTGGCTTCCGCTCTCCCAAAGTATTCAATTCAAAATACTAACAACAACTTGCAAAACCATCCACAACTCGGCCCCCAACTACATCCCTACCCTAGTCTCAAAATACCAACCAAATCTTTCTCTTCAATCCTCCTGAGACCTCCTGCTCTCTAGCTCCCTTGTCACTTCTTCCCATGCTCGCGTCCAGGACTTTTCTCAATTCTCTCCCATTCTATGGAATCTGCCCGATTGTCTCCTACTCTGTCTACATTTACACGACCCCTGAAAACCCATCCCTTCGGTCCAGCCTTTCCTGCCCCCACCTAATATCTGTACATGTATTTTCTCCATCAGCTCATCCCTCACAGTTATTATCTTTTGTATCAATTGGCTTGCTTTTAGATTGTAAGCTCTAGCGAGCAGGGCCCTCTGTTTCCTACTGTATTACATTTTCTTGTAATAGTACTGTCTGCCCTCACATTGTAAAGTGCTGTACAAATTGTTGGCGCTATATAAATCCTGTATAATAACAATATATACTGTATACAGTATATTGTACATTCCAGGGGCGTACTGAATATTTGGAAACTCGGGCACTGCCCGAGGGCCCGGGGTCAGTAGGGGGCCCTATGAGATGCCCCTGGTACCTTTTTCATAGGCTTTTTTGAGTTTGGGCAAGGACACAGGGGCCCCATGATCCCCTATTGCCCAGGGGCCCCATGAGTTGTCCCTGCCCCTGGTACATTCACATCATAGTAACATAGTTATGTAGTTGGTAAGTTGGTAAGGTTGAATGAAGACACCAGTTCATCCAATTCGACCTGTATGGATGTGAGTGTGTTTATATCAAGACCATTTCCCATTTTTGCAATCCTGTACCCCCCACCCCCTGCGAGTCACTTGTGTTCATATCCTTAGCTCCCATTACTTTACAGTTTTTAAAATACTTTATTAATCCCAAAGGGAAATGATAAAGATACAGTTACATTCAACAAAGAAAACACATGATCACAATAAGAACATTGGGGAACTGGAGAAAGTACAAAACTGATACGAGGCATGGAGGAGCTCAGCTATGAGGAAAGATTAGAGGAACTGAATTTATTCTCTCTTGAGAAGAGGAGATTAAGGGGGGATATGATCAACATGTATAAATACATCAGTGGTTCATACAGTGAACTCAGTATAGAGTTATTCACCCTGAGGTCATCACAGAGGACAAGGGGGCACTCTTTACGTCTGGAGGAAAAGATATTTAATCTCCAAATACAGAAAGGTTTCTTGACAGTAAGAGCTGTGAAAATGTGGAATAGAGTTGGCTCGGGTCAGCTCAGTGGATTGCTTTAAAAAGGCCTGGATTCTTTCCTAGATACACATAATATGACTGAATACTAACACTTATAGGTAAAGTTGATCCAGGGAATATCCAATTGCCTCTCGGGGGATCAGGAAGGAGGCAAATTGGATCATGCTTTGCTGGATTTTTTTGCCTTCCTCTGCATCAACTCTGGGTATAGGATTATAACTTTTTTTTGGTTGAACTGGATGGACTTTTGTCTTTTTTCAGCCAGACTAACTATGTAACTATGTAATAATGAATAGCAACAAGACACAATGACACAATAAAATTACCAATAACATCAATTATTACCAAATACAACTAAATTAAAACTACACTTTAATAAACCATCCATCCTCTTAAAATACTACATAGAATAAAATAACACAGATTGAACAATAATAGTAAATCAAACTACCAAAATGCAAATATTACACCACTTATTCTAGCATTACCCAAAATCATAATTAACTTAATTCCAATATACTATAAAAACTACATAAAAATCCAAATCATAAACCAGATTAAATCCTCACATTCAGTACTCAAAGAAGAGATTTATATAATTTCATGGCCACAGGTAAAAATGATTTCCTGTGTTGCTCTGTTGTGTATCAAGGTTGCAACATTGATGGTACTCCACAGACTGACCGCCATATTGTGGAGTGGGTGGAAGGAGTTGTCCAAGACTGAATGTATTTTGAACAACATAGTCCTCTCCAATACTGTTTTTAATGACTCCAACTTCAATCCAACAACATCACTGGCCTTGCAAATCAGTTTGTTGTGTCTGTTGATGTCAGCCACCACAAACCCTACTTTCCCAGCATGCCAACTCATACTGGAGAGCAATGACCACAACAGACTCATAAAACATCTTCAGCATTATCCAGCAGATGTTAAACAACCTTAGCCTCCTCCAAAAACTTAGGCGGCTCTGGCCCTTTTTATAGAGCACCACATTTTCAACATGAAACCTTTTTTGCCTTGTAGTTGCCCATCTCTATATTTTATTGAGGTCTTCCTGTAAAGTTTCTATGTCCTGCTGTAAAGTTACTGCCTGTTTAGCTTTGTACCATCAGCAAACACAGAGATTAAGCTATTTATACCAGCCTCTATATAATTTATGAATACTTTATACAGAATTGGTCCCAGGACAGAGCCTTGAAGTACCCCATTTACCTCTCCAGGCCATTCAAAGTACAGCTACCCAGTTTTCTATCCAGGTACATACACTATCGTCAATGTCAACAGACCTCAATTTGTAAATTAGGCATTTATGGAGAGCTGTATCAAATGCTTTTGCTAAATCCAGATACACAAGTCCACAAACCTTCCTTTATCTAGATAACATCTCACTTCCTCATAAAATGTTAACAGATTGGTTTGGCAAGAATGATCTTTCAAGACACCATGCTGATTACTAGTAATGATACTGTTTTCAAATGAAAATTCTTGGATATAGTCCCTTATCATTCCCTCCAATAGTTTACATACAGTCGATGTTAGACTGTCTGGCCTGTAGTTTCCAGGTATATATCTTGGCCCTTTTTTAAATAATGGTACCATGTTGGCTTTTCCTCAATCAGCTAGTACCATTCTAGTTACTAAGCTGTCCATAAAAATTAGGAATAACGGTCCGGCTATATTAAGTTCTTTGAGGACTGATTTATTTGTGTTAAGTTTTTCAAGTCTTTTTTAGGGCACTGGCTTCTGTTAGCCACAAGGGTACATTCCATGTTGTGTTGCTAATACAGTCCTGATTACTATACTCCTCCTTTTCCTTTGTAAAAACTGAGTAGAAGAATGCATTTAGTACAGTTGCCTTCTCCTTGTCATTTATAACCAACTTTCCCTCCTGCTCGTCCTTTATGAGGACCATATGCTCTGACCTCACTTTCTTGCTATAATTATATAAAAAAAATATTTCAGGGGATTTTTTTTTTTACACCCCTCCTCTTTGTGTTTCTCATGGTCTATTTTAGCTGCCCTGATTGCACTCTTATTTTTCTTTTTGCTTTCCTTGTAGTGATGGAAAACTTGATTAATCAGACCAGTCCACCTTCCATTGCTCCATAGTCCCGTTCTGGTGCATCTTGACACATGCCTTTGTGTATGGAAAACAATAAACTTTTGTACGTAAATCTTTTGTAGGTGCTAAAAGTTCTTGGGCTTATTTTATTTTTATAAAAAAAAATTTTTTGAACCAGTCACAAAAGTGTGAGTGAACTTTTAAACACATGAAGACTTTTGTTCTTTCAGTTTAGTGAATCAGGATCAAGAGTTGCTTTTACCTATCCCTTGGCATAAAGTGAAATGCCTTAATTTTTTTCTGAAGTCTGAAAAATTACAGTGTCTACAGACGCAGCATGGTAAAGTTTGACATCTTGTCCATAAAAGATAATAATAAGAGAGTTATAAAAGTGACACTGAGTGTGTTCCATTGTGTATGTATTTTTAATACCCCGTCCTATATTATAGAGTACAATAAAAAGCATATAGATGACAAGATTCATGGATTCATGAGGTTCATGGTTCCTGGCTTTTCAAAAGGCACTCAGAACATCTTACAGAGAAAACGGTAAAAGAAATAGAAGCATATGCCTTCATAGGCCTCAGATTTAAATCCAAAGCCAAACCACTTCATCTTACCTTGTATTATCACAGTCAAGAACTTAATCACATTTTTCTCAGCTCCCAAAGCCCAGAGTGCTGGGACACATCTTTCATTAACACAACTGTCATTTAACAAGCTGTTAAAGTAAGAGAACATTTTGGGCTAAGGTCAACCCATCGTAAAGAACAAAAAAAACACTCTGATAGATTTGTATTACTTGGTGACAATTCTTTTAGTAAGTCGTTATCTCTATCAGTCTCTTTCATAGATCCATATCAGTTCGGTCCTCAGCTGTGATGCGTATTTATTCACTCAATAGCATGACTTAGAGGAATACGACTTTCTGAGACTTCAGAGATCTAACTGAATTATTGTAGAAACAGGGAATGGAACTAGTGTCAGATCCCAACTTAGAAAAGGGAGAATTTTGATGAGGTGTAGAGGAGGAGCATTGACATCAATTTCGAACTTTTCCGATTGGAGAATGCTGTGTTAATTAAAGCATAATTAAACTAAATTGAAAAAGCTTTTGAATTTATTTTTAATATTCAAAGAAAACTCACCCATCATGCATGTCCCCATGCTTTGTTTTGTTGAGAATTCACTTTGAAAAACACCCACCTAGTATCTGAATATTCTTTTCGGACTCTCCACAGTTCCAGACTGTTTTCTCCTGACCATGGTTCCTTTATATAGTAGGTTCAAATGATACCCTCCATACCCACACCTGGCTCATTCTTTCTTTTTCCTTCTTCCTTTCTCCTTCCCCTATTTACCTTTACCCATTCTCTTACTGCTATTTTTACTCTTTTTTTTTTCTTTTTTTCCTAACTTAACTCCTAACTCCTAAAAATTTCTCACCCCCACTTTGTCCTACACATTCATCAATGGATTTCCTATTCCTAAATCACCAATGCTTTCCAGGGAAAGGCATAACCCCTATCACATTGACTTTGTCTGTTGCTCAACATCCACGTCCCTCAAAGGCCTGTGTGACACACCTACTAAACTACCAGAGATACACTTCTGACCCATGTTCCCCGTTGTTGAGCTCACATTACGATGGTGTAATTTCCCCCTCCTTATTCCTCTATGAGCATACTTTTAAATCAAGTTTGTTTTCCCTTAGCATGCTCTCTTGTCATTATGCCTTTCGGTTACTGTAGAGTGAATTTGATACTTGAATTTTTGTATTGTGAAGATTTGTTGGAAACGTCTTGATGAAGCTTTCTCTTTCCTATTGTCTGTATCTTTATACTTGAAAAATGAATAAAAAGGTATCCTTTAAAAACACCCACCTAGCAGTTCTAGTTGCAGGCATCTTGAGTTAGGGCAGATGATGTAGAACAGTGGTGTCAAACTGGCGGCCCTCCAGCTGTTGCGAAACTACAAGTCCCATCATGCCTCTGCCTTTGGCAGTTATGCTTGTAACTGTCAATCTTACAATGCCTCATGGGACTTGTAGCTTGGCAACAGCCGAATGGCCGCCACATGTGACACATGTGATGTAGAAGATGCAGCATTTACTTCCTGGAATCCCTCTGCCCTTAGCTCAGGCATGCATGCAGGAGGGTATGCTTAGCTGAGAACCCCCCCCCCCAGATAAAATTAAAGAAAAATTTCATGAAGGCTCCAGGAATGTATGACATCATTTTGGCCTAAAAGAGAAACCAGGAAGCAACTGGAAAAAAAAATGAAAACAAGTAAATATAACACACCTTCATGTCTACTTACTAAGGCTAACAGCATAAGAATTGGAAATAGTTAATGCTGCTTGAGAGAGTTTAATTCTGCTTTAGTAGGATGACAATTGAAACACCAAAACACACTGGATTTTGTAGTCAACACAATAACTGTGGACTTCACTCTTTTGAAGGCTGGAGACATAATTTATATATATATATATATATATATATATATATATATATATATTTAGATTGTAAGCTCTAACGAGCAGGGCCCTCTGTTTCCTCTTGTACCAAATTGTATTGTAACTGTAATGTCTACTTTCATTTTGCAAAGTGCCAAGCAAACTGTTGGCTCTATATAACGCCTGTATAATAATAATTAAATATATATATATATACATATATATATATATATGTATATATATATACATATATATATTATAATACAACATAAGTTTATTCATGTATGTACAGTATATTAAAGCATTCTTAGAAATATTTTTTTCTAATATTGCCATGTGTTTGAGGCAACGACATAAGAGGCACAAATAATATTTATCAATTGATTGTGGGTAGTATGGATTAAATATTTGCTGTACGTTTTTTGTAATTTGCTCTGTCTCTGCAGAATGGAAATATATGAAACCCAAAAAGTGTACTAAAACAGAAAGGTTAAATAAAATTTGTGCACTCTACACGACTGGCTTTATGTTTCCACCCTATATTTTAAGCGTCTCTATTGGATCATCACATGACAAAGTACTCTGTCAGTACCTGGAACATTGATAAGCACAGATAGTGACTACCATACATTAAACACCTGCTCAATGCTCTTACCTTTTTATGACAGTGAATGTTATTAGTGTATTAGTGACCTTTGTATGATCTGTGAACATCATGCAGAAATGGTTCCATCCTTCTTGGCTCAGCAGTGAGTAGCTTTCACAACCCACTCTGTGCCGGCTCTTCAGCGGGGTATTGATCAATCGTGATCTGGGTTGGGTAATCTCTTGAGTAAGAAAATATTAACTAGATCAAAAACTGTAATATCCATGTGTTCATGAAGAGAAAACAGAGACTTATGAAGAACTTAGTTTGAAGAGACGCAGGTGAGGACAATTCATTTTCTTTTTACAAATTTATAAAATGATGAAGACATCAAGGCCAATTAATCGGAGGAGTTTTTTTTTTTTTTATTGCAGCCTTCAGTCACAGCAATTATCCTATCTGGTGTAAGGAAATTTTAAAACATGCAAGTTTCCTTTTAAAAAGTTTGGTTAATGAATAGATTGAAATATTAGAGGACGAATGACTGCTTTATTTAATCAGCTCCATTGTTTTAACACAGTATCTTAGGGAGGCATATTACTCTCTCATTAAACTTGTAAGCGGTGTGTAGGTTATTATATATTGATATTTTTTTAAACCAGCAATAAAATTAAAATGTATTTATTGCATATTTCACACACACAAATATATGAGAATTTAAAAAATAGAAATACCACTACTACTACTTCTTCTACTACTTATAATAAACTACTACTACTACTACTAATATTGATAATAATATTGAGAAGAAGAATATACTATTGCAATGTCAAATATATTATGATGATGATGATGGTTATTACTATTATTATTATTATCAATATAATATTAATAAATGGCTTCTAACATTGTTATCATTAATAGTAGTAGCAGTATTATACAGTACTATGTATGAAGTAATAATAATATTATAGTATAATTAGTATTTATTAATATTATAATAACAGTAATGATAATAGTAGTTTAAACATAGAAAAATCCGATTACCTTCGTTATTATTATTGTTATTGTTATTATTATTATTATTATCCATGTAATATTAATACAATTCTAACATTTTTATCATTGATATTATTAGTAGTAAAAAACAGATTATCATTATGATGATGATGATGATTATTATTATTATTATATTATTAATATGATAATAATCAATGAGTACTAAGTGTAAAATAGTATATTATTGTTACGGTATTATTAATAGTCTTAGTAGTAGTATTTATCTATTTTTTAATTGTAGTAGTAATAGAAGTAGTAATAGTAGTAATATACTACCCACAGTACAAAATAATAGTAATAATAATGCATTCTTCTTTTTTCTTCCTTATCTTCCTTTTTCTTCTTTTTTCTTTATTTTTCCTCTTTCTTCTTTCTCTTCCATTATCTTTTTCTTCTTTCTCTTCCTTTTTCTTTTTCCTCTTCCTTTTTCCATCTTCAGTGTTGCATAATCTGATGGTATTCCATGAGATAACTATGAAAATGAACATATGCAAAAATAAGAAACAGAGAACTAACTTGAAAATAAAGAAAATTCATGAAGCCACCACATCTAAGGAGTGGCAAGCTGCAATATATTTACATTTTTGTCTGGGGTTTATATACAAGTTAAGGCCCCATTTACACTTGTGAATGGGGCTGTTGCTGATTATTATTATTATTATTATCCATGTAATATTAATACAATTCTAACATTTTTATCATTGATATTATTAGTAGTAAAAACAGATTATCGTTATGATGATTATTATTATTATATTATTAATATGATAATAATCAATGAGTACTAAGTATAAAATATTATATTATTGTTATTATTATTAGTCTTAGTAGTAGTATTTATCTATTTTTTTTATTGTAGTAGTAATAGAAGTAGTAATAGTAGTAATATACTACCTACAGTACAAAATAATAGTAATAATAATGCATTCTTCTTCTTTCTTTTTTCTTCCTTATCTTCCTTTTTCTTCTTCTTTTTTCTTTCTTTTTCCTCTTCCTTCTTTCTCTTCCATTATTTTTTTCTTCTTTCTTCTTTCTTTTCCTTTTTCTTTTTCCTCTTCCTTTTTCCATCTTCAGTGTTGCATAATCTGATGGTATTCCATGAGATAACTATGAAAATGAACATATGCAAAAATAAGAAACAGAGAACTAACTTGAAAATAAAGAAAATTCATGCAGCCACCACATCTAAGGAGTGGCAAGCTGCAATATATTTACATTTTTGTTCTGGGGTTTATATACAAGTTAAGGCCCCATTTACACTTGTGAATGGGGCTGTTGGTGATTACATTGGGTTGACCCGGAGGGAGTTCCCTGCGATTAACCAAAAAACATGAATATTTTCCAAAAATTTTTTAAATCTCCATGTGCAATAGTCAGCTCTTCTGGTGTTGGAAAGAGGTCTACCTCATGGGCAACAGAGGTAACTGCCCCAAGGTCATTGGTCAAGGTATACTAGACGTAAGTCTGTTCTAGCCCCAGGGAGCTATCCATTAGCCTGAGGGTGCTGGGTTGGGAGGTCAGGAAATGCATATTTTTTTTCCTGCAGCTAAAGTTCTTGCATGAAAATATTTCAGGAAAATCTGTATACAGGCCAGCTGAGATTTGAGGTCTATTAAAGTATATTTAAAACCTAAAAATAGACTTTGTTTTGTCCTGCTGGATATATCTGTTGATCTGGCTAGGAATGTCAAGAGCTGATAGCTTTCTGTATCACCTTTTTCTCAGCAATCGATGAGGACTACAGAACCACATCCCTCTATATCATGGACATATAGCAGAAGGGGAGAGTCCTATAGTCCTATTCTGTTTCGCTGTCAGATCAGGAAATGTGTTACAAGTAGTATCACCAGATGAAAATAAATGAAAAAAGTTTGAAAAAAGAAAACAAATTCAGCCACCACATCCAAGAACTGGTAGACTGCAAAATATGAACTATTTGTTTTGGGTTAAGATAAAATGTAACCACTTAGCAAACACCCACCTGCAATGTACTGCAGATGGGTGGCCGCTGTAGGCAGGGCAACATATCCATATGTCGCTGCCAACTTCTGGGTTTCAGGTGCATGCATACGTGCCCCCTGGCTGGTGCTTGCTGTGGTTGTACACAGCCGGAGCCTGTCAGCAATGATTCACGGCCGGGACCTGCTGATTGGCTGTGTGCAATCACAGCCCAGAGCTCTGTGTTGACATTCAACACAGAGCTCTGTACACAGGGAACAATCTCTGAGTTCCTCATCCATGCAAAGCAGGGATGAGAAACAAAGGGATCTCTTAGTAAAAGCAGCACACTTTACACACATTACACAAACATTTAACCCCTTGATCGCCCTAGATGTTAGCAGTTTCCCAGCCAGTGTCATTAATACAGTGACAGTGTATAATATTATCACTGTATTAGTGTCACTGGTGATGTCAATGGCAGTTAGTCAGTTCCTGCCAGCATCAGTTAGTGTCTGATTATCCGCCACACTATTGCAGTCCCAGTATAAGTTGCTGATCACCACCATTAGTTGTATAACAAAAAAAATTCCAATATACTGTATATATACACCATAGTTTGCAGTCACTATAACTTTCACGCAAACCAATCATAATACACTTATTGAAGTTCTTTTAATCGAATATATGTAGCAGAATACATTTTGGCCAAAATTTATAAAGAAATTTGATTTATTTAAATTTTTTATTGGATATGTTTTATAGCAGAAAGTAACAAATATATATATATTTTTTAAAACTTTTCAGTCTTTTTCCTTTAAATCACAAAAAATAAAAAACCCAGTGGTGATCAAATACTACCAAAAGAAATCTCTATTTGTTTGAAAAAATTATATATATTTTGTGTGGGTACAGTTTTGCTTGACCGAGCAATTACCAGTTAAATTAGCATTGCTCAGTATAGCAAAAAATGGCCTTGTCATGACGGAGGTAAAATCTTCCCGAACTCAAGTGGTTAAAGAGAGGGATTGTTAATATACCTAAAGAAAAGACCAGCAATATATGAATGCATCAATGTTTTGCCTGACTGTCCAGCCAGCAAATGGCGCTGTAGATAGATAAAGTGGGAGCTATAAGCCTATGATGAACTACTGAACCCAGCATGCATTCTGTGGCAAGTAGTTCCAAAAAGCCATTTGCCATTTTACAAAGTATAGTAGGGACTAGCCAGAAAGGGATCACTTTAATGTAGCTGACCAGCTTGAACATGTATTGTAATCCATTTGGGGGTACTTATTTCACATGATTGCAAAATGAGCAAACAGTGTGGCCAGGCAGTGGGGTCTTGATTCCACTATATAGATCTTTATATCACTAGAGGGGTCACCGACAGAAGGAAGGAGGTCCCAATTCCCCTATATAGATCTTTATATCACTAGAGGGATCACCGGCAGGAGGAAGGAGGTCCTGATTCCCCTATATAGATCTTTATATCACTAGAGGGGTCACCAGCAGAAGGAAGGAGATCTTGATCCTTCTATATAGATCTTTATATCACTAGAGGGGTCACCAGCAGAAGGAAGGCGGTCCTGATTCCCCTGTATAGATCTTTAGTTAGACCTCATTTAGAATACTGTGTCCAGTTCTGGAGACCTCACTTACAAAAAGATACCAAGGATAGAACGAATCCAGAGACGGGTAACAAAAATGGTGAAAGGTCTGGGGGATAAAACATATCAAGAGCTACTTTAGGAACTTAACATGTACAGCCTAAAGGAAAGAAGAGACAGGGAAGACATGATTGAAACCTTTAAACACATCAAGGGGGTGAATAAGGTTCAGGAGAGCAGTATTTTCAACATGAAACTAAAATCAAGAACACGGGGACATGACCTTAACCCCTTGACGCCGACGGCACACAAATATGCGGCTGCACGGAACGGGGCTTTTTTCCGTGGGGCCGCATATTTGCGTACCTGTCTTTGTGGTGGGAGCGCGCCGCTCGGCACGCTTCCAGCACAGAGACCGCGGTGTCACTGAGAGTTCTAACGATCGGGACCCGGGACTCCCGATTCCAAGTCACGTGATCGCTGTGATAGCCTCTGATTGGCTCTCACAGTGATCAGTCACTGTGCAGCACGGCCCCCTTGTTTTTTCTCTCTCTATGAATGGAGAGGAGAGATACATTGTATCTCTCTAACTCCTGACATAGAGAGATAAAAAAAATGTTTGTTAAAAAAAAAAAGGAAGATAAATAAATATTAAAAAATAAAAGAAAAAATAAAGAAAAATACCTAGATCAAGGTTTGATCTAGTTCAGTACCAGGGCTAGTGTTTGGGTCAAGGTCAGGGTCAAAGGTCAACGGTCAGGGTCAAAGGTCAGGATTAAAAAACAAATTTGGTGTCAGTTAGCGTTTATGTCAGTGTCAGTGTGTTTTAGGTTAAAAAAAAAAAAAAAGACAAAAGCAAAATGAGCACCATTCTTTCTGGGCTGTACTACGGGTACAAACAACAAATAACATACACATATATGGTATCGCTGCGATCGTCAAGAGCTGGAAAATTTATTTTGGGTTGTTCTATGGAGGTAGGTTATGGTCGTAACAAGAAACACACAGCTAAATAAAAAAAAAAAATTTTTTTTTTTTTTTTACTATTTTGGGCCAGTTTTCCTTTGATAATAAAAAAGAATTAGGAGATATCCATTACCATTTACCACCAAATGAAAGCCCAATTTGTCCTGAAAAAATCAAGGTATAATCTGCCTGGATGTACAAAGTAGTTGTGATGATATGTGTGGTTTTACTAACACATGTCAACGTTGCAGAATTGTGCTTACACATTTAGATTTGTTTTACCCTTAGGCATGAAGGGGTTAAACTAACTGGAGGAAAGTTCAAAAATAATCTCAGAATAATCCAGAAGAGATAGTGAGCCAGTCAACATTAAAAAAATCTTCAAACATGCTTGGGACAAGCATAGATCTATACTCAGACAAGTAAAAAAAAACAAAACAAAACAAATAAAAAAAATGGGCAGACTGGATGGACCACTTGGTCCTTTTTGGCATTTTTCTATGTTTCTATGTCCTGCCTGATTTTATTCAAGAGTTTGCTAGAAGCATTTAATGGTGCAGAGGCCTAATAAGGAATGTTTTGTGTCTATTTTTTGGTATGGGCATGCTATTTTGGTGTTAACCCACCCATGAGATGTTTGCTGTCAGCCCATCAATGTCTTAAAAATGGTCTTAGTTAGAAGGGCTTGTGAGTACCTATCGGGGTAGCCCCTAATGGATAAATCTTATCTTGAGAATTTAATCAGGCCACTGGACTGGGTGGGATTCAACAGTCTTGGGGGTTGATTTATTAAAGGCAAATAGCCTGTGCACTTTGCAAGGACAGTAGCTCCAGAGCTTGTGAATGAGGAAAAGCTCTGCTGACTTCAATCATGTGTAAGCAAAAGCAAAAATGCTGTTTTTTATGTTCCTGCATGTGATTGGATATTTTTTGCAAAGTGAAGCTTTACCTAATTTACTAAGCTCTGAAGCAAGTTCACTTGCAAAGTGCACAGTCTATTTGACTTTAGTTGACTAACCCCTTTCTCTTCCCAGTCTAAGGAATGGACAAGAACCTGCACATTGAGGAGAAGGGATTCTTTGCACTCTAGAGAAAGTCCTATACTCAGAGAAATGGTGTGCCTCTGTACACTGAATGGGCCTTGCACCCTGGGTCCTTATGACCCTATGACTTCCCTGGTTATGGCACAATTATGGCAAATGAGAACAAAAGAAAGCGCACCAACCTTACCCATTACCTCAATAAAAAATGTGAATTTATTAAAATAGGGTGTATACTCACAAACGTAGCAGTATAAAACACATGTAAAATCCAAAAATGTAACACTGGAATACGAGACACGTGCAAGTGTTTCTGAGCTCTGATGAAGGGCTGATGATGGGATCTCCCTTCGAAACACATCAGCTGTACTCTGAGTGTCTCCCATTTGGTAGGACTCGCATGTGTCTCGTATTCCAATGTTCCAACTTTGGATATTACATGCTTTTTATTCTGCTATGTTTGTGAGTATACACCCTATTTTAACCTCCTTAGCGGTATTCCCGAGTGTAGCTCGGGGTAACATTTCAGTACCAAAAGCGGTAACCCCGAGCTACACTCGGGAATACCATGCGGCACTGCACCGGCATGTGTTCTTCACTTACCTTACCCTGCGCTCCCGCGATGTCCCCCCTGCAGCGTCCCCGGCCATCTCCTCCGGCCGATGCCGGCATCCGGCTTCTGTGTCCTGTCCCTGTGACGTCGGGACGTACGGGCGCCGCCGCCGCCGGCGGGAAATTTAAAAATTTTAAAAAATGTCATTTTTTTTTTTTTACATTTTACATAGTAAAACATTGCTGTCTCAACCAATTTCACATACATTTTGTCCCTAGTGCTTTGTCCTGTGCCCTGCCTGCATTTTGTCTGTTCTTTCTGCCTGGAAACTGAGAAATGTCCATGGCATCCAAAAAGTGTCCCTTTAGGTCAAAAGCGGTTTAGATCAGCTAGAGAACAGCGATAGTAAATCAGAACCACTTGCAGAATTGAATGATAATGATTCGTGGGGAAATTCGTCATCAGACACTGAAAACGATTTTGCGACTGAGCTCAGCGATGTGCGAACTTGGCGCTATATTTCACATTTCAGTGTTTTTGGTTTGATTATATTATTGAATTAAATTTTTTATTATTTTTATATTATTTTTATGATTATTTATTAAATTATAATTTATGATTTTGTGTTTCAAATTTTATCATACCCGGGATGTTTACTAGACTCTTGTTCGGACAGATTTCAGTGAGTTATTCCTAAATATTACAGGCCTACAATTAAAAAAATACATATTTCCATGCAAAAAAATGGTACCGCTTTCAGCACCAAAAATCTGAAATAATCATACCGCCAGGGAGGTTAATAAATTCACATTTTTTATTGAGGTAATGCCCAAGGTTGGTGCTCTTTCTTTTGTTCTCATGTGCAGTATTGGCCGGGCTCCCCCAGCCTTGTTTAGGAGCTGCACAACCTTTGATGGTTGAACTCCCATAGAGGTTGATCCATCCGCCTATTTCTGATCTGGGTCCCTGAGTGCAGGAGGGGGTGTTTCTGCTTACAATTATGGCAAGGCCTGGGCTGGAGAGTTCCTACAGATGATATCGCAGAAGCCTCAACACTTTGTGTTTAAACACATTCCAGTTAACTGCAATCCATACAACCCACGACAAATGTATTATGACTTCTGACAAATGTCCTGTTAGTAACACTTGGAAGATTTGCATGGAATTATTAAAATGAAGGCACATAAAATGTCTAGTCAAGGAGCAATTCGATGTCGCCAGGAAGTCTCCTAAAGTCAGGGTAAAATAACTTGAATGAATGATGCTGAAACTTTCTTTAATGACTCTTCACGAACATTGCAGAAAACCACTGCAGGCTCTTTTTATTGCTGAAATTATAGTGCACAAAGTCACCGTGCAGCAAAGCAGAGAGGCTTTCAAAGGTTTCAATGTTATAATTTTGTTCCATGAACAAGCCGCATCCATTTCCATTAACAGATATTACAAGTTCAAACAGGTACTTTACTAAAAATAAAATATGCTCCAAGTATTAGATTATATTCAGCATATCTGTCAATAAATGTACACAAATTTACTTCACCATTATGTAACTGAAAGGTTGGAGGTTTTTTATTTTTTATTACAGGGTGTTTTTTTGGCACTATAAGTGGCACTAAAACCTAGATTCTCAGACCAAATTTAAGGAGCCAAAGCTATTTTGACTTTACGTTTCCTATGGGTCACAGAGATACGGTTAGTTCTGCACTCCTGTGACTCATTTTCAGCTAAAGCCCACTGTCAGAGGAGGTCACTCAGCTGGTCAAGGCTTTGCAAAGATCCACCCAAATGCTGGACCAGCAGCTGGCTCAGCCTCTCAGCATGCCGCTCAAAGCCTGAGCAGGGGCAGACTGACCATTCGGGCACTCGGGCACTGTCCGAGGGCCCTGGGTCAGTAGGGGGCCCCATGAGATGCACAAAAAAGGAGGGTTGTGAAAAGAGATTCACAGAAAAGCGGCTACATAATGAACAAAACGTGACACTAAGGGAATAATTTCCAAAAATTATGCTTTATTACACACAAATGAATATGACATATGGGCATTCGCCCTGGTTTACCATCACCTCAGTATGAGACAATACACACAGACCTAAAACCATTTAAAATGACACAAAAACCGGTCTAAATATATGTGTAGCAGGGAAAATGGCTACATGAGTCTAGTGTCCCTGCAACACAAACACACAGGTGAACACTTCCCTAGGGAGGTGTATCCAAAAATTATGCCATGGGCATACCATAATAGAGGATATGAGGGATTAAACAGTAACCATAATGGCAAATCCCTATCAAGAAATCCAAAAAATTATGCTATAGATATATATCACATGTATGCAATGGAGCAAGCACAATATGCGTCAAAAAGGAGAGTAGCAGGCCTCAGGCCTGTATGAAGGAAGACATAAATGTCAAATATATTGTACAATACATTCCTGTGCCGGCACAAGTGGTTGGGGCCCATTCATCTGTAATATAGATAGCTGTTTCCTAGAGCTCTTGGATGGGAATATGCCCCATTTATTTCCAGGATGGAAGACGTCATACGTCAGATACGTCACTTCCGGTCATGCGCACTAGGTGGAACGCACGCTGACCCATTAGGAGGAAGCCATCTTCACAAGCCATGAGGCAAGCCTAAGCAGCACAAGCGCCGAGAAGGGGCTGGAACCCGCGGTATATCGGCGGATGTCAGCGGTGGTTCCTTGGCCGCCTTGGCCCTGTATGGCAGTACCTATTAAGGATTTCTCTTTCATTCCCGTTATCCATAGCACAGGTGGTGAGTGGATTGTTGCAGGACATTAGATATATGGTCCTCTGTGATCTATATGACCTATATATCTTCTATAGAGTGTGAGCTCTGTCAGTGACTTCCCACATATTGTTTGTTTCACTACAGGATGGGGACATCATGGTGCTTTGTATAGGAAACAAGATATACCATATATATTTCAACAGGCAGAAGAGTCTTTGGGATGTGTCTTGTTTTTTCCTACAAAAAGTGGTGTATAGTCCACATGTAGTGGTGAAGAAACCATTTCAAGCAGAGTGCTGCTGTGTGCATCTTTTCTTCCATCCTGGAAATAAATGGGGCATATTCCCATCCAAGAGCTCTAGGAAACAGCTATCTATATTACAGATGAATGGGCCCCAACCACTTGTGCCGGCACAGGAATGTATTGTACAATATATTTGACATTTATGTCTTCCTTCATACAGGCCTGAGGCCTGCTACTCTCCTTTTTGACGCATATTGTGCTTGCTCCATTGCATACATGTGATATATATCTATAGCATAATTTTTGGGATTTCTTGATAGGGATTTGCCATTATGGTTACTGTTTAATCCCTCATATCCTCTATTATGGTATGCCCATGGCATAATTTTTGGATACACCTCCCTAGGGAAGTGTTCACCTGTGTGTTTGTGTTGCAGGGACACTAGACTCATGTAGCCATTTTCCCTGCTACACATACATTTAGACCGGTTTTTGTGTCATTTTAAATGGTTTTAGGTCTGTGTGTATTGTCTCATACTGAGGTGATGGTAAACCAGGGCGAATGCCCATATGTCATATTCATTTGTGTGTAATAAAGCATAATTTTTGGAAATTATTCCCTTAGTGTCACGTTCTGTTCATTATGTAGCCGCTTTTCTGTGAATCTCTTTTCACAACCCTCCTTTTTTGTATGCCTCTTTTGGCTACTGAATGGAGACCATACATTGGGTGACACGTTAATGTATTTAATAACCTCTTTAATAACTATCTTAGTATATTGGCCCCATGAGATGCCCCTAGTACCTTTCATAGGCTTTTTTGGGTGTGGTTTGAGTGTGGGCAAGGACAGATGGACCCCATGATCCCCTTTTGCCCAGGGGCCCCATGAGTTCCCAGTCCGCCCCTGAGCCTGAGTCAGCCCCTCCGCAGCCAGGTGCGCCAGTGAACACTGGAGGGGCAGAGCAGAGAGCCAGTAACTGCTCAGAGCAAAGGGGAGAACAGAGCGATCAGTGGTGTTTGATCATTCAGTTCTCACGGTAGAGCCTGCAAGGGACAGCTGCAGCTGGGATCATTGATGCAGTCATCTAGATGAGTATGATTTTTTTTGCTATTCCCATACTTCTCTTTTAGCAATGTCAGTATGTATTAGGTAACTAAATTGTAACTCTATAACTAATTTACCAATTTTCATAAATTGTAATTCTTTTTAAGCACATATAAGGCTTTTATTTGATAAACATTTTTACTACATTTCATGCTCAGGCTTTTTTACAAGTCAACAAATGGAAAAAATCTTTTTAAAAAATTGTAATTTTACACATAACTGTGCTCATCTCATATTTAAACACTTTTAAAAATTTGTTTTGTTTTAATACAAAGACTGCCAGCTCCAGCTGACTCCGTGTCTCTATCTGTGTAAGGTACAAAGGAAGCTGAAGACAGCAGGTAAGTTTCTAAGCATACCCATGTGATCACTATGATTGGCTGTCATGGTGATCACATGATCTGTAGCCACTTTAATTGCCTCCCGCTCATTAATGTAGATCAGCAGAAGTCCATGACAGGGTTCAAGCACCATCAATTCTGACACCTTCCTGTCAGTAACCCAGTGAACCATTCTTTCATCTCAATGCATTTCCAACATGGGAGGGACATTCAGCAATGCTTGAGATTTTAGTGCAATAAAGGCAGCTCCACACAGGAAGTCATCAGCTTCCTGGATTTCTGATAGATCAACAGTTTTTTGTTTTGCAATTATTGAACAGATATAACAAAACACTTTCAATAATATATTAAATAGGCCAAAAGGGAGCAAATACGAGAAGGTCATTGTTATGGTTTACATACACTTTAAAGTGTATGTAAAAGCAAATATTTTCCTTGGTTTTGAATAGGTTAGGGAAGTGAATGCAATTCCCATTTTAGAGAGTTGTCAGAAGAAGAGGTGTCCCATCTGGAGGATTTTCCTTCACTTCTTGCTCGTGTTAAAACTCTAAAATGTTGGATTTCCTCTTGCATTCTTCCCAGAGACAATGGTTAACAGGAGAAATAAAGAGGGATGAATCTCACCAATGAGGACACGAACAGCAACAATAATCTCTAACCCTTTCGGATGCTACACAAAACTAAAAAAAAAAAAAATACAAATTTTGTCTTAACATAAACTTTAAAATGGTAGTGAAGGCTGAAGGTTTTTTACCTTCATGCATTCTATGCATGAAGGTAGAAAAACTTTCTGTGTGCAGCAGCTTCCCCGGCCCCCTCAAGACTTACCTGAGCCTCATCACGATCCAGTGATGTCCATGACAGCCTCAGCTGTCCCGGGTCTCTGGTTCCTCATTGGCTGATACAGCAAGTGCTGCGAATTATGACTAGCCAGCCAATGAGGAGAGAGAGGGCAGGGCCATGCCATGGCTCCATGTGTGAATGGACACACGGAGCAGTGGTTGCCCCATAGCAAGCTACTTGCTGTGGGGGCATCCAAAAGGAGCCAGGAGCCAGGAGAGCCTGCGAGAAACCCGAGAAGAGGAGGATCTGGGCTGCACACAGCAGGTAAGTATAGACATGTTTGTTATTTTCAAAAATAAAAAATTTACTTTTAGAATCGCTTTAATTTTGATAAAACTCAGGTTTAAGTAAACGGATTTACATCCTTGCACAACTGCAATGTTGCCTTGATTACTTTCTATTTCTTTGCCTTGTGTTGCGCTTGGGAATCAAAGAGAAAATATGGAGGCTACCATTGCTGACCTCCTTTATATTATGATAGCTGCCTGGCTATCATGCTAATTCTAACCAAAAAGGTTGAGTATCTTGCTGCTCTTCCCTATATGAATGCATATACCCAAAGAAACCCCAGTGGGACTTTAATGCAGCAATAGTATCATACATATATTGAAAGAGACATTTTGTTAAGAGATTTTTATCAACTTTATTACATACACATGTAATATTATTATTATTATACAGTATTTATAAAGCGCCAATGGTTCGCTCAGCACTGTACATTACAAAGGGGGACAGAACATGTGACAGAACAATACCAATACAATGCAAAACATGAGGGGATTGAGGGCCCTGCTCTTTCGAGCTTACAATCTAGGAGGGAGGGGATGGTGGCACAGGAGGAGATGGCTGTGGGGGATGGAGTGGTAGGAAGAGTGGAGGAGGTTGGCAGGTTAGCAGGGGGTGGGGTAGGCTTCCCTGAAGAGATGGGTTTTCAGGGTGCGCCTAATGGAGAGGAGAGTAGGTGATAATCTGAAGGGTTGGGGCAGGGAGTTCCAGAGGATGGGTGACACCCTGGAGAAGTCCTGGAGGCGGGCATGGGAGGAGGAGACCAGGGAACTAGAGAGAAGGAGGTCTTGTGAGGAGCGGAGTGTGCGTGCTGGGCGGTACTTGGATATTAGGTCAGTGATGTAGTTCGGGGCAGTATGGTGGACAGCTTTGTACGTCAGTGTAAGGATTTTGAATTTGATCCGTTGCGCAATCGGAAGCCAGTGGAGGGATTGGCAGAGGGGGGTGGCGGAGATGGAGCAGTTGGAAAGGTGAATGAGTCTGGCAGCCGTATTCAGGATCGACTGAAGCGGGGATAGCCAGCGGCGAGGCAGGCCAGTGGGGAGGGAGTTGCAGTAGTCGAGTCGTGATATGATGAGGGAGTGGATGAGCTGTTTAGTGGTTTCTGGGGTTAGGAACGTGCGTATTTTGGCGATGTTGCGGAGGTGGAGTCTGCATGAGTTTGTTAAAGATTGGACTTGGGGCTGGAAGGATAGGTTGGAGTCCAGAATGACACCAAGTACTCTGGCCTGCGGGGCGGGTTTGATGGTGGCGTTGTTGGATGTGATGGAGAAGTCAATGGGGGTGGTGTCCAGGCTGCGGGGAAGACAAAAAACTCGGTTTTGGAGAGGTTCAGTTTAAGGAAGTGGAGCGACATCCAGTCTGATATGTTGCTCAGTATGTGTGTGATTCGGGCGGAGACCGAGGGGGTGAGGTGGGGGGTTGAGAGATAGATTTGTGTGTCGTCGGCATAGAGGTGGTAGTTGAAGCCGTGAGAGTGTATGAGTTGGCCAAGGGAGGAGGTGTAGATGGAGAAGAGAAGGGGCCCGAGGACGGAGCCTTGAGGGACCCCAACAGAGAGGGGGAGTGAGGGGGAGGTGGTAGCATTATAGGTAACGCTGAAAGAGTGTTGTGACAGGTAGGATGAGAGCCAGGAGAGAGCAGAATCTCTGAGGCTGAGGGAGTGTAGTTTCTTGAGGAGGAGGGGGTGGTCGACTGTGTCAAAGGCCGCAGAGAGGTCAAGGAGTAGGAGCACTGAATAGTGGCCATTAGCTTTGGTGGTTAGCAGGTCGTTGGAGAGTTTGAGTAAGGCAGTTTCGGTGGCGTGTAGGGGGCGGAAGCCGGACTTTAGGGGATCGAGGAGGTTGTTGTCGTTAAGGTGAGAGCTTAGGCGGGTGTAGACTAGGCGCTCGAGGAGTTTAGATGTAAATGGGAGCCAGTAAAGTAAGTTCAGCCAGTAAATACATAGTTTCTAAAAAGCTGGCAGCACAGTGGCTAAAGGGTTAGCACTTCTGCCGGGCAGTTCAAGGGTCGTTGGTTCAAATCCCAGCCATGGCACCTCCTGCCTGGAGTTTGCATGTTCTCCCTGTGCCTGTGTGGGTCTCCTCCGGGTACTCCGGTTTCCTCCCACACTCCAAAGACATGCTGGCAGGTTAATTGGATCCTGTCTAAATTGGCCCTTGTATATGAATGTGAGTTAGGGACCTTAGATTGTACGCCCCTTGAGGGTTAGGGACTGATGTGAATGTACAATATATATGTAAAGCGCTATATAAGTACCTGAAATATATAAATAAATAAAAAAGAATAATGCTCTGACAGTATTCTTACAAGAAAACTCTTAATACAAGAATATGAAACCACACAGAAAAAAAAGAAAATACGCTGATGCGTTTCGATCATTCCACATTCTAGATCTTCCTCAGGGGGCATGAAAAACATATGTCAGAGCAAAAGAGGGGATGACTTCCAATATGGGAGGCTGGACACTATGTTCTGGTGGGGTACATCATCCAAGAGGGCAAGTGTGGTCAGATGTAAGTCACCAGACAACAAAGACTAACGGAGCTGCACCAAAACATCCCCCCAACGGGACGTGTCTTGAGCAGGCCAATGTATGGAACAAATAGAATTTCACTCGGTAACGGATGTAACAACTTAAGGAAAGAGAGTGGTAAATTTGAGATATTAATTTCTCCAAGGAATGGAAGTATGTCAAATCCCATGGAACAAAGACCAAAGCGGCCCGTAAGACAAGTCTGCAAGAAGGCACAGAAAAAAAGGTGCTGTAGGGAACAAATCCACCAAATCCCAAATCATTAGTGATGCACAGTGTGAGTCAGAAGTCCATATGTGTTCTGACTCACAGGCTGTCTGTGCATCACTCTGATGATTTGTGATTTGGTGGATTTGTTCCCTACAGCACCTTTTAACAAAATGTCTCTTTCAATATATGTATGATCCTATCCATTAAAGTCATGCAAATTCTATAGCTTTAACACTTTCTGTCACTGACCTAGAATAAATCTGGCCATAGATGATTTGTTTTTTTTTTGTTCAGCCGTTAGGCTGAATGGAAAAAAAAACAACAGATTCCTCCATCCACACAAGCAACATAGATGTTGGAATCATTACTGTCTCTTACATTCCTGTTTAACAATTGTCTTCTTTTGAACAAGAATTGCTACACATGGATCGAAATTCTAAATTAGTTATGGCCAGCAAAAATATGCAGGAAGTTAAGTCAGAGAAAAAGCAATTCCTCCTGATCTCTAGATCAGTGACTGATGCTGTGAAGCCAGAGCATCAACCGAAAAGCCAGTGGAGTTTTTAAAGGCAGTACAGAGAGTAAAAAAAAAAGTAAACTTTAAAGGATAACTTAAGAAACAGTGGAATGAATATATATATATATATATATATATATATATATATATATATTATACAGTCATTAGGCATTCTCATGCTTATTTCTTTTGTTTTTATTGGTATGACACAAAAAACTTAGAGAAACAAAAAGCCAAATCTGACACATCCCACGCAAAACCTCAATAATCAACTGGACAAAATTATTGGCACCCTTAATTTAATATTGGGTAGCCAACCCTTTGGAAAAAAAATTACTGAAATTAATCGCTTCCTGTAACCATCAATGAGCTTCTTACACCTCTACTGGAATTTTGGATCACTCTTCTTTTGCCAACTGCTCCAGGTCTCTCAGATTGGAAGGGTTCCTTTTCCAAACTGCTGTTTTGAAATCTCTCCACAGGTGCTCTATGGGATTGAGATCTGGGCTCATTGCTGGCCAGTTCAGTACTTCCCAGCGCTTTGTCTGAAACCATTTCTGGGTGCTCTTTGATATGTGCTTTGGGTCATTGCTGTAAGACCCATGACCTCTGACAGAGACCCAGCTACATTGCACCCCAGAATTCTTTGGTAGTCTTCAGATTTCATAATGCCATGCACACGGTCAAGACATCCAGTGCCTGAAGAAGCAAAGCAGCCCCAAGACATCAGTGAGCCTCCACCATGTTTGACTGTAGGTTCTGTATTCTTTTCTTTAAAGGCCTCATTTCTTTTTCTGAAAACAATAGAATGATGGGCTTTACCAAAAAAGATGTAATTTTATTTTGTCCATCCACCGCACATTCTACTAAAAGGAGAATTTGCTTCCTCAGACAGGTAGGTAGGTTTTTGCAAACTTCAATCTGGCTTTTGTATGTTTCTGTGTCAGCAGTGAGTTCTTCCTGGATCTCCTACCATAGTGTTCCTTTTCATTGTGATGGCAACATATAGTGTGAGATGACACAGTTGTACCCTGTGCCTGAAGGTCAGCTTGAATTTGTCCGGAAGCTGATTGAGGTTCTTTATCCCCCATGCAAACAATTTTTTGTTGCAATCTTTGATCAAAGTATCTCTTTTATCCACATCCATGGATATTAGCTACAGTGCCATGCGCTGTAAACTTCTTGAAAATGTTGTACACAGTGGACACAGGAGCACTAAGATCTCTGGAGATTGACTTGTAACCTTGGGATTGTCCATGGTTTTCCACAAATTTTGTTCTCAAATCCGCAGATAATTCTTTGCTGCTCTTTCTCTTCTCCATGCTCCATGTGGCACATAGAGACACACAACAGAAAGGTTGAGTCAACTTTTCACCATTTTAACTGGTTGCCGGCCTGATTTCTATATTGTCACCACCTGTTAATTGATACAGGTGAGTTTAATTACAAATTACAGAAGCATCATAAACTTGAAATGCAATTATTTCTTACAATTTGGAGAAGGTGCCAATAATTTTGTCCAATCCATTTCTGGGGTTTTGCATGGAATGTGTCAGATTTGGCTTTGAGTTTTTCCACTTTTTTGTCTCATACCAATACAAATACAAGAAATACACATGAGAATGCCTAAACATTTGTAATTGCAATCATTTTCTGGGTGAAGTGGTGCATTATCTGACAGAAATGCAGGGGTGCCAATATTTCTGTCCATGACTGTATACATTAACATAGTGTTTTGATTCTGCTGTTTTACTGTATCAATTTGGAATACTACTCTGCTATTTTCTGTGCTATATGGACATTACCACTTTGTATGACAAGCTGATTTACTAATACCAAGTGATTGGAGAGCTAGTCAAATATTAATCTGACTTTTGGCCTAGGTAAGGGCCGTACAATTTGGTGCATGGCACTGACAGTGTGCAAGTTATCTTATCTCCTGCAAGGTTTGCAGATCGACGTCTATAAATCAAAAACACAAAAGCCAGGAACCAAGTCACTATTCAGTCTATAGGCTTGTGTACATACATTAAAGTATGAAAATGAAGAAGAAGAATGCCAATTAAACAATAAAGAAACTCAAGGCAAGCATTGTGACCAAATAAAACATCACTTGGAACAGCTAAACTACTACACAAGTACCCTCCTGGGGGGTGCAGGTTGAGACACCCTCTAATGAGGCCATTTTATTAACTGCCTTTCCAAATATCTCCAAGGGCTACCAGCAACAAGTAAAGCTACTAACATTCACTGGGCAATCAATGGTTTGATTTACAGGCTTTGAAATCCCACCTGACTTGTCTAAATCTTATCTGGGAGATTTCCCCTCTCTTCCTGTCAGGACAGGAAGTAATGGAAAATCTCACAAATGAGGAACACAGACAAAAACACAATTAATAGTGTGAGGAAGAGATAGAATCTATATCAATGTTCTTATTGCTGTTCCTGCCATCCTTTGCTGGTGACAGCCACATCCCACATTTCTTGAACAGGCATCACAGGGACAGAAAGTAAAGACACATCTCCCTAGTATGGTCACAGACAGAAAAACCTGGCAGAAAGCTTATTTATTCCCTACTCTATTAAAGAAATACTGCCTGGAGTAAAGCTTTAAGGACAAAGAAAAATGACAAGAGACTGCAAGATGTTTCTAGGTAACAAAATGATTGCCAGATACAGTTGTAACCACTTTCAACTTGTGGGACGTTACAAATGACATTGTATATGACACATGAAAAGTGAAAGGATCCCTGAGAAGTCTTTAAAAAAAGTTTGAGTAGCCCTTGCTTCTAAGAGATTTTTCAACATATATTCAAGAGTTAATCCTACCAAGTCCCGTAACTATGCTACAGGGGAAAAAAAGCAATGGCCAAATTGGACAAAACCACAGCACTCTTTTGTATGCTCAGAGATGACCCTACTAGGTCCTGTGATTATGCTATAGTGGCCACAAACAGAACGAAATGGCTCCTGCACCACATACATTTTTTAGTGTAAGGTTGGGCTAAGTAAACGTTAACCATTTTCATGTGATGTGCCTTCAGGGTCTGCCAGACACAGATGTGGCTTGAGGTAGCCATGTTTGCTATAATACCCTGCACCATAACAACCAATGACAATATGCAGCCTGTGAGCTGAACATACACAGTACTGAACATGCAGGACAGAGTTTTCAGTATGGACACTCCAGCTTCAATGCCACCCCCACAATACCTCCATTAATGTCACCTGAGGTGACCACCAATTGCTTTCATGGATAGTACAGTCCTGTGTGTCTTATACATCATGGATGTTTTATATCCCTGTCTATCTCCACCCCAGGAATAAAACAGTGTAGAGGCCATTAAGCAGTTCTATGACCATATAAAAGAGACACAGATCCTCATCCAAGTGTTCACACAACCAATAGTGTTATACAGATCTTTGATGTGATCCCCAGTATCATGTTTCGGAGTATTTACAGAATGGAATGTGTGTGATTCACATCATACTGCAATCTTCCTCCATTTATGGGTACTCTGTTAACTTGTGATGTACAGAAGATCAAAGATATAGAGGATGAGTCAATGGAATTGTTTTATCAACTGCCACTTCAACACATGGTCTCTCATCAGGTGCCACTTATTTTTAAAGGAAACATTTACTGAGATAAATATGTAGGCTGCCATTGCTGGTCTTCTTTTAAAAATATCAGATGCCAAGCTATCTCTGACTTAAACTCTTTCTGAGCCACTGGCATGAACCAAGTGTGCAAAACAAGCATCCTGACTTCACTCTTATGTTATCTTGCTACATACATGCTGGGCTAGTGACTCAAAAAGCATTAAAATAGACAGAGGGAGGTCAGCAATGCTAGCCTATTTATTTATCTCATTACAGGTTTCCTTTTTGTCTTCTATAGGTTTCCTGGCCAAATTCACAAAGGAGTCCAAAACAACTCTAATGATTTATACCATACAACATGTTTCAAGGACAAAACACGCCCCCTCCCTTCATCATGGCTCAGTAATTTTTGTGTTTAAATGGACCCAGTGAAGCAGATACCTATGAGATCCTAAACCTGCTGCTTATTTCAGAGCTGTCACAGTATGTGAGACTACCATCTTTACAGGGAGAGCTTCCACCTCACAGGAGACTTTGCATGATAAAATAAACTTTCATGTTAGACAGTGATAAATGTTGCAAATGATAGTCATGCTGAGGACTGGTTCCAAGTTACAGAAGGCCCATAGGAATATATTAAAGGGGCTCTAGGAATTGAATGCTTATTAATACAGTGTAGTAAAAGGAAAAAAAAGTAATGTAAAGGGTTTAATGGCTCTGGTTGGGCGTCTCACCGGCAAACATCCCCAGACCAATCACAGTAAAATGGCACACACTGGTTTGTTGCAGCTGTTTTACTGGCACAACAATTAAAACACAGAAATCAATAGGTAACCCTTGTGAAGGTTGGGTGCATGGCAATAGGGTGGTATTGTGCAAAACCAGGGGCAGACTGACCATTTGGAAACTCGGGCACTTCCCGAGGGCCCGGGGTCAGTAGGGGGCCCCATGAGATGCCCTTTGGTACCTTTTTCATAGGCTTTTTTGAGTTTGGGCAAGGACACAGGGGCCCCATGATCCCCTATTGCCTGTGGGCCCCATGAGTTGTCAGTCCGCCCCTGTGCAAAACCCAACATTGAAAAGAAAACCAGCAGACAGAGAAGTAGATTCGGAAGCAGGGTTTACTGAAGTCTTCTATCACCACAAAACTTCCACCAATGCTCCAAAGCATGGTGGCCCTCTTTTTCAAAGTGAAAAAGAGAGCTACAGTGCTCTCAAAACATTGGTGTAACATTTTTGCTGATATAAAACTTCAGTAAATCCTGTTTCAGAATCTACTTTCTGGTTTGTTGGTTTTCTTTTCATTGTTGGGTTTTACTTGCGTAATTCTTCCCTTTTTGATTCCTTTGCAAGCAGTAGGCTTAGAATTTCTCTGACATCTGCTTCCCTGAGTCCATCCAAACACTTTCAGACATTAACCTCATTGAAGGGGAAGCATGTTTTGCCCCAAAATTGCATTTCATGTATCATTAAAGCTGTTTTGGACTCCTGTATGAATTTGGTGTACTGCACTTTCTGTTGGTTTAGGCTCCAAGTTACTAAAGACTGCTATAGACTGTTGGCAAGTAACAGGAGGCTTTTGAGGAGAACATTGATTGATCTGGTTGAGAAACGTTTTCAGTCACTACTTTTCTTAGATGAGTTAAGCAACATTGGCAGTGCAAGCCTAGGCCCCTCTCCTCCGCCCACTAACCTGAGCAAACCTTACAAGTTTTTGGATATCTGCTCCTCAATACTGAAAATGGCAGTCAGATAGCAAATGCATGCCTGACCTCTCTCTGATATCCATGGGTTTCCCTACGCAAGAAAGACAAAATTAATGAAAGGGAAACACATTTATTTTGGATAGCTGCTCTCAAAGTTTCATGAAACATTTAAATATTTATCTATTATTGTTAAAAAAAATCTCCTTTACATTTATCAGTTTATGAAAATGGCATTATTTATGTGTAGTGGTTCTCTCAATCTACACAGGTGCTTTGCCACCCTTGGATCATCGATGGTCAACAAAACATCCTCTAGTAAGTGCTTTGATAGAATTGCCAAGATTTCTCAGACCAACAGACTATCAAGATGCATAAATCCAGTTCTCTTAGTGGGATGATCCGATGGTACGTTTATGCCATCCATGGGCTTCTGTGTGAAATACTGTTTACGTCAACCTGGGACATTTTTGCCACGAAGAGCTGGAAACTGATAGGAGTCAGCAGCATCTGGGCCATTTTCATATATGGGACAGCCATTTTCATAATTGAAAAGATGTCTTTTTACCTGCAAAGGAACTGTCCCCTCATTTTTCGGTGTCTTGTATATACCCTGTGGACATACATCTGGGAATTCTCTACAGGCTACGTGCTGAGGATTTTTGATGCATGCCCTTGGGACTATTCTCATTTCCCTGGAAACATCATGGGCCTTATCACATTGGAATATGCAGTACCCTGGTACTTTGGCTGTATGATAGCAGAGCAGGTGGTCATCAAATACACACTCAGGTTACAGTTACCTCAAGATAGAAACCAAGCAAAATACAAATGAACTGCATATTTTTCAAGTCATGCAAAATTTGACTTGCTATGAAGCCAAAATGACAACACAACATGTATAATTTTTTTAAAAAATGTATAACTCTAGGATCACACTGTTGCAGTGTCTCTATGACTGCGTTTGTGCATTCATTTAAATAGGCTACACTACCTATGGAAAACACGGAAAAGATCCCCACACTTTTGCCAAAATCACAGCCAGGGAAACCGTGTAGTGCGGTTCCCAGCATGCGGTTAACAGTGTGTGGGTGTGCCACTAAGAATCAATGGCATTCCAGTACAGTTTTTTTTTTTTGCTGCAGGTGCGGGAAACTGTGCGATTTACATGCAGGTATACCTAATTTTTGAATGTGATGTATCTAAAATACTTTTTTAAAGAAATTCAAGCAATTACCATAAGCTCTTAAAAGTGGAAGATAAAACGTTCCTGAACTTTAACTTTTCTTGTCTGTCTGCCAAAACAGCTTCCACCTCACCTACACACTGTGTACAATTTGAACTTGAATTGGAGCTTATCAATACATCTCAGTAACCCACAGTGCAGGTGCCACTTTATTGGTCACTGATTAATCGACATTGCAGGGAAGAATGTCAGGGATGACTCATTGTTCAGACTGGAGGTTCAAGTTAAACATCATACAGTTTCTCCTCATTAAGGCACAACCCCTGGTTTCCCCTGGTAAGGCATAAAACAGATTAAGCAAAACAGGGATGTGCAGGGATAGCAGCCTCATGAGTTATCTTCACATCCCCTCTCATTACACAACCACAAATCACCATTGAAATATACAGGTGAAACTCAAAAAATTAGAATATCGTGCAAAAGTTCATTTATTTCAGTAATGCAACTTAAAAGGTGAAACTAATATATGAGATAGACTCATTACATGCAAAGCAAGATAGTTCAAGCTGTTATTTGTCATAATTGTGATGATTATGGCTTACAGCTCATGAAAACCCCAAATCCACAATCTCAGAAAATGAGAATATTGTGAAAAGGTGCAATATTCTCGGCTCAAAGTGTCCTACTCTAATCAGCTAATTAAGCAGCAACACCTGCAAAGGGTTCCTGGGCCTTTAAATGGTCTCTCAGTCTGGAATCACAATCATAGGAAAGACTGCTGACCTGACAGTTGTGCAGAAAACCATCATTGACACCCTCCATAAGGAGGGAAAGCCTCAAAAGGTAATTGCAAAAGAAGTTGGATGTTCCCAAAGTGCTGCATCAAAGCACATTAATAGAAAGTTATGTGGAAGGGAAAAGTGTGGAAGAAAAAGGTGCACAGGCAGCTGGGATGACCACAGCCTGGAGAGGATTGTCAGGAAAAGGCCATTCAAAATTGTTGGGGACTTTCACAAGGAGTGGACTGAGGCTGGAGTCAGTGCATCAAGAGCCACCAAACACAGAAGGATCCTGGACATGGGCTTCAAATGTCGTATTCCTCTTGTCAAGCCGCTCCTGAACAACAAACAGCGTCAGAAGCGTCTTACCTGGGCTAAAGAAAAACAGACCTGGTCTGTTGCTCAGTGGTCCAAAGTCCTCTTTTCTGATGAGAGCAACTTTTGCATCTCATTTGGAAACCAAGGACCCCGAGAATGGAGGAAGAATGGAGAGGCACACACTGCAAGATGCTTGAAGTCCAGTGTGAAGTTTCCACAGTCTGTGTTGATTTGGGGAGCCATGTCATCTGCTGGTGTTGGTCCACTGTGCTTCATTAAGTCCAGGGTCAACGCAGCCGTCTACCAGGAGATGTTGGAGCACTTCATGCTTCCTTCCGTAGGCGAGCTTTATGGGGATGCTGACTTCATTTTCCAGCAGGACTTGGCACTTGCCCACACTGCCAAAAGCACCAAAACCTGGTTCAATGACTGTGGAATTACTGTGCTTCATTGGCCAGCAAACTTTCCTGACCTGAACCCCATAGAGAATCAATGGGGCATTGCCAAGAGAAAGATGAGAGACATGAGACCGAACAATGCGGAAGAGCTGAAGGCCGCTATTGAAGCATCCTGGTCTTCCATAACACCTCAGCAGTGCCACAGGCTGATAGCTTCCATGCCACGCCGCATTGAGGCAGTAATTGCTGCAAAAGGGGCCCAAACCAAGTACTGAGTACATATGCATGCTTATACTTTTCAGAGGTCCAATATTGTTCTATGTACAATCCTTGTTTTATTGATTGCATGTAATATTCTAATTTTCTGAGATTGTGGATTTGGGGTTTTCATGAGCTGTAAGCCATAATCATCACAATTATGACAAATCACGGCTTGAACTATCTTGCTTTGCATGTACCGAGTCTATCTGATATATTAGTTTCACCTTTTAAGTTGCATTACTGAAATAAATGAACTTTTGCACGATATTCTAATTTTTTGAGTTTCACCTGTATAACAGAACTTTATTGGTGCTACAATAATCAAAGAATGCTATAACCACCCAACATGGTATTAATTTGTAATAATGAAGCAGTGAGATATCCTATCTCTACGTGTTTCATAGAGAAAGTCCACTTCTTCAGGAGAAATGGAGGATGTGGTTTCTGCAACATACAAATGTGTCTTGGGCACATCTACTGTATATCTTACATTAACATTTTGTCAAAAGGTATAATTTGTACACAAACTTACATTCAGTGTGTCCTTGCTATATTCCCAACTATTAAAGGCAAATTACCCAGTGGTACAGGCAGGGCTGCTGTTAGAAGTCACAGGGCCCCATACAGCCAACCTGACAACCCCCCCCCCCCAAAAAAAAATATCTCTGTTTATTATGCTTCAGTTATGAATGAACACAGTGAGTGATCAGTACCTATCACTCACTGTATTCATTCAGGAAAGGAAGGGGCTGGTAAATGTGATGTATTTACCGGACCTTTCCCATGCTCTCCATCCTGACCTATTGTGTGCTAGCAGCTGTCATTGAGGATAAGAGGAGGCAATCCGGCAGCATTGCGGGTGGGGGCACACAGGAGGGCCTGGGCAGCAGGGGGGAACATATGGTGCACAGGGGAAGGGGGGGGGGGGCAGTTACTGGAACCAATCCCCTGTATGGCCCTCTCTGCAGCAGCTGAAAGCCAGTGGAAGAGAGAGAAGAGGCCAGCTTTCAGCTGCTGCAAAAAGAGCCATACAGGGGATCGGCTCCAGTAATTCCCCACATGCTGTGCCAATCGCCTCCCTGCCCACATCCAATTCACCTAGTTACCTGGTCCCCCCTGCTAGCCTGGGCCCCGTACAGGAGGACTGGTGGTACCCCCTTATCCACGGCCCTGGGTACAGGGATAAGTCAAACATCTGTGGAGGACTTCATGGAATCATTATGAGATGTTAAGAGAAGATGGCATATATAGATATATCTTCCTCGGAATGTACCTGAATCTGAGAATTATAACGGACTCTATTAATAAAAGCTGATAGAAACAATTTTTCAAAAACATATCAAATGGTCCATGCTCGTGTGTACAAAAAAGCTATTCAAATATCATCTGTCATTTACTGTTTACTTAGTACCAATCCAACCACATGCGTCCAGCCAAGATATTTCTAACCACACAGTAACATCAGTGTGATGCTGAGGGAGCACACTTCCAGCATTGCATCATGCACTGCAACAGGCCACGTGTGCATGAACCACCATTCAAGGTAGTCACATGTGAAGGGTGGTGCACCCAATCAATGGTCTCCCCATCATCTCCGTTACCACAATGCAGGGACACACCAGAAGCTCAACACAGCAAAATGGCAGCTGAAGGCCTCCAGAAGTGTTCCCATACCATATCCAGCAAGCTGATACAAAAGAGGCAACCACTCCAATCAATTTATAACTAGCTTTTTTAAAGTAAGGTGTACACAGAATAGATTTGGTGTGGGGACACACTCAAGGCCTTCACAGTTACTGGGCTTTTCTGGACTTCTGGTATGTCTCAGTACCTGTAAGGAGGAATGGGCTCCCTCTAGGCACACCTGCCCTCATTTTATTCATTGCTATATATGCTCCAAGATGAAGGCCTTCATAGATTAGAATTAGAACCACACTACACTGAGGGGCCTTGATGAGACAGTGCGGCTTCCATACATATTTTTTCAATGTTTGTAATTAAAACCTTTTTTTAATGCAAATTAATAGTGCATTTAAATATTTTATTTTTTGCTGGCTGGTTAGGAAGTGTGCTGGGACCTTTTATATTGTTTGTTTTGCGAAAAGCCCTTTCCATGTGCACCTTACTTTAATGAGCTAGTTTTGAATTGATTGACGCGGTTTCCATTTCTGTTTAAGATATCCAGTTCCTGTTGTGTGTGATAGTGAAGGTGAGGTGAATCTCTGTAACTGGGGTACAGACAACAAAGTAAATATAATCTGGTAGGAGGGTAACCCTTTGTCACTGGAGGTCCACTTTAACCGCTAGCCTACAGGGCACTTATAACCCCTTCCTGCCCAGGCCAATTTCCAGCTTTCAGCGCTGTCACACTTTGAATGACAATTGCGTGGTCATGCAACACTGTACCCATATGACATTTTTATCATTTTTTTGAGACAGCTAGAGCTTTCTTTTGGTGGTATTTAATAACCTCTGGGATTTTTATTTTTTCTTAAACAAACCAAAAACCACTGAAAATTTAAAAAAACAACAACGTTTTTTCTTAGTTTTTGTTATACAATTTTGTAAATAAGTGATTTTTCTCCTTCACTGATGTGTGCTAATGAGACTGCAGTGATGGGCACTGATAGGCTGCACTGATAGACACTGATAGGTGGCACTGATGGGCACTGATGAGGAGGCACTGGTAGGTTGCACTGATGGGCATTGACAGGCATCACTGATGGGCACTGAAAGGCAGCACTGATACATAACACTGATATATGGCACTGATAGGCGGCACTGACTGGCACTGTTAGGCGGCACTGACTGGCACTGTTAGGCGGCACTGACTGGCACTGTTAGGCGGCACTGACTGGCACTGATAGGCGGCACTGATGCGCACTGATAGGCGACACTGACTGGCACTGATAGGTGGCACTGATTGGCAGCACTGATAGGTGGCACTGATTGGCATTGATAGGTGGCACTGACTGGCACTGATGGGTGACATTGAAACCAGCTCAGATGGGCACTGATATGTGGCATTGATGTGCACTGGTATGCACTGATATGTGGCATTGATGTGGCACTGATGGGCACTGGCACATGGCACTGACTGCTGGCACTGATGGACACTGACAGGTGGCACTTCTGGGGCCACACTGATCATCAGGGCACACTGATCATCAGTGCCCTGATGATGAGTGTACATGTCCCCTCCGCGGAAAGCTGATTACCGGCTCTCCTCTCCTCTCGAGCTGTCAGCGTGACAGCTCAAGAGGAGAAAAATGCCGATAACTGGCATTTCCGTATTTACATGTGATCAGCTGTGATTGGACACAGCTGATCATATGACCGAGCCGACATCTCAGGCTCTTTCCGTGATCCACTGTGTCCGAGGGACACTGCGCACCTGCGATCGCTGCGCTGCGCGCTCCCTGAGCCGCACATGTGTGGTGAGAATGGAAGAACGTCATATGACGTACTATCAGAACGAGAGAACCACCTTGCGCCCGTCATTGTACTATATGGCGGGCGGAAGGTGGTTAAAGTAGTAGGCTTTGGGGGCAGTGTGTTTCTATTGTAGGGAGACAGTGTAGGGAGACTATTGTAGGGAGACAGTTCAGTGTAGGGAGACAAAACTCAAGTCCCTGCATTCAGAGCTGCTGTTAGAAATCAAGGGGCCCCATACAGCCTACCTGACAGTTGTCTTCCCCCGGAAATATCAAAGCAATATTTTTGCTAATAATTCACTGAAATCACTAACAACGGACACAGACATAACATAACTTACAAAATTCCTGTGTACCACGGCCCCCTACAAGAGGACCAGTGGTGCCCACTTATCGGTGGCCCTGCCTGCATGCAAGGGTGGCTCAATTGCATGCTGCAAGAAAAAGGAGCCACCCTAAAACAAGTAAACTGGGGCAGTGGTCATCACACCAACTAACACTGGAACATGGACAAGGAATGAAAGATAAAGAAGCTGCATACTCAGTAAATGACTAAATTAGCTGCTGAATGTGCTACAAATCTGAGGCTTTATTATCCATTTAGGTAAGGTGAAGTGAACACTTCAAACATGCAATAATGCGAAGGAGAAATGAGAGGAACAGAGCTTCTACTTCTTGGATGTCTCAAGAGAAAACACGCATTCCCTTCACCTCATTTTACATTGTAATGAATCTGGTCTGGGTTCACTTCACCGACAGCACTTCGCTCAGTAATAATCAAGCAGGTCGGTAAGAGCAGCAGGAGAGCTGAGCGCTATCACAGGAACAGCATGGTACAAAGTACAGTCTCAGGAAAGTATATGCAGAGAAGATTCCAGAGGTTTTCCCTTACTATAGTGTATCTAATACCAGGATAACCTTAGTAAACCTTAACCACTTGCCCTCCAAAGGATTTCCCCCCCTTCCTGGTCAGGCTATTTTTTGCAATACAGCGTTGCGTTACTTTAACTGACAATTGCACGGTCAGGCAACGATGCACCCAAATGAAATTCATGTTCTTTTTTTCCCCACAAATAGAGATTTCTTTCTTTTTGATCTCCTGTGTATTTTTTATTTTTTTGCATTATAAACAAAAAAAGACTGACAATTTTGAGAAAAAAACAATATTTTTGACACTTTGCTATTAAACATGTCCAGTAAAAAAATATAAAAAATCAAATTTCGCCATAAATTTAGGCCAAAATGTATTCTGCTACATTTCTTTGCTAAAATAAAAAAATCCCAATACGTGTAAATTAATTGGTTTACGTGAAAGTTATAGTGTTTACAAATGGTGATAAATATACTGGATTTTAATTTTTTTTTTACTAGTAATGGTGGCGATCAGCACCTGATAGCGGGGCTGCGGCGGGCAGTCTGACACTGGGGGAACCCGACTTGGTGTCAATGACATCTCCAGTGACACCAATACAGTGATCAGTGCTAATAAAAAGCCATACAAAGCAGTGTGCAGGAGCTGACAGGGGAGAGATCTGTATTGTTTACATACAGTTCTCTCCCCGTCGGTAATACTTGGTGATCACCAGGTGCCGGCGAGTAATCACTGGCCAGGACCCAGTGATTGACAGAAGAGGTCGCGAATGGTGGAGCTGGTAGGGTGCACACACCCCCTACCCGAAACTGCAAAATCACATATATATAAAAATGTTAGAAAGTATAATTTATATATTTTTATATATATATGTATATATATATATATACTGTATATATATATGTATATATATATATATATATATATATATATATATATATATATATACACACACATACTGTATATGTTAATATGTTAAGCCAAAACATTTTTTTTGTTGTAGATTGAGATGGAATAGGATAGAACCACTTTTAGGCTTTCATAGTGTTTGCATCTCCGCTGTGGAGATTCACATCATTCACATCATATTTGTCTTGGTCACCATTGTCACTCAGACTAAAAGGGAGGGAAAATCTTCAATTTTGAACTCACTGGAACAGAAGAGGAGGAAAAACCTTACAATGGGGTTTTTAATCTGATGACAACTTTCTAGGAGGGGCCTTGCCTTACTATGAAGAGAATTCCTCCTACTTCCTGTTGTGTCTATGAGACAGGATGAGAAGAAAAATCCCAGACAGACAGCAAGAAACAAACAAAAAAATAAATGGCTGGTGTTTTAACGCTTTTTAATTATACGGAAAACTTTAAAAAGTTTGGCTTTAAATATATTTTCTCTGCCTGTCACCTTTTTTTTCCTAACATATTAGTATTGTACATTTACCGACAAAAAAAGAACTACTGACCCCAAAGGTTGATAATGTACATCTACTGATACCAGAGACCAGTGAGATAAATTACAATACGTAATATAACCCTGGTAGGAGAAGACTGGAAATCTTTGACCTGAGAGGCAAATACGACCAACTGACCCTTTCATGGTGGCGATAGATTTCTTGGGGCCAGTGAAGGCGTACCATGGTGATGGGCATCATAAAAGGAGGTGTCTCTTGCTCTTTCCAAAACCATCACATGTCACTGTCTACTCTTGGGTTCCATGTTTGATTTTTTTTCATCTTTACAACCTTTTGCACCTTTTGAACTCCTCACAAACCCTCCCTAGAACTTTTCCAGTCTACATGTTTAGAGCTTCTCATTCTTTCCACGCTCATTCTTAAGTACTGATGGACATTTCCTCTGAAGCCCTGGAGAAATATTTAAACCTGCTCAATGCACTTGGGAGTTGCCTAAGCGACCTCTCTGAGTATTTGTTTCCAGACTCCTGTACCCATATTCTCTGTTCTAGTTCTGATACACATTTATGACCTCTGCCTGTTTCTCAGCAATCCTTGTCATCCACCTGCCCTCATCCTTTTGTCTGTTTGACCATGACCTTGCCTGTTGATTTTGTACCAAGCATCTATTCTGCCTGCTGTCACTACCTGGAAGCTGTCCACAGTAAAGGCCATCATCCTTTTGGAGTGTTCTGGCATTTCTTAGACCCTGCACCCCGACCCTCTTTAGGGGAATACATTCACTGGAGAGACATGTTCATTTCCTCTGTCACATGGATTGTAAAGGACATGGTTTATTACTGTTTGGTCAGTTCTCACTCTGCACTGATTGGAGAGCAGTGACTGTCAGTCATCGCTCTCCGCTCTGCCCATTCTGCTTTCCTGGAGCACTGGTATGGAGAGGGGTTTTGTGCAACTGGCTTCGGCTCTCAGTGGTGCACTGAGTAAACTCGCATGGCGCATGTGCAGGTGACATGCGTCGCCATGACACTGTCAGCCGCTGCACCAAAAGGACCACTGTAGGTGTGTCCTTATTTAAGCTCTCTTGACAATAGGACACACACCCCCACATCTCTAGGCAACAGTTTTTAGCTTCTGCCAGGGACATATATGCTGCCGATCATTGTTTACATGATACAGCGCTGCTTTCAGCTGACACTTTATTACAATCCGGGGAGTACTATGATACACATGTGACCACAATGATTATATCCCTGGGAATACAGTTTATATACAGTTTTTGCATTTGGCTAGGGTCAGGGTCACTACTGGTTGTATGATGCAATACCTGGACACTACAGAAGTTACACAGGCAGTCCAACTCCTCCAGGATGGCAAATCAATACGTGCCATTACCAGAAGGTTTGCTATGTCTCCAAGTACAGTCTCAAGAGCATGGAGGATATCCCAAGAGACAGGCAGTTACTCTAGGAGAGCTGGACAGGGCCGTAGAAGGTATTTAAACCCATCATTAGGACCAGTATCTTCTCCTTTGAGCAAGGAGGAACAGGATGAGCACTGCCAGAGCCCTACAAAATGACCTCCAGCAGGCTACTGGTGTGAATGTCTCTGACCAAACAATCAGAAACAGACTTCATGAGGGTGGCCTAAGGGCCTGACGTCCTCTAGTGGGCCCTGTACTCACTGCCCGACACCATAGAGCTCATTTGGCATTTGCCATTGAACACCATAATTGGCAGGTCCGCCACTGGCACCCTGTGCTTATCACAGATGAGAGGAGGTTCACCCTGAGCTCATTTTGCAGACGTGAAAGGATCTGGAGAAGCCGTGGAGAATGTTATGATGCCAGTAACATCGTTCAGCATGACCGTTTTGGTGGTGGGTCAGTGATGGTCTGGAGAGGCATATCCATGGAGGGATGCACAGACCTCTACAAGCTAGACAATGGCACCCTGACTGCCTTTAAGTATCAGAATGAAATCCTTGGACCCATTGTTCCCTGGCCTCATGTGGTGAGAGTAAGCAGGAAGTTCCTGGAAGATGAAGAAATTGGTATAATTTAATGGCCCCCACACTTGCCTGACCTAAATCCAATAGAACACCTCTGGAATATCATGTTTCGGTCCATCTGATGCCTCCCGGTTGCACCTCAGACTGTCCAGTTCAGTGGTGCCCTGGTCCAAATCTGGGAGGAAATACCTCAGGACACCATTCATCGTCTCATTAGGAGCCTCCCCCAACGTTGTCAGGCATGCATACAAGCATGTGGGGGCCAAAGAAACTACTGAGTACCATTTTGAGTTGATGCAATGAAATTTCAGCAAAATGGAATAGCCCACTGCATAATTTTTTCACTTTCATTTTTGGGGTGTGTTTGAATTCAGTCCTCTGTAAATTGATAATCTTAATTTCCATCAAACAATGGGGCATCCATTACCCAGTCCATATCAGTATAGAGATCCAGCATGATACTTTTCCCCATTGAGATCTGATGTGTTTTCAAAGTGTTTCTTAAATTTTTTGAGCAGTGTATGAAAATCACCAAATATAGCCAAGAAACACAACTTCTCTTTTAAGGTTGGAAGGCCTCCTTCTTACAGATGTGCTGTCATAATTATGCTTGATGTCTGAAGTATTTTCATTCAGGGCCACCAAAATACACATCTTTTTTTTAGAAGCCCAGGGTGCAAAAGCCCCCCTATCCCTTAAGCCCAGCCCTCCCCTGGACCCTGGAATTCAGTATTCACTGTGGGACCCACTATTATTGAGATAGTTCTGTTTACAGGGTCTCTATGTGTTAAAATGCTATATTTGGTGACAAGCTATAGAAGACACATTATTAAATACATTGCAGTTAATGACATATTCCTTGAAAACACCATATTTTCAGAAAATTTGCAACTAATTTAAATAACACCATCTGATTGTTTACCAGCACATTTCCTCAGTGCGTCTGCAGGAACAGGTGTACCACTCAGTGAAGACCAATATGCGTCAACAAGAAGTTGTTTTTAGCATTAGGCATCTTATTTCTACATCATGAAAAAAATGTTTTATATATACAGTCATGGCCGAAATTGTTGGCACCCTTGATATTTTTCCTGAAAATCAAGTATTTCACACAAAAAAGGTATTGCATTAACACATGTTTTGCTATACACATGTTTATTCCCTTTGTATGTATTGGAACAAATATAAAACAGAGGCAGAAAAGCAAATATGACATAATGTCACACAAAACCCCAAAAATGGGCTGGACAAAAGTATTGGCACCCTTAACTTAATATTTGGTTGCACACCCTTTGGAAAACATAACTGAAATCAGTCGCTTCCTATAACCATCAATAAGCTTCTGACACCTCTCACCCGGAATTTTGGACCACTCTTCCTTTGCAAACAGCTCCAGGTCTCTCTTATTGGAAGGACACCTTTTCCCAACAGCAATTTTAAGATCTCTCCACAGGTGTTCAATGGGATTTAGATCTGGGCTCATTGCTGGCCACTTCAGAACTCTCCAGCGCTTCTTTGCCATCCATTTCTGAGTGCTTTTTGACGTATGTTTGGGGTCATTGTCCTGCTGGAAGACCCAGGATCTTGGACGCAAACCCAGCTTTCTGACACTGGGCCCTACAGTGCGACCCAAAATCCTTTGGTAATCCTCAGATTTCATGATGCCTTGCACACAGTCAAGGCACCCAGTGCCAGAGGCAGCAAAACAACCCCAAAACATCATTGAACCTCCACCATATTTTACCGTAGGTACTGTGTTTTGTTCTTTGTAGGCCTCATTCCGTTTTCGGTAAACAGTAGAATGATGTGCTTTACCGAAAAGCTCTATCTTGGTCTCATCTGTCCACAAGACGTTTTCCCAGAAGGCTTTTGGCTTACTCAAGTACATTTTGGCAAACTGTAGTCTTGCTTTTTTATGTCTCTGTGTCAGCAGTGGGGTCCTCCTGGGTCTCCTGCCATAGCGTTTCATTTCATTTAAATGTCGACGGATAGTTCGCGCTGACACTGATGCTCCCTGAGCCTGCAGGACAGCTTGAATGTCTTTGGAACATGTTTGGGGCTGCTTATCCACCATCCGGACTATTCTGCGTTGCAATCTTTCATCAATTTTCCTCATCCGTCCACGACCAGGGAGATTAGCTACAGTGCCATGGGTTGCAAACTTCTTGATAATGTTGCGCACTGTGGACAAAGGCAAATCTAGTTCTCTGGAGATGGACTTGTAACCTTGAGATTGTTGATATTTTGCCACAATTTTGGTTCTCAGGTCCTCAGACAGTTCTCGTCTCCTCTTTCTGTTGTCCATGCTTAGTGTGGCACAGACAGACACACAATGCAAAGGTTAAGTGAACGTCTCTCCTTTTTATCTGCTTTCAGGTGTGATTTCTATATTGCCCACACCTGTTACTTGCCCCAGGTGAGTTTACAGGAGCATCACATGCTTGTAACATTCTTATTTATCCGCAGTTGTGAAAGGGTGCCAATACTTTTGTCCAGCCCATTTTTGGAGGTTTGTGTGACATTATGTCGAATTTGCTTTCTTTCCTCCCTTTTTTTGTTTTGTCCCAATACACACAAAGGGAATAAACATGTGTATAGCAAAACATGTGTTAATGCAATACGTTTCGTGAGAAATACATGATTTCCTGGAGAAATATCAAGGGTGCCAACAATTTCGGCCATGACTGTATATATATATATATATATATATATATATACATATATATATATATTTGTTTGGATAAATAAATTAATTGTAATCATTTGTATTCCATCTTTCTTCATTTCTAGTGCACATTGTTTTTAATTTTATATTTTTTATATTAATATCGAGAGAGTTAATTAGTTCTGTATTAATTAGATGGAACCACAGGCTATTTGGAAATGAATGTGTAAAGGATATAAAAACTGGCAAGTACATAAGAGTGGATGCTGACTCATTTCCTGAATATCTTCTAAACCCTGATCAATTACTACAGCAGCTTAAAGCCCAACTCCAGACAAACTTTACCTTAGATCATGGAAGGTTAGAAAATTCTGTCCAGATTTAATTTCTGTCCCAGTTGGAAAGATTTCCTTTTCTTTGTATTTTTTTAGTTATGAATGTCAAAAAGAAAAGGAATTGGGGGGGGGGGTATTTTCGCATCCCTCAGCAAGAAAAAACTTTTTTATATGGGAGAAATATGCCACAAAAAACTTTTTAGCAAAGGTCCATAGGAGGGCAAGTAGTGAGTAAAGCCAAGAAAATAGAAAATATACCATAAAATACCAAGTTTATTATACAAAATGTTAAAATGTAATGAAAGGATATGGTAGTGATCATCCCAGGTTTAACTCACATCTGTACTGCAAAGAACATTCCTCTATAAAGCCACCTACCTCGCCTACACCACCTCCCTCCACGTCGCCAAGCAAGCCTATTTCATAACCCTTATCAACACCCTCTCCACCTGTCCTCGCCGGCTCTTCTCCACTTTCAAATCCCTGCTCTCTCCCCCACCTCCACCCAGCACCTCACTCACCGCCCATGAGATTGCCAATCACTTCCAAAACAAGATTGACGCAATCCGTAAGGACATTGTCAACTCACAATCCACCTCTCCACCCAGCCTCCCACCCTCCTTCAACCCCTCAACCCTCCCCTCCCCCAACCTCATAGCCGCACTACCCCCCACTATACCTAATGCCCCGCACACCATCACCTCCCCAACACTCCGCTCTTTCAGCCCAACTATCCCTGAGGAGGTCTCTAAGGTCTTCACTGAAGCCCGCCTCACCACCTGCCCCCTGGACCCTATCCCCTCACAGCTCCTCCAGTCACCCCCTCCATCATTCGTTCCCTCACCCACATCTTCAATCTCTCCCTCTCCACAGGCACCTTCCCCTCCCCTCTAAAGCACGCACACATCACCCCCATACTCAAAAAACCCTCCCTTGACCCCACTAACCTTAACAACCTTAGACCCATCTCCCTGCTGCCTTTCACTTCCAAGCTCCTTGAGCGCCTGGCCTACAATCGCCTAAGCGCCCACCTCACTGATAACAACCTCCTTGACCCCCTACAGTCTGGCTTCCGTCCCCTACACTCCACCGAAACTGCCCTACTTAAAATCACCAACGACCTGCTAACCGCCAAAGCCAATGGCCACTATTCTATCCTCCTGTTCCTTGACCTCTCCGTGGCCTTCGATACTGTTGACCACCCTCTCCTCCTTGCCAAACTGCACTCCTTTGGCATCAAGGACGCTGCTCTCTCCTGGTTCTCCTCCTACCTTTGCCAATGCTCCTTCAGCGTCACCTACAACACTGCCACCTCCCCCTCCCTCCCCCTCTCTGTTGGGGTCCCCCAAGGCTCTGTCCTTGGACCCCTCCTCTTCTCCATTTATACCTCCTCCCTTGGCAAACTTATTCACTCCCACGGCTTCAATTACCACCTCTATGCCGACGACACCCAAATTTACCTCTCCACCCCCCAGCTCACCCCCTCACTCTCCGCCCGCATCGCCCACCTCCTAAACGACATATCAGACTGGATATCGCTCCATTTCCTCAAACTTAACCTCCCACCCCACACGCCAAAGTCCTGGGTGTCACCCTGGACTTCCACCTCTCCTTCCTAACCCACATCCAACTGCTATCTAGATCTTGCAGGCTCCACCTCCGCAACATTTCCAGGATACCCACATTCCTCACCCCAGACACCACCAAACAACTCGTACACTCCCTCATCATCTCACGCCTGGACTATTGCAATTCCCTTCTCACTGGCCTACCCAAATGAACGCTATCCCCACTCCAGTCGATCCTGAACTCAGCGGCTAGACTCATCCACCTCACCAACCGCTCCACATCTGCCACCTCCCTCTGCCAATCCCTTCACTGGCTCCCGATTGCCCAGCGCATCAAATTCAAACTGCTAACTCTGACCTACAAAGCCATCCACAACGCCGCCCCAAACTACATAACCGACCTGATACCCAAATACTACCCTACCCGTGCCCTTCGCTCCTCACAGGACCTCCTACTCTCTAGCTCCCTGGTCTCTTCCTCCCACGCCCGATTGCAGGACTTCTCTAGGACTTCCCCCATCCTCTGGAACTCCCTACCCCAATCCATCAGACTGTCACCTACCCTCCTCACCTTCAGGCGCACCCTGAAAACCCACCTCTTCAGGGAAGCCTACCCCAACCTCACCTAACACCTGACCTCACCTAACAACTAACCTCCTCCACTCCTCCCACCACTCCATCCCCCACAGCCATTTCCTCCTGTACCACTTTCCCCTCCCTCCTAGATTGTAAGCTCGAAAGAGCAAAGAGCAAAGAGCAATACAATACACCTCGAACCCCTCGTGTATTGTATTGTTACTGTCTTGTCTCATGTTCTGTCCCCCTTGCTACTGTACAGCGCTGAGCATACCCTTTGGCGCTATATAAATACTGTATAATAATATAATAATATATTTTTTTACAAAGAAGGTCCACAAAAGAAGCTTGATGTGCCTAAAAGCCGGTCTTTCATCTTCAGGATCGTAGATTCATACATGTGGCAACAGCAAATACCATAAAGTATTGCCCATATGAGTGTGAAAATATTCTTATGTATTCTGCCCATCCATCATGGGGGATGGTCATAGGGAGGCATATCCATCATGGAGGCTGCTCTCTCCATGGGCAGCCACCATGATGGATTTGCTGCATACATAAGATTATGACCCCACTCATATAGGTGATATTTTATGGAATTTGCTTGTGTGTGAATTTATGAACCTTTATATGCTCCCTGCTGCTTCATTATGTATGCTGACTCACCAGAATAAGGCCTTATGACATTGTTTCCAATGCATTGACCCCTGTTCTTGGATATCATATGTGTTTACATGTGCTCCTGAAGAAGAAAGAGTGTTTTCAAAACGTGTCTTACATGGATCTTCTTTGTAACAGGAATGTTCTTTTTAGTCCAGATGTGAATGATACCTGGGTATAATACATGGATATGGTCACTACTATATCATTTTTACATTTTGTATAATAAATTTGGTATTTTATGGTATATTTTATTTTTTCTTGGCTTTGCCCACTACTTGTATGCCCTCCTACAGTCCCTTTGCTACAAAATGGTTCTTGTCATATATATTTGTGGGATATGAGCATATTAGCGTGGTACCTTCTTTCTTTATTCAATTATTTGGGAGAAAGTTTAGAACCTCTGTCAGGATTTTTTGTTGTCCCCTTTGGGGAGATTTAACCTCATCTCTTATCCAAACTAAATGTGCCACACAAAACCAGAAGTGAGAGGAAATCTCCTCAAAGGGGACACACACAGCAATATCAGCCAGACAGAAGTTCTAACATTGCTGCAACTTTTGCAAAAGGGTGAAAAGTCCACTTTTAAAGGACTTTTTGGCTTACAGATATTAGCATTAGCATCAGTGTTTCATGGAAACTGTATTAGCACATTAATTATAGGGGAAACCCCTGGGGTGCAGGTTGTCCCCAGTTTTTTGTGCTGTAGTGATGTACCACAGATATGAGTGTAAAGAAGTTATACAAGGTTATCTACCATGTTGTGTGTCCTGGTTCTTTGCCAGACAGCAGACAAAAGCCTGTAAGAAAATGAACAGGTTGCGGTGTCCTAGATCATGGGAAATAGAACTATCTGTGAAGTTGAGCACTATTCATCCCAAGGAAGTGGCATGGGATCATAGTCCACATAAGGTTTGAAGGTTGTGCATTTTAGGCAAGGACAAGCATGGCTACCAACCTCTGAAAAGGTTCAGCATCACTAGTCTGGGCATTTGCACCACTTCTCTTCTTTGTTGCCCTGGGTCCCAACACCTCTGCCAGGATTTTGGATTTTTGGGGCAAATGTATGAAGGTTGCAGCTCAGCAGGTACAGGTTTGGGGGGATTCAACTTAGGAGGTAAAGTTTTGGGGAATCCAGCTTAACCGTTAAATGTTTGCAGGGATGTATTCATTTAGTAGCTAAAGGTTTGGAAGTTTCAGATTATCAGATAAAGGTTTCCAGAGGGGGAGTTCAGCTTTACAGGTAAAAGTTTTGGGGGAGGAAACATCATCAGTGTTTTGCTGCTCCTTTCATTTCACCATAGGTAGCCATTTGTTCCATCTGTTTAGTGATCAATTGTTACTCCTAGCAATTATTAGCTAGCAATTTTAGTAGCATGATTGAGCTAATGAAAGTCTCCAATTTAGATTTAGCTGACTGCTGGCAAATGGTCAAATCCTTCAGTAGCAGGAGATTAAAATCATCCGTGTAGCTTGAATTTATGTATAACCATAAACTCCATCTCACGGCAGATCTTTGTAGCTCCACCAGAACTCGTAATAAAGAGCATTGTCACCTATGAAATCATCTTTGGATCATAGCAATGGCATCCCCAGTCTTCTCACATTGTACAAATCAATGGTACCAATTTTAAACTTACTGTAAAACTCTGATGCAAACATTCATGACACTAAGGGCTCCATTTATCAATGTTCACCCAAGGTTCACACATTTTCACATAAGATTCAATCAGAAAAATGTATGAATCTTAAGTGAAAGTTGAGTGAAATCTTTCATGAATAGACCCCACCAAAGCAATGGAAAACTCATACAAATGAGCGCAGAGAGGCCACTCCAGGTGGAAACATGTGAACAGTTAATCATGAGCTCACCACTGCTGCCTTGTTAATCATATGCATGATGAAGAGAACTGGAAAAAAAGGCGCTGTGGAAAATGCTCTCAGACAAGCACCTTAGTGGAGGTGCATCTTTATTGGGTGAGATAAAGTAGCAAGTATAATAAAATTAACCAGCCTGAAGTGGACAGTGTGATTCCAATGGACGGCCCGTCCGCTCTGAGGGGAGCTGAGATCAAAGAATGCTCCTGTCGGCTTCAAATCACGTGGTGTCAGCGTACCAGCGTCCTGGGTGGTGTCACCATGGCAAATGAAGGCAGTGTCCGGCGTTGGCTTCAGCTGGGAGCATATGTGGGGTTACCAAGACGACATGTTTCGCGCAGTTGCGCAGTTGCGCTTTGTCAAGTACAAAGCAATGGTGGGCCATGCATTTCACATCCAGGCCTTCTATGATGTTCTAACACAAAATCCATCCTCCTTTCTTTTCTCAAGAAGAGTTAAATTACTTTGTACAGGTTATCTGTATATGTCAGTTCCAATGATAATTTTTTTTCTGTTGCCATGGAGGCTAATGCTGAAAGTCGGATCTGTCCAATTGTTTTTCTGGCATAAGTTATTGTATGCCTGCTAGGTGTCCCCAGTGTTCCCAACTCAATATCTACGTTGGCTTCATACCAAAACGTTTGATTAAACTACACGTTATCTAACGCTGCATACACCAGCATGATAGTGGTTATTCTAGGTCCATTATTCATGGTAGCTTCTAAAGTGATGACCTGTAGTGGCTTTAAAAGCATTATCTATGGAAAATGTTTTATACTGTTGCCCATCATTGTTGGGCATGTGCAGTTTTAAGGCTTGACATGAAGATGTTTGGTATCTCTTTACTTGGCACAACATCATCTTTTATATTTTACCATAAAAATTTAATCATAAACTATTCCGCTAATATAGTATGACATACAAATTTGGAAATACCAGCCCTTTATTTTCCAAGCTCTTTGATTTCTGAATATATATATAAGGTTTGGGGAGGGAGAGTATTAGTTAATCTTAAGGTCTAAAATTATTATTTTTTAAATATGTGAGCAAAAAACTAAAAAAGGTTTAAGAGGAACCTCAATAAGTTGCTGTCTCTAATGTGCAACATGCCTACCCTAGAAACTAAAAAAAATATTTTCAAATATACAGTATATCAAGTAAAATTATTGATTATATTATATTATTATGATTATGGTTATATATGTTACTTGCTATATACTGTATTAGTGTTATTTCTTTTCTTTGCTTTGCCTAACACATTGGGGTATATTTATAAAGCAGTGAATGTGACATTCACAAAACATTTATTGCAGGTGAATCTTCATATTGAATATTTATTTACTAATAGAAAAAACAACTGTGCACTTTGCACTCTTTTTTTAGTAAATGTAAGTGTGATGAAGATTCACTTTGTAAAGAATATCCAATCAAATGCAAGGAAAATTTTAAAAAAGCATTTTGCTTGCACATGATTGGATTATGGAAATCAGCAGAGCTTTGCCACATTTACTAAGCTCTGGGGAAAATGAGTGCTACACTTGCAAAGTGCACTATTTGCATTTAGTACATCAACCCCATTGATTGAGTGTCCATCAAAAATATGTGCTGAAAGTCACATTCTCTGTTTTACAAATATCCTCTCTGGTTTTTCAAGAAAACTGCTTTTATGTATCTGATGGTTTACAATGCTTGAACCGTCACCTTTAAAGGTTACCCCAACTAGAAGCTGACAATTCAGCCTTGTATGGCTGCTGTAAACCACATTCTAGCGTATTCCATTTCTCAGAAGTTGCAAAGACAAGATATCCCCACCAAAATTCCATGTCATTGCAAAGCCAAATGATGGCATCACTCTCCCCAGAAAATTTCTCAATAATGTTCGAGATCCTAGTGACACCTTGATAAAAGAGCGTAAACACAAATTACTCTGGAGACACATACTATATGATAACAATAACAAGAGTGATTCCCAGGAGTACCCACCCAAAGCAAAAATATCAGAATACAGCAGTTGCCTGTAACCAATTCAATACCAGCTTGTAATATCCCTTCATTGCTTGGTCATTTTTCAGTGCTGTGATACTTTGACTAACAACTCAGTCATCTATATTGTGCCCAAATGAATTTTATATAATTTTTAAAGCCAGATTGAGATTTCTTTTGGTGGTATTTAAAGTGGAACTAAAGGCATCATACAAAAACCTACGAGCAGGCAGGCTATTTATCTCAGAAATCTGTTCTGCAATATAATGTACCTACCTGCCTGCTCACCATCCTCTGTGGCACGTAAACTGAGCTTCCCATGCATTACATCTTAAAACCATCCTGTGTGCTGGCATAACTGATTCCAGTCCATGCACAGGAGTTACGTCATCCTACGCTGGCCATTGAAGATGCCCAAAGATCGACACCCAGTAGGAGTTGGGGAGAAAGATGCCGGCGACGGTGGGGTAAATTTAGTTTTTGGCTTGCTCTGTAATCAAAGGATCAGAGATTATGTGCCTTGGTCTTCTCACGGTTTCACAAGCTAGGAGTCTGTTTCCCCCTTCCTCTGGGAGCAGCTTCCAGAGATTAAGGTGGGAAATTCTAATGACTGGCCTGAATATTTACTATGATCTGGCCAATCCCTGGGGAGTTGTGCCCAGTAGGTGGTCAGGGAGGTGATAATTAGCCTGAAGCCTTGATGGAATTGTCTTTTCCACATTAGGGATGGATTTGTGAGCTTCAGGGGGATGCTTGCCCCTGAAGCACCTCTGGACTGAATACTGGATTTCTCTTCCAAGAGGATCGAGTCTGAGGAGGTGGCTGCTGTAGAACTTGTTATTAGAGAATCCCTGAGTGACTCCCCGAAATAGAGTAACCAGAAAGACATTCCTCATTGTCCCAAGCTATGAGACTTTAACTATCCTGGAGCTACCTCATGGTTCCCAGCTATAAGACTTTAACTATTCTGAAGTATCTCATCTTTCCCAGCTATGAGACTTTAACTATCCTGGAGCTACCTCATGGCTCTCAGCTATGAGACTTTTACTATCCTGGAGCTACCTCATGGTCCCCAGCTATGAGACTTTAACTATCCTGGAGCTACCTCATGGTTCCCAGCTATGAGACTTTAACTATCCTGGAGCTACCTCATAGTTCCCAGCTATGAGACTTTAACTATCCTGAAGCTACTTCATGGTTCCCAGCTATAAGACTTTAACTATCCTGGAGCTACCTCATGGTTCCCAGCTATAAGACTTTAACTATCCTGGAGCTACCTCATGGTTCCCAGCTATGAGACTTTAACTATCCTGGAGCTACCTCATGGCCCCCAGCTATGAGACTTTAACTATCCTGGAGCTACCTCATGGTCCCAAGCTATGAGACTTTAACTATCCTGGAGCTACCTCATGGTTCCCAGCTATAAGACTTTAACTATCCTGGAGCTACCTCATGGTCCCCAGCTATAAGACCTTTGACTATCCTGGAGCTATCTCATGGTCCCCAGCTATAAGACCTTTGACTATCCTGGAGCTACCTCATGGCTCCCAGCTATACGACCTTTGACTATCCTGGAGCTACCTCATGGTTCCCAGCTATGAGACTTTATTCTGAAGTATCTCATCTTTCCCAGCTGGCATAACTTGACTGTACCGCTTTTGTCAAAGAGAAGAGTGTCCTCAATCAACTGACCTTAAGTGTATGGAGTATCCCATATCCCCCCTCCATCTCCTGTTAAGGTTCTGCAAGCAATACATCTTAAAAAGACATCCCCTAGACTGTTTTTTGGAGCCAGAGTGAGTCAGCTTTGTACACTGTGTCTGTTCAGGTAGAAATTAATGGGCGCGTGTACAGGTGATTTCTCCAGCAGCATTTATAAACGGTGTCAAGAGAATAACAAGCCACCACTCCAATACTCCCAAATGTACAGTGGTAGTGTAGTGCTTAATAGTTCACATTATCAACACAAAACATTACCAGACAGTATTGTTTGTGCTGTCTCCAATGTGTAGTATATAGGTTATATTAGCAGCTAGGACTTTATACATTCTGTACATAGCTAAATAATGTTTCTTTAATCTTCAAATACTGGATACAAGAATATTAAGGCAATACATTATCAGTTATCAGATTTATTCATGAGCGGGCTGTACAGCTCCAGTTCCATGATGACAATGCAGCTGCTCTCTTCTGAAAATACTGTGATCAAATGATTAATTATATCCTTTACTCCGAGAAGGATCCTGGCAAACGCAGAAGGCAATGCCCCCCTCTTCTCTCTTCCAGAAAAACCTGTTCCAAGTATCAATAAAATGTTACTACAACATATCCCGGATAACAAATATTACATGAATATTTAGCTTTTTTGTATAAACTCAGGCTCACAGTACAATAATTGTTCCTATGCCCACTGCTAAGTCATGCTACTTAAAGTATAACTCCCATTTTGGTGATAAAAAAAACAATTTCCTCTGGATAATCAATGTAAATTGCAGGCATTTCAACAGTGTAGCAGATTCCGATGTTTTTTTGCTCTGAAAAAAATAGCTGTTTGTTTCACCATGTCCTTTGCGGACTGATCCTGAATGGGAGGATCTTGTTCATTATAATCACCTGGTGCACTCTCAGCATTCTAATGAGAAAACTGCAATGTCTACATCCCTTTAGAAGTGTGTAACTCTTACGTAGTGTCTCACCAAAATTTAAATTCCTTTTGCAGGGGGTGCCTAAAATCTGATTTGTAACTTCTCGGAAAATCAGCAAGCCATTCACACAGGCATGGTTTTCAAGGCATTGTGTACACCAACATTGTACAGATGGCCTCCAGGTTGCCATATTGCATTGAATTTTACAGAAAATTACAGAGCTGCATATTTAAAAGGCTGTGAGCAATCCACAAATATATGCATAACAAGATAATTAAGATAGAATAAAGAAAAGTCCCACTCCAGATGAGCCCACAAAGTGCACGTACTCCTTACAATTACACAGTGAAATGCAGCCCAATCACCAGTGTCACTCCAACCTGCTGATCTTCAGAATATAGCCTCTAAGAGAAAATTAGATCTAAAATGCTTGTATCCCCCTAGAGATGAAATACTGCTCAGCCATCCAAATCAAGATTTTTTTTTTCAGGTCTTCTAGAGTAAAAACTCCTCTGCATCACCATATGTGAATCCATATGAAAGAGGAAAGAAAACCTATCATAGTGCTCTCTGAATGCTTTATTCAGCATTAATAAGGATTCACTCACAAGTAGAGTAGTAAAAACACTGTTAAACCAATCCAATATATGTGAACAAAATGGAGGGCACCAATTGCACGGCTCACCAGGTACTTATAGCAGTGGCAAATCTCTGTACCTGCTCACCAATAATTGCCATAATGAGGGGTCTTTTCCTGTTTGATTTAGCATTTTTCATGCAATAAAGGGTCAACAAACACAAAGCTAATATTTCAGATGATGAAGACCAAAAGAGGAATCTTGACAAACATACAAATAGACAGTACATGTTTCAGATGACAGAACATCAGGGACATCAAGAGTTTGTCACCAATAGTTTACCTTGCTTCTGGACATTCGATGCACACAATGTGGAGTTGTCACCAGGATCTTGGTGTTGGTGTCTTCAGTATCTTAAATATCTAAATTTTCATATAATGGAGAGTGAAATCATGTAGCAGTGTATTTGTTTTAGGGACTCCAATGGACAGATCTCTGTACTTGAAATCCCAGCAGTTTCAAGGTGGTCCCATTCTCCCTCTGCACTTTAAATGTTATACTACTTGACAGTAAGAATGGGATCACACCTGCTGAGGCAGACAAAGCGTGACTTCAAGGTATGGAAGAGCAAACCTGGGAACTACAGCCAGCTGTTAGAAATCACAAGGCTCTGTACAGCCCATGTCACAGGGCCCCCCTTGTCCCAAAAATATCAAGACATAATTTTCATTAAAAATGCACTAAAATTATTATGTGGACACAAATACAACATAACTTACAAAATGTCTACTAAATCTAAAGATAAAACTGTATTAACCCCTAGCCTACAGGGCACTTATATCCCCTTCCTGCCCAGGCCAATTTCCAGCTTTCAGCGCTGTCACACTTTGAATGACAATTGCGCGGTCATGCAACACTGTACCCATATGAAATTTTTATCATTTTTTTGAGACAGATAAAGCTTCATTTTGGTGGTATTTAATCACATCTGGGATTTTTATTTTTTCTTAAACAAACCAAAAACCACTGAAAATTTTGAAAAAAAAATGTTTTTTCTTAGTTTTTGTTATACAATTTTGTAAATAAGTGATTTTTCTCCTTCACTGATGTGCGCTAATGGGGCTGCAATGATGGGCACTGATGAGGAGGCACTGGTAGGTTGCACTGATGGGCATTGACAGGCATCACTGATGGGCACTGAAAGGCAGCACTGATACATGGCACTGATAGGCGGCACTGATAGGCGGCACTGATAGGCAGCACTGACTGGCACTGATAGGCGGCACTGACTGGCACTGATAGGCGGCACTGACTGCCACTGATAGGCGGCACTGATGCACACTGAGAGGCAACACTGAATGGCACCGATAGGTGGCACTGACTGGCATTGATAGGTGGCACTGACTGGCACTGATAGGTGACATTGAAAGGCAGCTCAGATGGGAACTGATATGTGGCATTGATGTGCACTGGTATGCACTGATATGTGGCATTGATGTGGCACTGATGGGCACTGGGACATGGCACTGATGTGCACTGACTGCTGGCACTGATGGACACTGACAAGTGGCACTTTTGGGGCCACACTGATCATCAGGGCACACTGATCATCAGTGCCCTGATGATCAGTGTACATGTCCCCTCCGCGGAAAGCCGATTAGCGGCTCTCCTCTCCTCTGTCAGCGTGACAGCTCGAGAGGAGAGAAATGCCGATAACCGGCATTTCCGTGTTTACATGTGATCAGGTGTGATTGGACACAACTGGTCACATGAGAGAGTCGACATCTTCGGCTCTTTCCATGATCCGTGATCCGCTGTGTCCGAGGGAAACAGTGCACCGGTGATTGCTGCGCTGCTCGCTCCCTGAGCCGCGCATGCGCGGTGAGAATGAAAGGACATCATATGACGTCCTACCAGAATGAGAGAACCACCTTGCGCCCGTCATTGTACTGTATGGTGGGCGGAAGGTGGTTAATAAAGCTCTTTGTGTGATTGAGGACTTGGGACTCATTCACATGAGTGCTGTGCCTTGTACAATGTGAATCAGTAGTTTGTTTATGTGGTTGGAGTTGTGTGCAGGCAGCCTATGTAACTCTATGGTGATGCAGCTTGGTGAACACAACCGCAGGTCCTAATTTGACAGGTGTGGGGGTGAAGTTGTATTACCCCCAAACACAGACAGTGTGCTTTTGGGGCCACTCACCCACACCTGCACACCTGTCAAATTTGGACCTGTGGCTGTATTTGTACAGCCACTGCATCCTCATACAGTAACAGGTGGATCCAGCTGCATAAACAAACCACTCATCCACATGGCCAGAATACCTGTGGGAATCAGCTCTTAGTGCTTGATCACATGTGAGCTTCGGGTGGGGCAAAAAAAATCCCATGGCAGAACTTTGCTTTTACCGCCCTCCAATCACTACCCCCTTTTGCTGCAGAGGCTGGGGATGCACACATGCAATGGCCACAGCAGGAATATGATCCTCCATTGAACGCAACCAGTCCAAGTGAATGGTGATACCTTGCAAGCACCCAGCAACTGCATTGTTTTCCATCCAAGCAACCTATAAAATGCTCTCTGAACTTCCGTGAGAAAAGCATGTGTGTACAAGCTCTTAATTTTTTTAAACAATTTTTTTTTACATTTTTAACAGTCCTGTTGGGGGCCCTTGATGAAATATCAGGGGTCTAAACATACCCTTGATGTCTCACTTTTGAGGCAAAGAAAGGGACTGGGGACAAAGATCCCCAATCCTTTCTCTGTAGCCTGGATGAGTGAAGAGGAGTCACTCTATACAGTGCCTCTGTTCATTCACAAATTGAAACATAGTAAACAATAGTATACTATGCTTCAGTAAAGAATGAACACAGGAGTGATCGATATCGATCGCTCACTGTATTCTTTCAGGAAAGAGAGGGGCTGGTAAACATGTTTACCAGCCCCTATCCCCCCCCCCACCACCACTCTCATCCTGAACCATATGCACCTGTGCCTGAGCAGCAGCTGCAGCCACAGGAGGTAAAGGAGGGGAAGAAAGCTAGTAGTGCTGCCAGGAAGTGCTGGGGGATCTGTACTGTTGGGGGGCCACCAGGACAGAGGGGATTAGAGCTGAGGGGGGGGGGCTTCGGCTCCCAAGCAGTAGCCAAAGCCATTAGAGCTACAGGGATTGGGCATCGGGGGATCTGTACTGTGGTGGACCAGGACAGGAAGGCTCAGAGTGCAGGGGATCCATTTTCAAAGTCCTATGTCACTGGGGCTCCCCTTCATGTGTACAAAAAAGACAAAAAAGAAACAGTAAAGCAGTGCAGTCCACCCTCATTCTTGTCAGATGCCCAGGCCCCCCTGTTGAACCGATGGAGTCCGGGCCCTATACAGGAGCATAAAAATCTCACTATATTCTTAAAGAGATGTAGAATCCATGCATAACTAAAGTATTGAGTGGACTTGCCCCATAGCAAAATGCAAGAGGAAAAGTGAGACTACACAGAAGATGGGGAACAGTCAGGTCTTGCAACTAGGTTTGGACTCAGACCACCAGTCTATAAAATAGAACTAAAGGCAAAATGCTTTTTTTGCATTTAGTAAAGGAGGGTTATACAGTTGTGGCCAAAATTATTCAACCCCCACTGAAATTGAGTGTTTTGGCCAGTTTGACATTGCTTTTGATCATTCAGTCATCTTGCTTACATTTACATTAAAGAGGCACTTGTAGGTCAGACAAATATAACATAACAGTTATAATGAAATAACCACAAATGTCTTTTCTGTGCTCACAGCATTATCAGTTTTATTCAACCCCCAAGTGACATTCAATCTTAGTACTTAGTACAGCATCCTTTTACAGTTATAACAGCTTTTAAACGTGAAGCATAGCTTGACACAAGTGTCTTGCAGCGATCTACGGGTATCTTCGCCCATTCTTCATGGGCAAAGGCCTCCAGTTCAGTCACATTCTTAGGCTTGCGCACTGCAACTGCTTTCTTTAAGTCCCACCAGAGGTTCTCAATCGGATTTAAGTCTGGTGACTGCGATGGCCACTCCAAAATGTTCCAGCCTTTCCTCTGCAACCATGCTCTAGTGGACTTGGAGGTATGCTTGGGATCATTGTCCTGTTGAAAGGTCCAACGTCTCCCAAGCCTCAGGTGTGTGACGGACTGCATCACGTTTCCATCCAATATCTCCTGGTACTGAAGAGAATTCATGGTACCTTGCACACGCTGAAGCTTCCCTGTACCTGCAGAAGCAAAACAGCCCCAAAGCATGATTGACCCTCCACCATGCTTCACAGTAGGCAAGGTGTTCTTTTCATCATAGGCCTTGTTCTTCCTCCTCCAAACATAGCGTTGATCCATGGGCCCAAACAGTTCTAATTTTGTTTCATCAGTCCACAGAACACTATCCCACAACTTTTGTGGTTTGTCCACATGGCTTTTGGCATACTGCAGTCGACTCTTCTTATTCTTTGGAGACAGCAAGGGGGTACGCCTGGGAGTTCTGGCACGGAGGCCTTCATTACGCAGTGTGCGTCTTATTGTCTGGGCTGAAACTTCTGTACCCACATCTGACAAATCTTTTCTCAGTTCCTCAGCAGTCACACGGGGACTTCTCTCCACTCTACGCTTCAGGTAGCGCACAGCAGTCGAAGTCAGCATCTTCTTTCTGCCACGACCAGGTAGCGTTTCAACAGTGCCCTTTGCCTTGAATTTGCGAATGATGCTTCCTAAGGTGTCTCTTGGTATGTTTAACATCTTTGCAATCTTCTTATAGCCATTGCCCTTCCTGTGAAGAGAAATCACCTCTTCTCTTGTCTTCCTGGACCATTCTCTTGCCTTCACCATGTTTGTAACCACACCAGTAAATGTCTAGAAGGAGCTGAGTATCACAGTCATTTTAAAGCTGCCTAATTGGTGCTTATTATGCTTGATTGCTGCTCGGTGACATCCACAGGTGTTTTCAATACCTGATGGAAAGCACCTGTATGAACCTCTGTTCTTCAGAGTGGTAGTCTTTAAGGGGTTGAATAATTGTGGCAATGAAGAAACCACATAAGAACCATTTACTACTGTATTACATAAACAATTGATGTCATTTTAGTTGCATTTGGGTAGTTACAACGTCCTTGTAGGATTTGATTCTGAATACAATTCCAAATGTACACTATAGTCCCTAAACCCCTTTACAGCATTGGGGGTTGAATAATTTTGGCCACAACTGTATGTATAGCACTACCCCATTAGGAGCTGCTGAGTATTTTGGGTCCCCTCTTCGCTCTCAGCCTGATTAGGAGCACTACCTCTGCTGACACCACTGTATACCCTTGGCCAGGATGACCCCCTGGCTGTGAAATGCAATAATCACACCATTTATCTGCAGGACTTGAAGTGCAATCAACTGCACTGGGCATGGGGGCTTCAAGGGTCCTTTGACTGGAATGAAAAACGTCCCCTGAATTTTCACTCATAGTCTCATAAGTTAGTCTTTTGGGTGGCTTTATAGCCCTCTTTTCCCTACATCCAGCACAGGGATTGGTTTCGTCTTCAGCCCCTGAGACCCTTTCCTTCTGCTCTGATACATTTCCTCGGCTAAGGGCTAATAGCTCCATTAGGACCTCTACCCCGACAGAGTCTGAGAAATCTGGTTTAGGGTTAGAGTAATTGATGCCTGAGTCTAACTGAGGTACTGGTAGACTTGAACTGGGAGAAGGTGATAAGATACTGTCCTTGATGGCAGATAGACTCTGTCTCCAGTCAAGTCCTATTTTCTCTCCAATTTCTTCGTGTATAGGCTTTAAAAGCTTTGAGTACGTCACAGAGCCATAGGGGTAACTGACCCTGAGCTTTTGCACAATGGGATCAAGTGGTTGGGCCCCTTTCTGCACTTGGGCCCAAAGGGCCTTGCTGGTGCCTTCCGCTCTCATTCCTCCCTGCACAATCACTTGACTGAGGATCTTATCTAACCTCTGGACATAGTCGGACAACTTCTCGCTGTCGTGCTGGTACGTATGCTCAAACAAGTATATCAATTTCTTGCAATTTTCAACCTTACCTAACACTTTTATCAAGGCCTCAAGACCAGTGGTGTATTTAGGTTTTGTGCTGTCCTAGGCAACACAAAAATTGCCTGCCCCCACGGACACCGATCATCACAACCCCCCCTTCCAAGAAGAGAGAATGACATTGACAAACAACACCCCTACACCCCACCTGGGAGAGCCTTCCAATACTCCCCCCCCCCCCCCAGGTGATAGAGAAACATTCATCTTCACAGCTCTGGAAGCTCTCTCCCCGGGAGCGAAAGTCAGGCTCTACATACACCATCAAACAGCCCGCAGCCTCTCTCGGATCCCACCTGGTTCCCTTGGTGCACATGTTCCTTCTTTCATCCCTTCTTCTAGGGGGAGTTGCTGCCCCCCTGAAAAATGCTGCCCTAGGCAAGTGCCTTGTTTGCCTTGTGGTAAATACACCCCTGCTCAAGACACTCATGGGCTGTACACCCTGGCTTGTCTCGCTTCATGTTCCGCACAATGTCAGAAGTAGGAGTCCGCAAAATCTCCACTACTCTTTGCCTTTTTACAGCGTCGACTACTTCCCATTCTTCTATGGCCTGTATAGCCTGATTGTTTCAAGTGTCAAAGTTCTCCTCTTCAAGGGGGGAGGACGTCTTGCCAAAAAAGAATCTCAACTTTCGATAGTAAGAGCTGGTGGTCAAAGTAGAGTTCATCAAGAGTGATTTTGAACTTTCCTAATTCAGTGACATCAGCTGAAGTAGAGGGTTCAGGGTCAGCACAAATTCTAAATACCCTCCTGTAATAAACTCTGTAACAACTATCATTACAATCAGTAACAGTGTAGCGTGTTACATAGATTAAAATCAGTTCTTTTGCCCTCTTGTGTTCCATTGGGAAGATTTCCCTTCAGGTCCTGTTCCAAAGCCCAAATGGGAAGTGAAAGGAAATACTTCCAAATTAAGGGAATCACTGGCTGTCACCAGAACTAGTATCCCCATTCGAAGATTTCCCCTCTGTTCCTGTTCTGGTGACAAACCAAAATTTGGGGTTTCACTTCAGTTTTACTCTTGGCGATAAAGGTAAAGAGTGGGGTCACAGACAGAATTCCTCTCCACTCTATCTAAAACTATATTTAACCACCTCCCGTCCAGCCATTGTATATAAACGGGCGGTGGCAGTGCAGGGTCGGGTGGCTGTTTATAAACGGCCTCCCCGCACCCTGCTTGTGCGTGCTCCCCGGGAGCGCGCAGCATCATGATCCGGTGCCTGCTGTGTCCTCCGGACACAGTGAAACACCAATCGTCGGACGGGACCTCTGTATGAGGTCCCGATCATGTGATCACTGATTGGCCAATCAGTGATCACATGCAAAGTAGTAAGCAAGATGTCACTTGTGACATCATTGGTTACTATGTGTGAAATCTGTGAATGATCACAGAGGTCACATGGCACAAGGCTATTCACAACAGCCTTGTAACATGTGACAAGCTGTGACCAATCACAGCTCACTCAGTAGTTCTCAATGGCTGCAAGAATGCAGACAGAAAGAAAGAGAAATGATTGCTTTTACATCCTATATGTAAAAAAAAAAAAATCTTCATCACCCCCCACAAGTAGTACAGTGTCACCATGGTGACACTGTACTGCTAGGCTGACAGTATGTAAAAAAATTAAAATAAAAAAATAAATAATAATATAAAAAAAAAATAAAAATGTTTAAAAATTATAATTTTTGGTTATAAACTAATTTTATATTATTATTTTTTTTTTACTAAAAAGATAATGGAATAAATTTTGTCCAAGATTTATGATGAAATATTATTTATTTGCCACGGACCAGGTGTAGCTCTCACTCCGAAGAGCCAGACACAAATATTATACAAAAGCAAATAAACCCAACACCTTTCTAGCCCTTTCGCTTTGTAGGCTTGACCAGATAACTAGACCTATTCGAATACGTACCTCTTCCGGCAACCTCACCAATAACCCGGAACGCATCCTGCAAACCTTTCACAAGCATCTCTCACGACTCTACTCTTCCTCCACATCCTTTGACCTCACCCAGGCCGATGCTCTCCTAGTGCCGATCTCCTTCCCGACACTCTCTGAGCACCACCTAGCAGCCTTAGAATAACCCATCACTCCAACTGAAACCTTAAGCGCAATTAATAATTTAAAGCTTCGTAAACGTCCAGGGCCAGATGGGTTTTCCGCCATATATTACAAAAAATTTGCCCACCTTCTAATGCCCATCCTTACCAGTGCTCTTAACGCCATACTACTGGGCCATACCTTTAATTCAGAATCAGTGCAAGCTACCATCTCAATGATCCCAAAACCTAATTCGGACAATACGCAATGGTCCAATTACAGGCCGATCTCCCTCCTCAATATAGACATTAAACTACTTGCCAAAATTCTTGCCACACGCCTTAATATGTGTATAGGTTCCTTAATCCATAATGACCAGGTGGGATTCATTCCATCTCGGCAGGCCAGAGACAACGTCAGACGCGCAACTCTTCTGGCGCATATTGCTAAATCCCGTTATATTCCTACCTGTTTCCTGTCCCTGGACATAAGGAAGGCATTTGACACGGTTTCATGGCCCTATTTACGCTACATTCTGAACCGCTGGGGTTTTGGCCCGCATTTTTTAACCTGGGTTTTCTCTTTGTACCGAGAGCCATCAGCTAGCATTAGATACCTGGGGCATAGATCTGCTCACTTTCCAATCTCCCAGGGCACAAGGCAAGGTTGCCCTCTCTCCCCTTTACTCTTTGCTTTGGCCATAGAACCGCTTGCCCTCCTAATCAGAGCTAATCCGGATGTCCGAGGACTTGAAATAGGTGGCTCCCACCATAAATTATGCCTCTTTGCGGATGACGTTCTGCTTTTTCTCACTTCTCCTTTGACCTCCTCACCTCCCCTCCTCCGGCTTCTCGAGAAGTTCGGAGCACTCTCTGGCCTTATAATAAACCCCCACAAATCCACGGCACTTAATATTTCCCTCCCCGCTAAGGAGCTGGCACATTTGAAACATATACTTCCATTTCCCTGGTCTCGGAATCATATTCCTTTCTTGGGAATCAAACTAACCCCTACTTTATCAGACCTTTATACAGCTAATTATACTCCTATGTTAACACATCTTACCGTTCTTATGACTAAGTGGTCCTCCTTACCTCTCGCATGGCTTGGCAGAATAACGGTCATAAAGATGTCAATACTTCCAAAAATTTTGTATCTTTTCAGAGTTCTCCCAATCCCAGTACCTCCCCACTATCTTAGCGTTCTACAGCGTCGCATTTCATCCTATGTGTGGGGCACTTTCCGCCCCCGCGTACCCCGCTCCACCCTTTATCGCTCCAAACTTAACGGAGGTCTTGGTCTACCAAACATCTGTAAATATTATCAGGCGGCACACCTGGCTCAGTTGCCAAAATACCATGCGACCTATGAAATACCTCAGTGGGTTGCTCTTGAATCTATAGATTGTGATCCCCTTTCTACGGCTAACTTACTTTGGCTCAGACCAAGTGACCGCCGCTCGATAACAAACCCCATTATCTCTCACTTTCTATCATTATGGGACAAATTCAGGACTCGCTACCTTCTCCAATCCTTGCATAACCCGTTACTCTCACATCTAAAGAATCCAGCTTTTCCCCCGGCCTGGTCTTCGCCACTCTCATTTAAATTATGGACCTCAGCTAACCTACTCTGCACTCATCACTTCATGCAGAGAAATAAATTCAAATCCTTCGCCTCACTACAGGAGGCGTATAGCCTCCCAGCCTCTGAAATATTCCGGTATCTACAGCTGCAACACTTTTATGGCCCCTATACTAAAATACCCAACCAAACTAATACCATGTCTCCCTTTGAACGAGTTTGCTATAAAGACCCCCATTGGCGCGGCCTCATTTCCTATCTATACTCCCTCATTACAACTTCGGCCACCGCATCCTTCCCTTCATATACGCGTAAGTGGGAAACAGACTTGGATAGGCATTTAAATCAATCTGACTGGGATCACATATGGGCCAATACGAAATCATCTTCGCAGAACGTTGCGGCCTTGGAAACCAACTATAAAGTTTTGACCCATTGGTACATGGTTCCAGCGAGAATCGCAAAATATACTCCTAGCTACTCCCCCAACTGTTTTAGAGGCTGTGTAGACCCGGGAACATACTACCACATCTGGTGGGATTGTCCGGTAGCCAAGTCTTTTTGGACGGATGTCTTCACTATGATATCCAGACTTAGTACAAACATACTCCAACCCACCCCGACAACAGCTCTTCTCAACCTACGCCCTCCCAATGTGACGTCGTCACAATTCATGCAAGTTACCACAGCAGCCAAGCAGGTCATAGCGAAATCTTGGAAAGCCCCCGCCTTAAGCATTGCTGCTGTTAAAACCAGAGTAACACAAGCTATGATACACGCAAAAGTTGAAGCCACAATTCTTGATACAATTCCTAAGTTCTTGAATGTCTGGACTCCCTGGGTCGAAAATTTCCTTCCGCAAAACTTTGACGAATCCCTCCTTCTTCCTTGATCCAAATTAGATTAAATATTTTTTTTTTCTACACAATGCTGGTACCACTTCTAACCGGTCTCACGTATTATGTATATTCTTTCTCACTGGTCCTGGAGTCATTCCTGACACCTCCCCCCCCCCCACACTCTTCCTTGGTCCCCCTCGGCCTCTCCCCAACTCCTTAAGTATCTCTGGAGAGTCTCTAACCCCAATGAACGAACTCTTTAGCACATCGTTACCTTTTCCTAAAATAATCTCTGTATGCCTAGAGTCACAAGCTTGATTGCATTGCACTTTGTGTTTGACGTTTTCTCTCCCTATTTGTTTAAAGACATGTCTGCTGTGTACATTTTTCTCTGTAATTCACAGCCTGTACAATGTCTAATGCCAATTGTCTATGCCTTTCCCCCTATGTTTCAAAATTAATAAAATGTTTGAACAAGAAATATTATTTATTTGCAAAATTTAATAAGAAAAACACTTTTTCCAAATTTTTGGACTTTTCTATTTACATAGCAAAAAAAATAAAAATCCCAGCGGTGAATAAATACCACCAAAATAAAGTTTCATCTGTCTCAAAAAAATGGTAAAAAATTAATATAGGTACAGTGTTGCATGACCACGCAATTGTCATTCAAAGTGTGATAGTGCTGAAAGCTGAAAATTGCCCTGGATAGGAAGGGGGTAAAAGTGTCCGCACAGGAAGTGGTTAAAAAAAAAAGTTTTCCTTCAGTTTTACTTTAATTATAACTAGATAGACTGATCCTTTTTAAATGTATATGTGCCACAATACAAAATGTTGCAGTAAATCCAACTATTTCAAAATAAATCTAAAAGAACTAAATCTGTCTTTAATGAAATGTGATTGTGGGCTTACGGGGCTTTGCATTCTCATTCAAACATGTTTACTATGTGTAGGGCTGCTGGAAACTAAAAAAGAGGGGAAAATAAATCTATAAAAGTGCTGGCATCTTCATGCTAGGCGAGTGAGGTCACTGCAATATTAAATCTACTGATCCCTCTATATAGAGGAAATGGGAATCCCTCTTTTTTGAGCTCCACTTCTTTACCTTCATAATAGAACCTTCAATCTCAGGATTAATTTGTAGCACCACCTGCTGGCTAAACTGAAAACATCCATCCAACACAGCCAGCCTCTGATGTGCGGAGGCTGGCACTTTAGTGAGGTCTTTTGTACCCCACAACACAAACCCAACAAATTGCAGCTCCTGACAAATTAGCACTTTTGGATACTGATTGTTTAATATTTATAGTCACATTTACATACACAGACTGCTGATTTTAAAATTAAAGTAGAAAGAAAAAAAACAGACATTAAAGCAGAGCTCCTCCCAAAAGTGGATGTTTCACTTTAAAGACTGGTCCCCTGCTCCCCATTATGGATTTGCACCTTCAGGGAGCACGGGGGGGAACAGGTACCCAAAATTGACAGATACCTGCTCCCACTTTCACTGTGATCGCCTAGGTCAGGGGTTTCCAAACTGTGGCCTTCCAGCTGTTGAAGTACTACAAGTCCCATCATGCCTCTGGTTGTCTTGCCTGTGGCTGTCAGAGTCTTGCAAAGCCCCATGGGACTTGCAGTTTCTCAACAACAGGAAGGCCATAGTTTGGAGACCCCTGGTCTAGGTGATCAGATGCGGAAGTTGTCCCCCCCCCCCCTCGTAGTCTTCTGGGACACATGACAGGTCCCAGAAGACTACGGGACCATTCACAAAGCTCAGCGCTACTCACGCATGTGCAGTGGGCTCCCGGCTGTGAAGCTGCAAACTGTCATAGCCGGGTGCCCACAATGAAGATGCTGGTGCAGGGAACACTGGATGGCCGGCGAAGCGGGCTGCGGGGAGGACTCTGTGGGACTGAGGGACAGCTGAGTGGTTGTTTTTTAAAAGTCAGCAGCTATAGTTTTTGTAGCTGCTGACTTTTATTTTTTTACAGTGTGAGTGGAGCTCCGCTTTAAGCTTCATGCATAAAATACCAAATAAACAGTAGTACCTATGTAAATATCTTGTAAAATAACATTGCAATTATGTTTTGATACATAAAATCGCATAACATTGCATATGAATTCACTATTTATTTCAAATGAGAGCCAGATTTAAAGGGTAGCACCACTTCTAAGCAAAAAATAATAAAACAATAATTTAGCATATACAACTGCACCACAAGTCACATTGTAATTGAATGTTATAAAAAAACATCTTTAATTTTCAATCTGTAGTGCTGTAGTTTTCTGTATAATGCAATATGGCAACCTGGAGGCATTCTGTACAGAACACCAACCTGAAATGTAATTTCCTGTTTGTATGATTGGGCATCCCCTGCAACAAAATTTCATTTTTGGTGAGATACTCCCAAATGGAAATCATGTCTAAAGATATGCTGACCCTGCTACTTGCCTCATTAGAACCCTGCAAGTGCAGCAGCTGTTTGATCAGTATGAAATCACTCCCATTAGATTCACTCTGCACATGGACACAGACAAACAAACAGCTATTTCCTCAGAATAACATAAGGTAGGAATCTGCAACAAAGTTTGTTAAAATCCCTGCAATGTACATAGATCACCCAGAGGGGACTGTTTGTTTTTTTCTCAATGAAAGTGGAGTTACTCTTTAACCGCTTCCCCACTGCCGTATAGCAGATATATTGCTAGACGGCGGCACGAGTGTGCAAAGTCACGTAAATATACGTGATTTTGCATCTCCGAGTAGGGGGTGCACACGAGCCGCGCATGCCCTACCCAGCTGCGAATGTCAGTCACTGGGTCCTGGTGATTACCGAAAATCACCGACGGGGACGAAGACTGTGTTGTTTACAAACAATCTTCTGCCCTGTCAGCTCGCACACACTGCTCGGGATGGCTGTGCACAGCACAGCCATCCCAATCAGTGTGCTTACAGTGAAGCACTAGTAAAATATTCCCTGCACATAGTTAACCCTTTGATTGCCCCTCACATTAACCCCTTCCTGCCCAGTGCCATTAGTACAGTGTCAGTGCTGTGTTTTAGCACTGATCACTATATTGGTGTCACTGGGGATGCTAGTGAAACCAAGCTAGTTCCCCCTGGGTGTCAGAATGTCCGCCGCAGTCCCGCAGTCCTGCTAAAAGTCGCTGATAACCGCCAGTACTAGTAGACAAAATCCCAGTATCTATACCTCCATTTGTAAACGCTATAACTTTCACGTAAACCAATTAATTTACACTTATTGGGATTTTTTTAGCAAAGACATGTCACAGAATACATTTTGGCCTAAATTTATGACGAAATTTGATTTTTTAAAAAAAGAATTTGTGGACATATTTAATAGCAAAAGTCCAAACTATTGTTTTTTTCTCAAAATTGTCTGTCTTTTTTTGCTTATAGCGCAAAAAATAAAGAAACCGCACAGTTGATCAAATTTGTGGGGAAAAAAAGGACGTAAATTTCATTTGGGTGCAGTGTTGCACGACTGCGCAATTGCCAGTTAAAGTAACGCAGCGCTTTAATGCAAAAATAAGTCCTGGTCAGGAAGGGGGGTAAATCCTCAGAAGGGCAAGTGATTAAAGACACTGTACACTCTCAGATGTTTTCTTTGTGTTAACTAGGTATTACTGTAGTTGTATCCTGTGTTTACCTTACCTTGTAATGATAGACTGACATGTTGTGGCTGTAGTTTGTAGTGTCATGGCTGATCGATCCCCCTATATCCATGTATTCTTTTAACCAGCTTGTCCCTATGCACCAAAGGGACAGGTAACATCTTATTCCAACGCCCAATACATGTCTTGGCATCCCCTCTGCTTTGTATCACAAATGTAGCAATGCTACTGTGATGAAACACATCTCCAAACTGAATGAGAGCTTTCTGTGTATCTATGAATGTTCTGCCTGCGTGCGTCTGTGTCAGATCTAATTACTGTGTAGCTCTCACCTAGAGTTAGGAACTTCAGAATATTTTGGTGCTGTGAAGTGGCTCTGCTGCTTATGCATGTATTTGCAAATGTATGCCCCGTGTTTTTAATGCATACTGTTAGACAGGACAGTTTGTTTGCAAGCTGGTCGGTAAGCTGAGCTGGGAAATTTTGTCTTTTATTGTTTGACAAGTGGGCAGCATAGCCCTGCACAGGTTAATACATGACATATGTCTGCAGTGTAAGAACTGACACTTCCTGTGAAGACACTAATATCCCACAATCTCTGGGTCTCTGTCTAGTGCTCTGCATAAATAGATCTAACACAAACAGGCAAAGCAATTAACAGGTACAAAGTGCTGTGCGACTTCCCAGCGATATGGTGCGACTTCAAAACAATTGTAAAGCAACTTTATGGATAAGAAGCATGCCTATAAGACATTGATGGAACTGTGTTTTTTTAACCCTCATCTCTCCTCCCTGGTCATCTTTCCTGCCTAAAAACTTCCTTCTGAGCGTAGCAGAAACACATGTTCCCAGTTGCATTTTTTGCATGTTTTTTGAGCGTAAACATGCCCTGCACATAGGGCAGCCCATTCACTTCATAACAGCACCATTAAAATCTATGTGTTTTCATTTCATATGCAATTTTACATGTTGCTAGAAGTCACTAGAAAATTGCTCTAGTGTGAACCAGGGCTTATACCTAGCTAAAACAACAAAAAGATTTGAAAGTGTACAATGCCTTTAAAGTATATGTGAACCCTCACTTCGTAAAACAATCCAAATATCTTTTTTCCCCCTTTTTTATGAGTGGTCACCCTCTGTTCTCAGCTGCATATAAAGGTGTGGGAGGAGAAACAGCAGTTCACTGATCTTCCCAGTGAATAGTTGTGTGGGGGGTGGCAGGACAAGTTTGGTCATTGGAGGAGAGCAGGCTGAGTTCTCAGCACAGCTAGAAAACTGACCACACTGTGCTCTGATGCCTCGTGTGGTCAGTTTTTAATAGGAAAGCAGATGGACTGGCAGGAACACCAGAGATTTCACACAAGGGAAGCAATACAAAGAGAAGAGGAGACTTTTTCATACAAGCACACAGCAGAGCACGCATATGTCTGGAATATGAAATGCTGGGTTTATATACTCTTTAAATATAATAAACAAAAACATTTAAAAATACTATTTATTCCCTTTATTTTCTTCATGTCTGACAGTAAAAACATAAATAACTCAAAAATTTTTTTACACTTAGTGTCTCCATACTATCTGAGCACTTACTGAGTCTTCTCAGGGATGAGAAGGCTGTACCCATTGAACAATGGCACAACTTTATCACCAAGGAATATCACAGAGGAGCCCTCCTGTAATAATAATACAAAATAATAGACTGTAAGTTTTGGAAATACCACATCCAAACATAATATACAAAAGTGAGCCAAATGAGCAAAGTGAGCAAGATAGGTCAGCCAATCCAGGGGCAGACTGACCATTCAGAAACTCGGGCACTGCCCAAGGGCCCGGGGTCAGTAAGGGGCCCCATAAGATGCCCCTGGTACCTTTCATAGGCTTTTTTGGGTGTGCTTTGAGTGTGGACGAGCACACAGGGGCCCCATGATCCCCTATTGCCCAGGGGCCCCATGAGTTGTCAGTCTGCCCCTCAGCCAATCGTATGTTCCCATACAGTGAACTAGACATGTGGAATTCAATTCGTAACTCCAAAATAAATTCTAATGAAACATATTGTCCAAATTCAAATTCCAAAATGATTATGTTTTATTAAAAAATATATGAAAAATATTTTTAAAAATACATTTCAAATATACTGTATGTCTTTAAAAATACAAATCTACATCTTTGGAATGCATTTACAAATACATGTAAAAATATATGTTAAAATTACTTTTTTATATGTTAAAAAAAATCTGAAGAATATATTTTTTAACATATAAAAAAGTCATTAATTGAAATATATTTTGAAATATATTGAATATGGCCAAAATTGTAGTATTTCAAATATATAGCAATATATTTGGGAAGAATATTTTTTTAAATATATTTCAAATATATTTTTCTACCATATGGAAAATCACCTAATGAAGACAAAGACAAACCATATGGAGGACAGAGATATCAATAAATGCCCCCCCATTCTATTCCAAATAAAAATGTTGGAGCTAGAGTTTCATTTGTGTATGATTTATATTTATGATATGAGCAAGCTTTCTCTATATCATTCCCAGAATCTTAGGTCTCTCCATATGCTACAGTTGAACACACCAGTTGCCAAATCCATGTATCTGTGTCTGATGCGTCATGTTTGGTTTCTCCTGATCCATACAAGGCAGCCTGAAAAACAAAACACAGGCTTACTGTAAAGAAATGAATAATAAACACAATGGGTGGCATGGTGGTTAAGTGCTTTAATCTTTTTGTCAGGTGCCAGGTTGCAACACAACTGATTGGCTCCTTATGCTGCGTCTCTGTCCACCTCCTTGAGCTCCTTTGTACATACAGTGCAGTACACTGCAAGAGCCTGATGCCAAGTCTATTTATATTTTTACAATATATAATATATAAATGTAATTTTACTTTTAGATCTGTCTGGAGATCAGCTTTGACCGGCATCCATCCAATGCTGGTCCTAGCATTTCTATAGAATTGCGGTGGATACATAAATATTGATACTCTTTTCAGAGTCAGGACTGATATACAGTAAATGGTCTGTGTACAATATAAAGCTATCTGGAATGTGTCGAAGCTATAGAAGTGAATAAAACAAATATTTATTATGTTCTATGTATGATGGCAGTAGAGTCTATTTATGATCAATTCCCCCTGAGGAAGCCATGTGACACGATGGCGTAACGCGTAGGGGAGGGGCTCTGACGTCACGATGCTTAAACATACAGCAAGTATTTAACACTATTGGAAAACTTTACTGTGGATTCAAATGTCAACATTTCAATGTGGTTTTAACTTGTAATACATGTGAGTGCACTATTATATTTAATAAATTATGTCTTAAAGAGGATAAGGCACTATATATATTTTATTACATTCTATGGCCATTATACCTATGGAGAAAAATCCCTAAGGAAGCAAGGAGACCCCCTAGTGGGAAGAGGGATATTCCCATCCATCTATCCAGCTCCAGGAAAATCCATAAGGAAGCGAAGAGACCCCCTGCTCCATCCATCCATCTATCCATCCCAGGGAAAGAGGGATCATCCGATCCATTCACCACTTAGCCCCATTAAAGGGACACAAGTCTTTTATGACCTCACTTAACGGTCTGGTCATATACACCAGGTGAGAGCACAACCGGTCAAGGTGTATAACATTTTTTATGATTGGTGAACTGTACAGTTATTATTTTTGTATCACAGTACTGAAAGAAGTGTCAAGGTCACGGATTTAATAAGGACATGCTTGCAGCAGTAATATAATTGCAGAGATATCGTTATGCACTCTTTCGAAGCTGGACTGTTATTTATTTCATATTTATTTATTCACATTTTTGCAATTGGTAGTGGAGCACGACACCACTTCTGACTTTATTTTTATTTTCTATGACACAATGGTATGAATATGTGTAGAGTGTAAGTGAACTACTAATTTTCACAAATATCTTTACACAATTTTTATGATGATTTTATTTTCAATATTGTATTGATTTTACCACACAGTATTGGTAATATTTTAGCATACACCATAGTAGCTCACAAGACCCCACACTTCAGTGATTGGCTCCTTATGGTGCGTCTCTGTCCACCTCTTTGAGCTCCTTTGTACATACAGTGCAGTACACTGCAAGAGCCTGATGCCAATCCATTTATATTTTTACAATATATAATATATAAATGTAATTTTACTTTTAAATCTGCCTGGAGATCAGCTTTGACTGGCATCCATCCAATGATGGTCCTAGCATTTCTATAGAATTGTGGTGGAGACATAAATCTTGATACTCTTTTCAGAGTCAGGACTGATATACAGTAAATAGACTGTGTACAATATAAAGCTATCTGGAATGTGTCGGAGCTATAGAAGTGAATAATAAAAATATCTATTATGTCCTGTGTATGATGGCAGTAGAGGCTATATTTTACTGGATTTCTGCAGTCCACCCACACAGTCTGTGTATACTGTGGAAGAAAATATATTTCTGTGTATGAATTCACTCAGAAGCTGAAGTTCATTTGTTCCTTGTCATCAAGAGCACTCTATAAACAACCATAGTACAGACTTCACTAACAAGATCTCTCCTGAGTGTAGCACTACTCCTCCAGGGGTCGCTGAGTCATTTTTGGGTTCCCTTTCTTGCCTGACCCCGCTCTGAAAGCCCAACCCCTGCTGACACCACCTCTAGTCTGAGGGACCCTCTGAATGCAACCACAAATTACTCACTGACAGTCTACAGGGAACTGAAATCTTGGCTGTATTGAAATAAATGTAGGAACAGTAAACGAGAGAAATGTTTGTGCATGAAATATTAGCTAACAATTGGAGCAACTTCAGACAAAAAAAATCACACACAGCAAAATCACAATCAGTTATGGACATCCTGCAATTCAGAATTTAGCCAGTCCTGAGATGTCTTTCCCCAAAGAGCAAGAAAACCACCAAGCAGAGCAGCTAGCTCACTCTGGGCTCCCAGAAGCAGGTGACAGGATTCAGTTCTGAGGTTTAGGAAAAGAAACTTCGATTGAGTAGGTGACTGACCCTTTAAAACTGCAGCATAAGATCTCCTGTGCGCTCGATGTGGCGCGAGTTGGTGCACTTTAAGAGTTTAAACCCCTGTGGAAGCAAATGTAGAAGTTTCTCAATGACTTGTGAATACAAAGGAAAGGGGATGCCCCTTTAACACATACAGGGTAAGATGTAAATTTAATCCCTTGCCCTCCTGAGGATTTACCCCCCCCCCCCCTTCCTGACCAAGCCATTTTTTGCAATACAGCTCTGCGTTACTTTAACTGACAATTGCGCAATCATACAACGCTGCACCAAAATTAAATTTATGTCCTTTTTTCCACAAATAGAGCTTTCTTTCGGTGGTATTTGATTGCCTGTGCGTTTACATTTTTTGAACTATAAACAAAAAAAAGATCGACGATTTTGAGAAAAAAACAATATTTTTGACTTTTTGCTATTAACCTCCCTGGAGGTATTCCCAAGTGTAGCTCGGGGTAAAGTTTCATCACCACAAGCGGTAACCCCAAGCTACACTCGGGAATACCTTGCTGCGTTGCTCCGGGATCTCTTCTTCACTTACCTTGTCCTTCGCTCCCGCAATGTCCCCGGCAATGACCTCTGGCCGATGCCAGCATCCGTCTTCCAGGTTCCGTTCCCTGCGATGTCAGGACGTACAGGGGATGGAACGGCGGGAAACTTGAAAATTGTAGAAGTGACATTCACTAAATTCACTAAAATCACATAGTAAAACATTACTGTATCAAACCATTTCACATACATTTTGTCCCGAGGGCTTTGTCCTGTGCCCTGCCTGCATTTTTACTGTTCTTTCTGCCTGGAAACTTAGAAACGTCCATGGCTTCCAAAAAGCATCCCTTTAGGTCAAAAGCGGTTTTAGACCAGCTAGAGAGCAGCGATAGTAAATTAGAACCACTTGCAGAATTGAGTGATAATGATTCGTGGGGAAATTCGTCATCAGACACTGAAAACGATTTTGCGACTTTGCTCAGCGATGTGCGAACTTGGCGCTATATTTCCAATTTCAGTGTTTTTGGTTTGATTATATTATTTAATTAAATGTATTATTATTATATTATTATTTTATGATTATTTATTAAATTATAATTTATGATTTCAAATTTTAACATACCCGGGATGTTTACTAGACCCTTGTTCGGACAGATTTCAGTGAGTTATTCCTAAAAATTACAGGCCTACAATAAAAAATCTACATATTTCTATGCAAAAAAATGTACCGCTTTGAGCACAGAAATATGGACATAATCAGACCGCTATGGAGGCTACACACATCCAGTAAAAAAATAAAAAAAAAAAATAAAAAAAAAAGTTTGCCATAAATTTAGGCCAAAATGTAATCTGCTCCATGTCTTTGCTTAAAAAAAAAATCCCAATACATGTATATTAATTGGTTTATGTGAATGTTATAGCGTTTACAAATAGCGGTATGTATACTGGAATTTTTTTTCATTTCTACTAGTAATGGCAGCAAATCAGCGACTTATAACGGGACTGCGGCAAGCATTCTGACACTGGGGGGAACTGACATCCCCAGTTACACCAATACAATGATCAGTGCCAGGGGCGGACTGACAACTCATGGGGCCCCCGGGCAATAGGGGATCATGGGGCACCTATGTCCATGCCCACACTCAAAGCACACCTAAAAAAGCCTATAAAAAAGGTGCCAGGGGCATTTCATGGGGCCCCCTACTGACCCTGGGCCCTCGGGCGGTGCCCGAGTGCTCAAATGGTCAGTCCGCCCCTGATCAGTGCTAATAAAAAGCACTGACACTGTACTAATGGCACTGGGCAGCAAGGAGTTAGCATGTGGGGTGATCAAAGGGTTAACTGTGTGCTGCTTTACTGTGTGTGCTTCACTGTAAGCACACTGCTTTGCATTGCTCTGCTATGCAGAGCCATACAAAGCAGTGGGCAGATGCTGACAGGGGAGAGATCTGTCTTGTTTATACACAGGTCTCTCCCCTGTTGAATGAAGATACTCGGCGATCACCGGGCAGCAGCGAGAAATCACCAGCCGGGACCTGGCGATTGACAACCGAGGCTGCAAATGGTAGCGAGGGTAGGGCATGTGTGCCCCCTACCCAGAACCGCTAAATCACATATTTTATATATATATATATATATATATATACACACACACATACACACGTGATTTTGCGCACCCGTGCCGCTCTGTAGTAGTATTTCTGCTATAGGCTGGCACAGAAGCGGTAAAGCAGAAACCCTCTTTGTAGGGATTAATTCCTCTCGGGACCCCAGTGGCAAAAGACAGCAATGCAGGAACTTTTTGGTGAATGTGGGCCTACTGCGATGGAGGCAATGATGCGGCTTAACTTGTGGAGAGCAAGACACAGCAGTGGGCTCTTGTAATTGGATTATGCTGAGAGTGTAGTAACTGGTAGGCCGAGTGGACTAGACCTTAACATGTGTAAGTTGTGAACAGTGTCAGTTGAAATTAGGCAGAAAGCAGCAGACTTGAATAATGCTATTGGCAACTTAAATTGCATGAGAATGGAGCTCTCCCACCCAATCCATTGTAGCGATCAGGTAGCTGATGATCTCTCTGTAGATGGGGCCCCCCAGTATTCTGGTGGTTCCTCTTTTAGAGATCACTCTGGACCTCCAGCCCGTGGGACAGCTCACCAGACTTGTCTGCAGTCAGCAGCTTCTCCTTTCCCTCTCTCTGCAGCCCAGCCTGGCCCAGTCCTCTGGCATCCCACACGGCTTTCCTCTCCACCTCTGTTCTCCAGCTCTCACCCCTCACTTTCTGCCCTGGGTTCCTGGGCTTCCGTATTTATTTGCTTCCGCCCACACGCCAGCCCCTCTGGGAAATGTAGTTTGTTAGCCCGCTTTCAAACAGCAAAGTCCTGCAGTCAACCTACGAATCCCACAAAGCTTTGCAACAGTGTCTGTACAATTGGGCAGCTTGTGCCCATATAACATCCTGCAAGCAGTATCAGCAGGGTTTTACATGAGTATCCATGTCCTCCAGTCATTGTTCATCATTTTTATTATGACCGAGCCGCCTAAAATTACCTTGACTCTTGATCCAAAGTCTGAAATAGCTTGACTCCCAGGAAAGGATCAATGCATTTGAATTTACATACCACATCCTTTGCGTAACATTATCTCATAGTATTAGAGGGATGTAAATGTTATAATATATTTATATCTTCAATGAAATGTTAATTTGTGATTAGGAAAACAGATCAGTAGGATGGCTCATAATTTCAGCTGCTCAGAGATCTTTAGGACTCCAACAATGATAATGATTCTCTGGAGTTTGCTGCGTCATCTCTGTTGTATGTCTTAATGGGATGAGAGGACAACAAAGTAGCCCTCCTGCAGATTTTTCACTCATTTCAGTAAATGTAATAATGCTGTGATTTAATGGCAGTCACTTCTTTAATTCTGCTACTGGTTTCTCAAAGAGCTAATAGCAGCCCCTGGCCCTGAGGGGGCTTCACAAAACTTAGACATCAACTTCAACTTTATATGGCAACCCTTAGCCTTTCAAAAAGAAATTATGGCATAGTCACATATACTCACTTGTTCTTCCATATGTTTTTCATTGCATTGCACATATAGAACTTTAAATAATAATTTCAGCGGCCATTTGTATATCAGCAAAATTGAGTGGAATCACTGTTTAAAGGATAATTATAGGCGCCTTTACCAAAGTCCGGACACTTTCACCCCCTTCCAGTCCTGGCCAATTCCTGGCCAATTTTCAGCTTTCAGCAGTATCACACTTTGAGTGACATTTACTTAGTCATGGAACATTGTACCAATATGCCATTTTTATACTTTTTTTTTTAGACAGATTGAGATTTTTTATGGTGGTATTTGATCACCACTGGGTTTTTTATGTTTTGCTATATAAATGAAAAAATACCGAACATTTCGAGAAAAAAATCATTTTTGTTTTTCATTTTGTTATACCATTTTGCAAATAAATAATTTTTCATACATTAAGGCCAAAATGTATTTGGCTACATTTTTAGGGTAAAAATAACCTAAAGCAGTGTATATTATTTAGTCTGTGTGAAAGCTATAAGTCTACAAGCTAAGGATATACATATATTTAAAAATTGATCAATTGAGACACAAAAATGCTGGACGCTGGTATGATGTATGGCAGTGATCAGGATGCTGGTATGTAGTATGGTGGTGATCAAGACATTAGCATGAGGTAAGATGGTGATCAGGACGCTGGTATGATGTATGGAAGTGATCAGGATGCTGGTATGTAGTATGGTGGTGATCAGGACATTAGCAAGAGGTAAGGTGGTGATCAAGACGCTGGTATGGCAGTAGTCAGGATGCTAGTATGGGGTATGGCGGTGATCACGGTGCTGGTGTGGGGTATGGCGGTGATCAGGGTGCTGATATGGGTATGGTGGTGATCAGAAAGCTGGTATGGGGTATGGTAGTGATCAGAAAGCTGGTATGACATATGGGGTGATCGGGATGTTCGTATGAGGTGTGGCGGTGATCAGGATGCTGGTATGCTGTATGGCAGTGATGAGGACGCAAGTATGTAGTATGGTGGTGATCAGGACATTAGCATGAGGTAAGGTGGTGATCAGGACGCTGGTATGGCAGTAGTCAGGACGCTGGTATGGGGTATAGGGGTAATAAGGGTGCTGGCGTGGGGTATGGCAGTGATCAGAATGCTGGTATGGGGTATGGTGGTGATCAGAAAGCTGCTATAGGGTATGGTGGTGATCATAAAGCTGCTATGACATATGGGGTGATCAGGATGTTGGTATGAGGTATGGTGGTGATCAGGATGCTGGTACGGGGCATGGCGGTGATCAGGGTGCAGGTATGGGGTATGGTGGTGATTGTAAAGCAGTTATGACATATGGGGTGATCAAGATGTTGGTATGGCAGTGATCAGGATGCTGGTACAGGCATGGCGGTGATCAGGGTGCTGGTATGGGGTATGGTGCTGATCAACATGCTGGTATGGGGTATGGCTGTGATCAGGGTGCATGTATGGTGGTTGGTGGTGATCAGGGTACTGGTATGGTGGTTGGTGGCGATCAGGGTGTTGCTATGGAGTATGACAGTGATTCAGACGTTGGTATGGAGTATGACAGTGATTCAGACGTTGGTATGGTGTATGGCAGTGATCAGGGCATTGGCTTGGGGTATGGTGGTGATCATGACACTGGTATGGTGGTGATCAGGACATTGGTTTGGTGTATGGGGGGGGGGGTTGTATTCAATGGAACAGGTGACAGGAGCTGACTGCATATTTATTATAGATATTCTGGAGCAGTGATCAGGGACACAGGGCCACTAAAGTGGGGCACTGGTGTGGCTGGCACAGCATTGTGTGAGTGTACAAGGCAAGCCGAACAGGCTGCTGTACACTCACAGACTGCAAGATCACTTATCTCCGATCTCACACTGAGAGCAGAGAGAAGTGTTCTTTACTTTCATTTCCAGTGTTTACAGTGTGTGTGCTGTGATTAGTCAAAGCAGTCACATGATAAAACACCATGTGATCACCTGGACACAACGGTAATGTGATCCGCTGTGTCCAGGCGATTGCCGGGTTCCTGGGTGCGCTCTCTGAGAGCTGTGCAGGAGCTGCCAATGTGAACTGACATACAGGAATGTTAGCCTGCATCGGCGCTGCTTCCCATCAGCCTTCTATGTGCAATGGGCAGACGGGAAGCAGTTAAAGCAGATCTAAAGTCCCTCAAGCAAATAATTACTAGGAGGTAGAGGTTTTTGGCAGAAAAGACATACAAAGTCTATTTTGCCAAAATACCCTTTCCGAGGATCCTAGAGATTTGTTAGTGTTCTCTTTATATACAATGGTGCATGCGTCCTACAGTGTACATCCAGCCCTATTCTTGGGATATAAAAAACAAAGGTGCGGCGCTATAGATAAATTAATAAAATAAAAGTCCAATAATGTCCGGCATAAATAAAAATAAATGCCTCTATAATAAAATATATGGATATAAAATAAATTCAAAAATTCCAATAGACTGGGAGAGTCCACCATCACCAACACCCCAAAAAATGCTGCCTCTTACCAGACCGAAATGACCCCTCAATTAAGTACGGGTCAAAAAAGCGCAGTCCAGATTCCAAATATTAATAACAAACCCGGACACTTTTGGCTCTAAAGGGATAAGCTGACTCCCAGGTGTTGAATGAAGGAAAACACCTATTGGATCACTTTCAAAAGATTCCCATATCAAGACATTAACTCCCAACTGTTAATCCAAGTATTATGCCAGAGGTAAACCTGTGAAAATGAATTATCCTCCAAGAGGACAATATCATCCAAAAAGCAAGACAATCCTCATAGTGTATATATTCAAAAGGATTTATTGCCTTAAAACGTAGTATTGAATGTATATCAATGAAAAAGTTAAAACAACTTGTCACCATATAACCAAATGATATGTTTCAAATCCATAAGGTGGCTGCCACGTTCCGGTACGTGCTGACGTCACGCACTCTGGCCCCTCCCTATCCATCCCTATTCTTGGGATACTAATGCCAGGGACAATCATGTGAGCAGCCTTTTTGCCTTTAATAAATCAACACCAAACCATTTAACACTGACACGGGGCTTATAATTGTCAACTTTTGTTCGTTTAATTAAAACCTTTATTCCAAAAGGATACATTCCTGTAACTGCTGAAAAAGTTGATGCTAACTTCCTGCTGGAGTTAGGCTTTAATTTGTTAGTCACTTATGTAAAATGAATCTATGTCTACTAACCCATCTAACACTACCATCTCTAGTGGGTGACAATGTTGCTGTCCAAGGGTGCCTACATTGCTCCTCCATAGATAGAGTGAGTGTAGCCACCCTAAGAAAGAAAGTGTGTTACTAGCCGGATCACCAGGTGGACATAAAGGGAAAAAGCCTAAAATAAGAAAACAAATGCAGCCACCACATCTAAGAACTGGTAATACATTTTTGGTTGTGGGATATTTATATTAATCCAGTTCGAATACCAACCACATCACCACCTGCATGGAGTTTACATGTTCTCCCTGTGCCTGTGTGGGTTTCTTCTGGGTACTCCAGTTTCCTCCCACACTGCAAAGACATGCTGGTAGGTTAATTGGCTCCTGTCTAAATTGTCCCTAGTATGTATGAATGTAAGTTAGGGACCTTAGATTGTACACCCCTTGAGGGTTAGGGATTGATACGAATGTACAATATATATGTAAAATAAAGCGATACGTAAATTGATGGTGTTACATAAGTACCAGAAATAAATAAAATATTCCACATGCCTGTGAGATACCATACCTCTGTCTCATGATCACCTGCAAATAAACGGAAGTATTTTTTCTGAATGATTTCTGAGCGATGTTTATCTAGCCAGCTTTGAAATGAAAATGGTTCCATGACTTTCACAGTACTGAGAGCGAAAGGGAGTTGTGGTGTCCATTCTGTAAAAATATAGAGATAATTAAAATTTACAAGCAAAACATCAGCTGATTTAAAGATGGTTTTCATTTGCACTTTACACAAATCCAGTAAAAGCTGTATTTTTTTAGAATGCAAAATATCCTGAATAGACGAACTACATCAAGACGCATACCGGAGAGGATTGTTTGGCACAGAATGCTGTTACATTGAGCCATTTGAAGAGCTTTATATGAAAATATTTTTAAAGTGTATGTAAGGCCCAATCCTTTTTTTTTTTGGATGGAAAAGGTCTAGAACCTTTGGCAGGTATATATTGTTAGTTATGCCCAAGCTAGGAAGATTCATCCTTCCCTTTGCTTTGGAGACTGAACGAGAAAATTCACTAAAACGGGAATAGATGGGAAATCTTTTAACCGCATGCCGCCCAGCCACTGTACATATACGGCGGCAGGGCGGCACTCACAGGCAAAACAACTTTTTAAAATGTGTGTTTTGTAAACAAATAGGGGGGCGCGCACGAGGTGCGCCATCGCCCTATTTGTCCCGCCGATCACCGCCGCAGATGTGAGTCGCCGGGTCACAGCCGCTCCTTAGCGGCTATCTCCCGGCGATCGGCGGCAAACAGTGACAGACAGCACAGCTGCAGTAGCTGTGCTGTCTGTCACTTCCCTGTCAGCTCGAGGATGAGCTGATCGTGAAAGAACAGTTTCTCTTTCTCGATCAGCGGTGTCCCGTCCAGTACACACCCCCGCCCCCTAGTAAAACACTCCCCTCACTCCTATAACCCTTCCCTGCAAAATAAAGTTAACCCCTTCCTCCCCATTGCCATTAGTACAGTGTCAGTGTTTTTTTTTTTTGCACTGATCACTGTATTAGTGTTTTTGGGGATGTCAGTGACCCCAAGTCAGTACCCCCCCCCAATGTCAGAATGTCTGCCGCAGTCCCGCAGTCCCGCCATAAGTCGCTGGTCGCTGCCATAAGTCCCTGATCGCCGCCATAATTCGCTGATCGCCGCCATTATTAGTATAAAAAAACCCCTAAAAATCCCAGTATCTTTCCCGCCATTTGTAAACGCTATAACGTTCACGTAAACCAATTAATTTACACGTATTGGCTTTTTTTTAGCAAAGACATGGAGCAGAATACATTTTGGCAGAAATTTATGACTAAATTTTATTTTTGCATTTTTTTTTTACTGGACATGTTTTATAGCAAAAAGTCCAAAATATTGTTTTTTTTTTCTCAAAATTGTCAACCTTTTTTTTTATAGCGCAAATAATAAAAACCGCACAGGTGATCAAATACCACCGAAAGAAAGCTCAATTTATGGGGAAAAAAAGGATGTAAATTTCATTTATGTACCGTATTGCATGGCCGCGCAATTGTCCGTTAAACTAGCGCAGCGATGTATAGCAGAAAAATGGCATAAATTGCAGTATTTATACCATAGTTTGTAGACGCTATAACTTCCACACAAAGCAATCAATATACACTTATTGGGATTTTTTTTACCAAAAACATGTAGAATACATTTTGGCCTAAATTTATAAACAACTTTGAGTTTACTATATATTTTTTATAGCTGAAAGTAAAAAATATTGTTTTTCTTCAAAATGTTTGGCCTTTCTTTATTTATAGCGTGAAAAATAAAAAGCGCACAGGTGATCAAATTACACCAAAAGAAAGCTCTATTTGTGTGAAAAAAAGGATGTAAACTTTGTTTGGGTGCAGCATTGCATGACCGCGCAATGATCAGTTGAATTAGTGCAGCGCCGAGTAGCAAAAAGAGGCCTGGTCATTAAGGGGGGGGTAAATCCTCTGGAGCTCAAGTGGTTAATAGAAACACTTGTTCCAATGACAATTAGAAGTGGCTTTTCGATACTTTAAAAAGATATTCTCTTACTTTCTGTTGTGTTTCTGGGATGGGAAATGAAGTAAAATCTGCCCATTGGGACACAGGCAGCAACAAATGAACAAATATATAAAAAAAAAAAAACCTTTACAGGGGTTCCAAGGTAAAAAGATTTGGTTAGAAATATACATAAAGTGATAGTAAACTCACCACCATGATTTGTACTTATAGGCAAGCCTGTAATAAGGCTTACCTATAGGAATAGTAAATATCTACTAAATGTGCAAATGTTTAGGAGACATTTACTCTGGCAGCAGCCGGTGACGTCACTGACGCATGAACACAGGACTATGAATGGACTGCCTTCAGAGCCCTGTGCCATGGCTGTACCTCCCGCGCATGTGCGGAGTGATGTCATCTCAACTTGGCCATTCATACAGCTGAAGCCCACAAACCCGGAAAGAAGACCAGGTGAAGATGGAAGCACCTACAGCAGGGACAGTGCACTACGGGAGGGCTTCATTTTCAGGTAAGTCTGTCATAATGCTCTAGTATGCATACTAGCACATTATGACTTAACCACTTACCCTCCGGAGGATTTACCCTCCTTCCTGACCAGGCCATTTTTTGCTATACGGCGCTGCGTTACTTTAACTGACAACGGTGCGGTCATGCAAATGAATGAATGTACGTAAATGAATTTTATGTCCTTTTTTCCAACATAGAGCTTTCTTTTGGTGGTGTTTGATTTTTTGCGCTATAAACAAAAAAAAACGACACTTTTGAAAAAAAAACAATATTTTTGACTTTTTGCTGTAAAACATATTCAGTAACAAAATTTAAAAAATCTAATATCTTCATCAATTTAGGCCAAAATATATTCTGCGACATGTTTTTGCTAAAAAAATCCCAATACGTGTAAATTAATTGGTTTACATGAAAGTTATAGCGTCTACAAATGGCAGTGTATATACTGGAATTTTTGTTTTTATACTAGTAATGGCGGCGATCAGCGACTTATAGCAGGACTGCGGCAGGCTTTCCAACACTGGGTGGGAACTGACTAACTGTCACTGACATCCCAATGACACTAATACAGTGGTCAGTGCTAATAAAAAGCACTGACAGTGAACTAATGGCACTGGACAGGAGGGGGTTAACATTTAGGGTGATCAAAGGGTTAACTTTGTGCTGTGTGTGTTTTACTAGGGAGACATGCTGTGCAGAGAAATATACAGCAGCATGTCCTTGCTGGCAGGAGCGAGACCTGTCTTGTTTGCACACAGGTCTCTCCCCTGTCAGTTTTACATGGCAATCGTCGGGTGCCTGCAGGGACTCTTGAGCCGGGACCCGGTGATTGACATCCCTAGCCACAAGCCACGCGCCCCCTACCCAGAAATGCAAATCACGTATATATTCGTGATTTTGCACAGCCTTGCCACCCTGTAGCAGTAGTTCTACTATAGGGCAGTGGGAAAGTGGTTAATGCCTGTACTTGTTTGTTTACATTTCCCGCTGACAGCAGATGAGTCATGGTTGTTATAACAACCAGCTATTCTTCACAATGAATTTGGATTGGTAGACACGTGATACGTTCCGTTACAAATCTAAATACGGATTAAATTTTCATTATTTGGAGATTCAGATTTCTACGAATCTCCAAATAACAACAGTAACTAGAAAAGCTACAATTTCTGGGGAAACTGTGTGAAGTGCTCTTGCCTCCACCAGTAGTCTACAGCTGGAGTGGGCGGAGTAATTGGGTGGAGTGGCTTGTCACTCTGCTGCCTGCTCACACACCTGGGTTCCTATGGCAACTCACTCTACAGCAAAGGCAGAGAAGAGCGGTTAAAAACAAACTGCTCCAACTTGCTCACTTCACTGGCGGTTGCCATATTCAAACGGTTGTAGTTTAAAAAATTATAAATCCTACACTGAAGAGCTTTATATTGTGAAAATCACATGACCCAGACCTACATTTGGATGTATAGTATGTCTCTGAAATATTAACAATGAAGGCACAGTCGCAGTTTAGAAATTGCCCTTCAAATTTGAGGTGGCTAGAGTGGAGTTTCAATGAATGTCAATGGGCGGTGTGAGTTGCAAACAAATGGTCATATTGTGAAAACTATCAGGGCTATGGCTTAGCCGTGGACATTGTTAGTGGCAGCAGGGATAGCTGAACGTTTTGATATAAGATATGTGTAGGTGGGCTTGAAAATGAGGGAGTGATGGCAGTTTAGAAATCATGTCCTGATTTTTCAGCTCACACTCTAGCTTTTGTCAGCTCCCACTCTAGTTTTGAACATTCCGCCATTCATTCCTATGGGACCAATTTCACCAAAAAAAAGCTGATATATTGTGAACCATTCGGCGAAACGTTCCACAAAGTAATAGCACATCAATCTGGAACAATACGCACATTTCGGTATATTACTGTCTATGTAGTGTAAAAACTGTGGGAGGAGTTAGGGTGGTAAATTTGGCTATAATAATAAGAATATATATGTGAGATAACAGTAAGTGGTCTTGCCATGCAAGAACACTTAATGAATTTCAACTAATTAAGTGTTCTTGCATAGCAAGACCATTTACTGTTACATGGACCTGGACTGGACCGGGTTGGGCCAAAAAGCTGCAACTGGCACTGATAAGCTGGGCATCCTGTGGCGGGCAGACCTGTTCACAGCATGATCATAGAAGTCATCATCATCATCATCATCACAGTCACATCTTCAAACAACAATGGGGCTGCGCAGCTAGATGCTCATTGCTTCACCCTACACATGCCCCGGGAGAAGGGGTCCTGACCCACCCAACACTACCCTTGTTGCAAACTTTTATCGTCATTCAAGTTCTTACCAGTTCAAGGACATTCTTCAACATAGGCTTTTGCAAGTGGCACATGTGCCGAGCCTTTTGGTTGCTACATCCTGCCATTCCTGACTGTCTTCAGAACACTGCTGGCAGGTTATATGACTTAGTTAACCCCTCAACCCCCCTGTTAGGCAGAATTATTTAGATACTTTATCCTAAGTTCAAGCCATTTAAGGAAGGAGTTTGCCGCCCAGGTTGAACTTCATTATTTATTAGGAAATAATTCTGACAATCCTTTCTTCCCCCTCTTAAAGTGACTCTTTGTTTTCAATCCCATATCTTACAGTGAACATTTCCCATCTATTCACCACATATTAAAGGGAGCTCTGCAACTTTGCATCACTTTGCAGCCAAAAAGGGAGCCATCCTGTTTCTTCACATCTTTAAAGGGACTGCATCTTTCACTGCAAGCCAATTTAAGGGCCCCAACTGAGCCGGCAGATGAACCAGCCAGACAGTTTATTTGTGTGTAGGAGATTTGACAAACTTTCTAGTGTCTAAACCTAGACTCTTTTGACTGAGGGCCTACAAGTGAGCTAGCCTTAGTGTCTTGTTACTCTTTTTTGTCTCACTTGGGGAGTCTCTCCCATTCTTAGGGCTATTATTTATATTCTCAGTCCTGCAGGATGGGTCGGCATGCCTGAAAGAGGTATTGTATGGTATTGTGTTGTTCCTGTGCTGAAACACGTGTGTTGTTAACCCTGGGCATTTGTTGAAATGCCTACTTTCCTCTTTATTTGATCTTAATACAACCTAATCATTTATTTCATAATAGTGTGTGCGTATTTTCCTTGCGTGACAGCCAGGAGACTCCCTGGTCAAGGTACTTTGGTGGTGTCAGCAGGGTGTGGCTCTGTCTTGAGCCCAGTGACGAACAGAGGACACGAATATATTAGCAGCTCCTGCGGAGGTAGCGTTTTTTTTCACCAATATAGTTTCACAGAACCTAAAGAAGTTGGGCTTCTGAACCCACAAAATGTATTTTACATCTGCCACCTTCCCTCTACCAGCAATCAAGACTATGGGAAATAGCCTCTGTATAATAGACAAAATGAGCAATACGATAATGTCATGCACCTTGTGGATCTAATGATCAATCTTTTAGTCAATATAAATAAAAGCATATGAAATGTTATTGATAATAGATGTCTTTTATACAGTATATGAAGGCTCCTCTTCTTTAGTCTTCCATTCCTTTTATTTCTAGGGATGTTGGTGGGTTTACATATACAGGGGCGGACTGACCATATGGAAACTTGGGCACTGCCCGAGGGCCCGGGGTAAGTAGGGGGCCCCATGAGATGCCCCTGGTACCTTTTTCATAAGCTTTTTTGAGTTTGGGCAAGGGCACAGGGGCCCCATGATCCCCTATTGCCCGGGGGCCCCATGAGTTGTCAGTCCGCCCCTGTATATATACATAGGCTTATTTAATGATAGTTTATTTTTACACAGTGAGGATTCTACACTATTGAATAACTATCAATACTATAATATACCTATGCACTGTTTATACATATATGATGATGTAACAAGGAACTTCAGAGAGGGCTATACATAAGTGATGATGTAACAAGGAACTTCAGAGAGGGCTATCCAAAAACAAAGTCAGCACCTGCTGGCTTTAGAAAAACACAATCTTTCCAACCTAAGAAAACCTGCTTCCTAGAATCCAAAGTGTTCACAGCTTTTTTTTATTACTGTGCCACCATCTTGGATTTGGGAGCTGTCCGTTACATCCTGATCACTTATAACCAGCCTCCCTCACTGCACGTGTGAGATCCGCTGACTGGGGAAGACTATCCTGAAGCCTCCTGGGATATGAGGTGTGTATCCCAGTAGGCTGCGGGAAGACCAAGGGCTATGTCAGTGAGAGCCTGATGAAAAAGGTACTTGCTACCACAAAATAAATTCTAGCAAACATGTAACAGGGAGGGTTAGAATGATGGCATGTGTTAATTGTGAGTGGAGGTCCACTTTAAACTTTATTTAAAGCCAAAAATCCAAAACTCTGTTTTCATTTTGGACAGAGTAGTGATGGTTTAGAACCCCCATAAGGTTTTTATTGCTGTCAATGACCCCATTAGGAAGATTATCCCTCTCTATTTGCCCTGTTGATCATTGTTACTGTTATATATGTAACGGGAAATTCTAATTATTAGGTTGTCACCAGCAAAGAAATAAAATGTTTTGCCTTTAGATATAATTTAATGCTATTTGATTTTTTATTTATTTTTTGTAAATAATGTCTTAATATTAATGTGGGTTTATTTGGTTAGCATTCTATCAATTCACTTACAAACATCATATTTCTAAGTATCATATATGAGCGCAGCCTTGGGCTCTACAATAGCTCATAAAGCCTTTCTTATATAATTTTGTAGCTGAACACTTCAAAAATGTTTTCAGGCACCTTTATCATGTATAGAATATTTTACATTGCAGTAATATTACTTTTATGTTTTACTATGTTATTATGTTTTGTGATTAGGTTTGTGAGGCCCTCAGTAGATCTAACATAGCCCCTTGCAGAAATATTTTTCTCACTACAGCCCTCTGTTTAATTTGGGTTTGACATGTCTGAGTGCAAAGTTGCAAAGTCTTCAGAGTCTTCAGAGATCAAAGTCTAAACAGGTTGCCACTGGCAGCTCTGGAAAATGTTTAGTTTAGAATGTAGTTCTTCTTAAACATATGACCAGAGCAGGGACGGACTGACAACTCATGGGGCCCCTAGGCAATAGGGGATCATGGTGCCCCTGTGTCCTTGCCCAAACTCAAAAAAGCCTATGAAAATGGTACCAGGGGCATCTCATGGAGCCCCCTACTGACCCCCAGCCCTCGGGCAGCGCCCGAGTTTTCAAATGGTCAGTCCACCCCTGGACCAGAGTAACTGACTGATGCAGGATTCCTCCTCAGATAGCGGAGATGAGATTTAATATCAGACTGCCCATTATTTCACCAGAAGTAAAATAATACAGTAGTTGCATCTCAGACCTATTGCCTATTCTGCCCAATAATTATTTATGTGATTTACTGACCTAATAAAATCTAATATCATAAAAGAAATATAAATGCCTCTATCAGTAGATTAAGTCTGAAGCTAATGCATATTACACTGCCTGTTCTGTACTTCACGGTAGTGCTGGAAGTTAGACGAGTCTCGCAACGTTTCTCCCAAACTTGTTCAGTGTTTGGAATTCACAAGGGGATAGAATAATTGAAGTTTCATCATTTCCAGAAGACATTTGGGGACATTCGCTGATGCAAATGAGTTCTAAGATAACAAATTACTCAAATGATTTCTGGAAAGTGGCATTTACAAACTGTGAGACTCGGAAGACTTGGGTTTGATCAATGGTTCCTATTAAGTAAAAGAATGAAGAACACGTAGCATTAATTTTAATGGATGTCTGTGTAGCACCTTCCTAGGCTAGGGATAATAGGTAAATTTAGTCTGACTCACTCTGTAACCAGAGGAGCTGTGATCTGATGCCTTGGTCTGTTCTAGCGCCACAGTCTGAGGACTTGATTGATTCTCCCTGGCTCTGTTGAGAATTTTCCAGAGTTCAGGGTGGGAAATTCAAATGCTCAGGTTGGGCTTTTACCGTGCTTCAGTCAGTCTCTGGAGAGGTGTGCCAAGATGGTGAGTGGGAGGCAGGTAAATAGCCAGGGGCCTGGGTAGCTCTGCTCTTCCCCTGGAGGAAACAGGAACCATGTGCTTCAGGGAGGCTGTTAAGCCCTGAAGCCTCCTGGACTGGCTGCTGGACTACTCCCTCCCTGGATTGAGCCTATGGACTTGCTTCTACTGGGATTCATGAGTAGAGCCAAATCTATTGAGCTGCAGTATATCTATGGTACCTAACTTTGCATGTTAAAAACTGCTCTGGTGTGCCTATTGTGCTATTTCATCTTGTGATCTTCAGCTGAAAAAACCCAGACTGCTCCAGTCTCCTCCTAATAATTGCACAAATCTGTCATGTGGTTGCAATTTGTGGGAAACTTAGACTGTTCCAGTCTACTTTTATATCCTACTCATGCTCTTACATTCTCCTGGTCTACAGTTGGGAGTGTCATTGTTCCCTAGAGAAGGGTCCTCCCCAACTTTGTGCTCAGACATTTTGGAGTATCCCGTACCCCACTATCCTCCCCAGGCAAGTTTCAGCAAAAAATAGACATCTCCACCCTAGACTGATTGAGCCAGAATGAGTGGACTGTTGCTGTGTGCCTGGCTGCCTCTGCACTAATTTGGGAGAAGAACCTTTGGAATCCAGTGGTCCAGTAGGGGGAAAGCTAAATCTACATACATTTTTAAGTAGACCTATAATCCATAAATGAATAATCTATCACTAAAGAACTACTCCAATCAAAACTAATGTCTTTACCATTTTCTAGGATCCTGGCAGGAAAGTATCCGCTGAGTACATTTTTGCAATGGTACGTGGTCTCATTTTGTCATTGGCCTGAGTTTTCCATGTATTCCTATGGAGAGGCCACTTAACAAATAATTGTATGGCTTGCCATTCAGAGGGTTCTGCATAGGAATATAAGGGAAAACTCCTTATGGTGGAAACATGCCACCGCCATCTTTGGAACCACAGTTCCAAACCGCTGAAAAAATCCTGTGTGCAATGGATGGAGGGGGTGTCTAACTGTACCCAACTGTGACCATTTATAGAAGCCCGAGGAACATGTCATAGTGCTTTTTGATAGTAAATTGGCTATTAACACCATGTTCGTTGCTAATGAATATTTCTATGCCACCAATACATGATGGGAAATACACACAGACATGGAATTAGCTGAGTTTGCAAATGATACATACTGTACATAGGACCCATTTACAGTGCTACATTTTAAGGCACACCTTATAATATGCTCAAACATGTCCAATGTCCCTATAGAATTTAAATAAAAATAATAATAAATAATAAAAATAGTGTCTATTCCCATCTCCATGCTGCAGTGCAAGGTATTTTGATACATGTCCATTTATTTATGAGTTTTAGTGCATTGTGAGACCCACACAAGTCAATGTTAAACACATCAAAACACATTACATGTGTGTGCTTTAATGCTGTGTAATAACCAGCCTTAGTCAAAGGCTGTTAACTCTATCCAGTCCAAATTCTAAATTTAAAAACACATGGAAAATATGCATGAATGTGTGTTAATAATGCATGACAATGCACCATGACACATGGCAATGCAGGGGCGTAGATAAGGGGGAGATAAGGGGGGGTCTGAACCTCCCCCAGAGCAGAGTTACCACTTGTCTGTTATTAAGGGGAGAGACTGTAAAAAACAGGGCGCTTTGCTCCATCTGTAAATGTCAATGGAAGTGAACAAGCTCCAGCAAGGACAGTTTCCAATATGGTCACCTATGCAGTGCAGTTCATCAGCTGATTGGTAGATTGACTTCTGTACAAACCTCCCTGAACATGGATCGAAACTCGGCCAGTCCCTGCTGAACTGGCAGAATCTGGATCCATGTATGGCCATCATAGAGTACAATAACAGAGTTGGCAGGGTTTCTCCATCCACCTTGCTTTTGTAGATGGGGAAATCTGTTTGTTTTTTATCAGCGCACCAGCTAATCGCAAAAACAATCCATGTGTGGCCAGCCTTACACCTGCACTTACAGTACATATAGTATATTACAGCCTGTGTGCCATATGTCTGATTAAAATTTTTTTTCCTCAATAGTTGCTCATTGCTGTCTAGTTTGCAACTATTTTAATGAAGTTCATCTTCCCAGTAGGCTCAAAGTGCTAGGTCTCTGTCTTTGTTCTGTTTAGGTTTATGCATCTGTGAGGCGTATGTTGCCTCCTTGCTGCCTGTTTTAACCGCTAAAAACCTGCGCCACAACTGCATGGTGAATGGGTCACATTTCCTGCCGAGTGCAACAGCCTATATAACTTTTGCACCCATCTGCTGCTTTTGCAGTTTAAGGTGGAGCAGTTAGGGGTTGGTAAAAACACAGCTCGGCTGCGAGCTGAGCCCCCCCCCCCCAGAAAAAAAATGTATCTACGTCCCTGTGGCAATGCACTTGCAATACAAAAACACACCTCTAAAAGGGTCCTTAAAGTGGATGTAAACTTCAGACATGAAACATGGACAAAGCGCATCCCTCTATAGTGTGTGCATGTCTGAGTCCAGAGTGTCATTTCTGTCTACTGCCTCATTCCTCTTCTATCAGCATGAGTCACTTATGACAAGTTTTCCTTACACCAAGAAAAAAATTGTAAAAAGGGGAGGGCACAACCTGTGACTGACAGCCTCAGCTCTGTTCTTGTGTGCTGTGTGGAGTGGGGTGTGTCTCTTCCCTCCAATCAGCTGTCAGTGCTCTCCTCACTGATGTAACTTCAGCTCCCTGCCCCCTGCTTTTCAGATCTGAAAGGTCCTGTGTAAATTCTGCACTTTGAATGGATGTAGGGGAAAGACAGCTATAGCTAAACAGGTACAACTTATGAAGTAGGATTTGTTTCATTGCTTTGTATCACCCGTGCCCAGTCATTTCATTGGGTATATGTGAGGGTTTACAACCACTTTAAGGTGTAATATACACTTGAAATATTATTGACATCTAGCTGATCCCTTTTACATGTGTTGTATTGATTGTTGTACAAGTTTGTTGAATCTTTTTTGGGTTGGATAAAAAAATTCTCCAGCCTAAGCGGTCTTTCAGAAAGGTACTGAATTGCAAAAGCAGCCTAAGAGTCCATTCACACTTGTGCGACTTGTCATGCAACTTTGGGGTCCAAAGTCGCATGACAAGTCCCCCCCCGTTTCCCAATAAGTACCATTCATATATGTGTGACCTCAAGTCGCAGCAACTTGGAAATAGTTCCTTCACTACTTTCATGTGACTTGAGGGCCATAGACTTCAATGTAAACCCTCCAAAGTTGCATTAAAGTCACACCTGAATGATATACATGTGACTTGTGTGCAACTTGCGTGAGACTTTGTACAGCACAAACAATCATCCTTCGCCAAAGCCAAAGTCGCACTCATCCAAAGTCGCATCAAAGTCGCATGAAGTTGCACTGTAAAGTCGCAATGAAAATTGCAAGATTTTGAAGTTGCACAAGTGTGAATGGAGCCTTAAAGTGTACGAAAGCACTAACGTGTATTTGGATGTGTTGTACAGGCATTCATGTTGTGTCAGGAAACACTCCTCAAATGCGTTGTGAGATGTGTCTTCTTCTGTTGTACAAGGCTAAAATAGGAAATGGTTACTTTTGATGCTTTGCAACCGCACCTTGATTGCACTGTAAATGCAGTACAGTGAGTTTGTAGTGCGTGTGATGTGTTTCAATTGAAGTGAATGGAGGCAGTTGCAAATCATCAATGCCTGCCAATCTCTGTAGGTAGCACTATTTTTGCCTCGCTGCAACATAAGACAACGCTAATCATGTGTGTGAACACCTCCATCTGCTCCCTATTTTAACAATTTTGAGTGACATTGAGAGGCGTTTGGGAAGAGTTAAAATGCGACCCAACCATCTATTTCAATGCCTGTGTGAAGGAGCCCTAACAGAACAGCAAAATCTGAACAAATAATCATTCCTTGTACTGAGAGTTTTTATGTTACCTGGGTCAGGATTTCCAGTTTTATATTGTTTTGAGTTGAAAAATCTGAAAAGAAATATTTATATGTTTATTAGATTTTTATGGTAGAGGCCTACTAGAAGGACTCCAGAACACCTCCACCTTCTCTTCTCTCTAACATGGAGGGAGGGTGTTCTGTTGTCCACAGAGAGAACTGGGGACAATGACAACTGATAACAGTCAGCAGAGGCAGAGCACACAGAACGTTACGAGCACACTAGATTTCTGGCAGGATTTAAAAGTATTTTTGCATTTATTAAACAAATATAACAAAATGATTTCAATTGTATATGTAACAGACCAAAGGGAGGTCACAAGTCAGAGGAGGCCAGGGTCAAACTTTTGGGGGTGTGGGAATGATTGTACATTCCTGAATAAACAAAGAAACAGCAACAGCACATCAGTCAGGTACTTACACTATCTGCACTGAATACTACATTAACAATTATTTATATCAGGGGTCTCCAAGCTTTCTAAACAAAGGGCCGGTTTACTGTCCTTCAGACTTTAGGGGGGCAGGAGTGGCCGGTGGGAGTAGAAAATGTCCCAGCATCAGTAGGAGTAAAAAAAATGACAATATGCTTTTAGTCAGTGAAAGGAGAAATAGTGTCCAGTCGTTGGTATTAGTTGGAGGAATTGTGCCCCATCATTGGTATTAGTTGGAGGAACAATGCCCCATCATTGGTGACAGTGGGAGGAATAGTGCCCCATCATTGGTGACAGTGGGAGAAATGGTGCCCCATCATTGGTGTCAATGGGAGGAATAGTGCCCCATCATTGGTATCAGTGGGAGGAATAGTGCCCCATCATTGGTGACAGTGGGAGGAATAGTGTTCCATCATTGGTATTAAAGGGAGGAATAGTGCCCCATCATTGGTGACAGTGGGAGGAATAGGGCCCCACCATTGGTGACAGTGGGAGGAATGATGCCCCATCATTGGTGACGTGGGAGGAATAGTGCCCCATCGTTGGTGTTAGTGGGAGGAATAGTGCCCCATCATTGGTGTCAGTGGGATGAATAGTGCCCCATCATTGGTGACAGTGGGAGGAATAGTGTCTCATCATTGATGACAATGGGAGGAATAGTGCCTCATCATTGATGACAGTGGGAGGAATAGTGCCCCATCATTGGTGACAGTGGGAGGAATAGTGCCCCATCATTGGTGACAGTGGGAGGAACAATGCCCCATCATTGGTATTAGAGGGAGGAATAGTGCCCCATCATTGGTGTCAGTGGGAGGAATAGTGCCCCATCATTGGTATTAGAGGGAGGAATAGTGCCCCATCATTGGTGACAGTGGGAGAAATGGTGCCCCATCATTGGTATCAGTGGGAATAATAGTGCCTCATAATTGGTATCAGTGGGAGGAATAGTACCCCATCATTAGTGTCAGTGGGAGGAATAGTGCCCCACCATTGGTGACAGTGGGAGGAATAGTGCTCCATCATTGGTGACAGTGGGAGGAATAGTGCCCCATCATTGGTGACAGTGGGAGGAATAGTGCCCCATCATTGGTGTTAGTGGGAGGAATAGTGCCCCATCATTGGTGTTAGTGGGAGGAATAGTGCCCCATCATTGGTGTTAGTTGGAGGAACAATGCCCCATCATTGGTGACAGGGGGAGGAATAGTGCCCCATCATTGGTGACAGTGGGAGGAATAGTGTCTCATCATTGATGACAGTGGGAGGAATAGTGCCCCATCATTGGTGACAGTGGGAAGAATGGTGCCCCATCATTGGTATTAGTGGGAGGAATAGTGCCCCATCATTAGTGACAGAAGGAGGAATAGTGCCCCATCATTGGTGTTAGTAGGGGGAATAGTGCCCCATCATTGGTGTTAGTGGGAGGAATAGTGCCCCATCATTGGTATTAGTGGAAGGAATAGTGCCCCATCATTGGTATTAGTGGGAGGAATAGTGCCCCATCATTGGTGACAGTGGCAGGAATAGTGCCCCATCATTGGTGACAGTGGGAGGAATAGTGCCCCATCATTGGTGACAGTGGGAGGAATAGTGCCCCATCATTGGTGACAGTGGCAGGAATAGTGCCCCATCATTGGTGACAGTGGGAGGAATAGTGCCCCATCATTGGTGACAGTGGGAGGAATAGTGCCCCATCATTGGTATCAGTGGGAGGAATAGTGCCCCATCATTGGTGACAGTGGGAGGAATAGTGCCTCATCAATGATGACAGTGGCAGGAATAGTGCCCCATTATTGGTGACAGTGGCAGGAATAGTGCCCCATCATTGGTATCAGAGGAAGGAGTAGTGCCCCGTCCTTGGTATTAATTGGAGGAATAGTATCTAATTGTGGGTAGAAATGTGCCCCATTATTGGTGTCAGTAGAAGAAATGGTGCCTTGTTGTTGGTGACAGTGGGAAGAATAGTACCCTGAGGGCCGGATAGAGGCAGGCAAAGGGCCGCATTCGGCCCAGGGGCAGCAGTTTGGAGACCACTGATTTATATGAACACATACTGTAGCTTCATTATTGGTTAAAGTTAACTAAATATAAAATGCAGAATTATTTATGCCTTAACGCAATATTCACAAGTATCAATAGATAATCAGAACAAAAGACAAAGTTTAATATGTTTATATTTTGCATTCCCTGGTTCTTCCCTCCCATTTTGTTTATGCCATGCTAATGAAATGTTTAAACAAAGCCTATTTTCATTAATAACGTATGTTAGATCCAGTGATGTTAGCACTGGGTCTCTGTGTTTCTCTATGCAATACAGGCAGACCATGGCTGATTGGAGCCACTGGCAGTATGCTGTACATGGTTTTCTAAAAACATCACATCACCCTGTCTCAGTACTCCTTCTAAAAGCCCTTAGCCCTGATGCAAGCAGAGGGCTGGCTCTTGGGAAGAATTATGCAAATATAAAAATGCCTTTATGGGTGGAAGTCAGTCTGGAGGAGGGAATGTTCCTAGACAGGCTGTAATTACATGCAGACTGTCCTAGATAATGTCTACATGTGATGCTGAGCCTCCATGATTATGCAGTGCCCCTCTACTTATCCAGGGGGAGCTAGCTCATTTTTTTTTTTAGAAAGAAAGGCTGGATGGCAGCTTGGGCATGAGTCATCCTGGGTGTGAGTCAGCCAGGTCATTTCAGGTCAGAGCTGAGGGCTCTGCAAATCAGTTCCCTGATACCTACCCCTGCTGTAGAGACTTGAGAAGTCTCTAGAAATCAGTGGGTGGGGGTGAAGAGGGGCTGGTCTGCACACTTAAGGGACTATGGCCAATCCCCAAGCAGGAGGCTTGGCCAGGGCAGCCTTTAAGTGTGACAGAGCCTGCTCAGCAGCAGGAGAGTTCAGGTGGAAGATGAAGTGAGAGGCTGGGATGCAGGAGCCTGGGAGGGGGCCCAGTGGGAAGGGGCCTACTTCCAGGTTGAGGTTGAAAGGAGGATCTCTCAACCTCAGCAGTCCCCTGAGAGAGGACTAGCTGAGCAGTGGGGAAGGAGCCAGCCCATCGGAAGGCCTAAAGGCAGCCACCAACCCAACAAGCTTTCAGGAGAGGAAGAGTGAGTAGTCCTACACTCCCTAAGCCGGATAAGGGGAATGGGCATTTGGGTGGGAAACCTGACTAGCCCCCATCTGGGATTGTTTGATTTAAAGAGACAGATTCCAGGTCCCCTTGCCCAGGGATTCACCCAGTACAGGTGGATGAGGAGAGGATTCATCTGGAGTCAGGGGTAGTACGCTAGGAGAGGCTGGTGAGCTCTACAAGATGAGAATTGTATGTCTTTGGACAGAGTTGTTAAGGAACTGTCCTCAGTTTAATGTTCCTGGGTCATCCCATACATCCCTCAACCCCATTCAAGTTTAATACCCCCTAATAAAATAAAAAAAACAACAAACTCAAGGACTGTTTACTGTCTCCTGTGCAAGGTCTGAAGAAAATGCATGTTGTCTGGCTGTGCAGGACTATAGGGGGACCCAAAACATCAACGACTCCTAAGGGGGTAGTGCTACAATTAAAAGAATTGAAATCCAATGAATGAAATAGTAAGGCTAAGGAAGAAAGAGTTAAATGATGCTGGCTGTCCTCCAGCCAGGAAACGTGGGAGGCTCTATCTGACTTACTGCAGGTTCTAGTGCACACAGGGAGAAGAGTAGGCAATCTTACCCTAGGTTCACACCTAAGTGTTTTATGCAGCGTTTTGCAGAAGCGCAGTATAGTCCATTTAACATGATTTCTTATGGGACAGATTCACATCTGTTCGTTTTCAACCGGTGCGTTTTTTGGAAAGGGTCAGGAACTTTAGAGCGCAAAAAGTTTTTATTTCTATAGACTTTAATGGAAATGCTGCAAAAAAGCATGTATTGCGTTTTGCTGCATTTTTAATGCATTTTTGCCACATTTGTGATGCGTTTTTGATGTGTTTTGCATTTTAAATCTGCCTAGCAGCCAGAAAAAGAAAAAAAAACCACAAGTGCAAAAACGCAACCCCAAACGCAATGCAGAAACCACTCAAGCGCAATCTGCATAGGCGTGAACCTAGCCTTAGTACAAGAGTCCAGCTTTAAAAGCAGGTGGTCTCCCTGTCAGTAATCTGATTTCTGTCATTTTGATGTCTCATCCCAAAATAATATAAAAATATCTAAATTTCTGTAAAGTTGTGGGTACTTTTATATAAAAAGTTAGGCAGGGCTTCAATAGATTAATTTTTTATTGTAAAACTAAAAATCATTGAAAAACACAGAAATATACATCTTTGTGTTGCAATACCTGGATCAGACAGTAGGTGATGAACTTACTCGTTAATAACTGGAATAAGCTGCTTTCCCAGGTCTTCACAGTAAAACCACCGCTCAAATAAAACCTCTGTGGAGTCACCAACATAATACCTTTTGAAAAAAAAAATGTTTGTGACAAAACATTTTCAATACAGTTTCTTAGTCTTGTTAGATAAATAGGTATGTATCTCCGGAGATGTGTGCGAGGATGGGTGTGTGTCTTCCTGCTCACTGCTCTGGGTGTGAAATCCTCCTCTCTTTATCCAGGTCCAATCAGTTTATCTGGCACTAGCTTTTTGTTTAAAGTGGATGTAAACCCTTACATATGCCTAGTGAAGTGACTTTCCTCCGGTGATACACATAGATGAAACAAATCTTCCTAATTAAGTTGTACTTGGTTATCTGTTCAAAGTGCTGAATTTATACAGCTTGTCTGAGAGTTCAGAAAATAAGGGGGGGACTGTGTGAAATGACACACTTAAGAGCTCAGTGAGGAGAGCTCCGAGAGCTGATTGGAGGGAAGGGACACACCCCCTCTGTGCTGGAACGCAGATCTGACGATATCAATCACAGGCTGTGTGCTGGAGATTGTGTGCTCCATACATTTCCCCTACTGCCCAGACCCCCCTGTGTGTCCCCACCCCCACAGTACTGCCACCTTTCCTCCTCTCCTTCCACCGGCAACTGCAAGCACACGTTAGGATCAATCAGGATGGTGAGTGGGGGAAGGGTCTGGTAAATATGTCACATTTTCCTCGGTACCGATCACTCACTGTGTTCAGTCATAACTGTGTTTTTTGGGAGGGCCCTTTCAGGTTGGCTGTATGGGGCTCAGTGGTTTCTAACAGCGGCCCCACTCCTGTGCACTCATGCACAGATCTCTCTCCCTCTCCTCCTCCAGCTGCACCTGGATTGGCAGCTCTATTCCTCAGCATTGTGGAAGGGAAGGAAATCAGGTGGTGCAGATCCAGGTGTCTTATTGGACAGGACTCATTAAGGGGAGTGGGCAGCACTCCCACAGTGTGCACCACTATGTCAGGGATGAGCACGGGGATGAGGGCATGTAGAGCAGGGAGGGGATTCCGGCAGGGGCGGACTGAACATTTGGAAACTCGGACACTGCCCGAGGGCCCAGGGTCAGTTGGGGGCCCAATGAGATGCCCCTGTTATCTTTTTTCAGAGGCTTTTTTGAGTTTGGGCAAGGACACAGGGGCCCCATGATCCCCTATTGCCCGGGGGCCCCATGAGTTGTCAGTCCGCCCCTGGATTAAGACATAGTTCACTAGGCAGCATAATCACTACGCCAAAGTAACATAGAATAGAGTTCTGTACCACTAGACCAGAATTAACTCATGCATCAGCAAAGTCAACAATAAACAGTGCATATAAGCATTAACTGTATTGTAAATAATAATACGATAACTTGTCTAGAAAATGGCTAGATTATGGTACAATTTTCCCTTAGAGGTTACTTTTATCATAGGCAATAGGTGAAGGTCTGTATAGCAGATGTAAAGGAACAGTGTTTAGTCGTAACTCTTCAGCTGGCTAACGTTGGGGCCCAGTCATACCAGTGGTGCACATGAAAATAGTCCAAGTCAAGCCTGCAGGCAACAATGCAGCTGCATGGTAAGTTCCTAAAGGTCTCAGTCTCTCTAGCACATGGGCGGACTGACCATTCGAGCACTCGGGCACTGCCCAAGGGCCCGAGGTCAGTAGGGGGCCCCATGAGTTGCCCCTGGTACCTTTCATTGGCTTTTTCATAGGCTTTTTTGGGTGTGGATGAGAACACAGGGGCCCCATGATCCCCTATTGCCTGGGGGCCCCATGAGTTGTCAGTCTGCCCCTGCTCTAGCAGCAGATAATAAATCACCACAGCAGCAGCCCACTAGTTCCAGCAATACTGCAGTTCACCATCCAGTCACACACAGTGATAAGTCCAGTTTCTGCTCTGCACCCAGACTCTGGCTGTCGGCACGTTTGGACTCAGAACTTCGGATCTCACTGAAGCTGCTGATATGCAACAGGGGTGGTGCACACTGGACAGCGATGTGCACTCTCAGGGCTCCCTCATGGCAAGAGGAAGCTGTGTCCTGTTTAGCCTGAGAAAATGCAACTCTTTCTCCTCTACCTGGTAATCTCTCTCTGGGAAATGCAGTTCAAAAGCTCTTGATTACAGGAGAGTCTCTCTCTTTTCTGGACTACAGTTCCCACAGTGTGGTGCTGCCTGACTCAGTCTATTCAACTCTTCCTGCTCAGCAGCTCCCTCCTGTTGCTAATATAGCTGTTAACCAGTTTAGCACCGCAGGCAGCAGCTACAGAGAGCAGCTGCAGCCAGTGTTTCTCTCACTCTCACTCTTAGACAAGCACCTGGCTACACCTGCTAAACTACATTTAGACATTTCATTGCCCTTGCTAGCTGTCTCAATGGAATTTATGATCCAGCTAGGATTTACAATCTTCTCCTAAGAAACATTAACGGGATTTTATATAACCTGCTTGAGTCCAAAGCTGAACTTTTCAGTCTTACAATTTGACTGCTAATTATGAATTTTTGAGTATGACATCCCATTCCCCAGGCAGTTTGCGGGGTCATCATTAACCTCACACACTAAAGGATAAGTTGACCTTTGGGACCACCCGTTTTTACAGTAGAAAATGTAACATGTTCCCACTCCCAGAGCTGCTGCTTGCTCCGCTGCATCTATTGATAGCCAGCGAAGGATCTTGTCCCCTGCTAGCTGTCACTATTTAAGAAAAAACCTTTGTGGTTGTCGGCTTGTAGTTCTCAATGAACTACCATGGCACTGCTGAGTTAATTCTCTCTCCCTGTCAGTGTGTATCTGCCAGCCTGTACAAGATACGAGCAGACAAATACACTGACAAGTCTGCAGGAGTCCTGCATGGCACCTGCGATCTACTGATGCAATGCTTTCTAGGCTCCAATTAAAAAAATAATAAATGCACATTTGTTACCTGCATAAAGATGTGCATGTATTTGTTTTATTTTTTTTAAGATGAACTTACCCGTAAAAATACATTTATTCATATTAAGTGCATGAATACGAATTAATGTGTAAAGCAGCCCATAGATTATGCAATTTTCTTTTTTTCCACCACGGGTAGAAGGGAAGAAGATTGCTCAATACCCCCATCAACACAGTCAGTGTTGATGGGGGAATCCCTCACACAGCTCTATTGTGTTCTGTCAACGGGAAGCCTTCCCTGATCACTGCTGGTGGCTCCAGCCACCAGCATTGATTACATGAAAAAAATTAGATAGGCTGGTTGCACTGAAGTCAATGGATCGACTTCAGTATAACCAGCCTGCCCACAGATGGATCGAGCCAAGATTCGATCCATCTATAGCCAGCTACACATACACAACATGATGCCAACAGATCCCATACCATGCTCAACAACATGGATGGAGGAATCTATCCTGCCAGCTATTGTATTCTGACAGCCATTGCTCCCGAAACACACAAAATCCTAATGGCAGCTCCAAGCACAAAACTGACATCAGTATCTACTTGTTTAGATTTTGTGGCATTTAGGCTCCATGCACACTGGGCATTTTAATAACGCTGGTAACATTAAAATGTTAAAAATGTTTTTTAGCTTTTTTTTTTTACTAGCGTATAGTGGCGTTTTGCCGTGTTTACGTTTTTTAGTTTTTTTGAGTTTTATTTGACCAAAAAAAAATTACTTTTTTGTGATCAAAAAAAGTCTGAAAACGCTGGTTTGCCACGATTTACCATGTTTTGCCGCGTTAGAGCATTTTTACAGCTAAAAAAACTCCTCTAGAAGCCCACTAGTTCTGGGTTTTTTTCTAGCCAAAAAACGTCCCAGCCAAAAAACGTTGATTATAGCCTATGTGTGTATGGAAACATAGGATAACATGCTGGGGGGTTTACTGGCCGTAGGAAAAAAACATCAAAAGCCAAAAACAGCAGCTGCAAAAACATCCAGTGTGCATGAGGACTTAGCCCCCATGCACACTTGATGCTTTAATAACGCTGGTAACGTTAGCTGTGTAAAGTCATGTTAAAAACTTGAGTTTTTCAGCTTTTTTTTGTGTTTTTGCATTAGCGTTTAGTGGCGTTTTGCCACGATTAGCAGCGTTTTCCCGCATTTTTCCGCATTTGCGTTTTTTTAGCGTTTTTTGGACCAAAAACAAAAATTTTTTAATGAAAAAAAATCCAAAAACACCGATTTGCGGCGTTTTAACACATTTTACCATATTTTTCAGTGTTAGAGTGTTTTTACAGCTAAAAAACTCCTCTAGAAACCCACTACTCCTGGGTTTTTTTGCCAGCCAAAAAACGTCCCAACCAAAAAATGTTGATTACAGTCTGTGTGTGCATGGACACATAGGATAACATGCTGGGGAGGTTTACTAGCTATAGATAAAAACGTCAAAAGCCAAAAACAACAGCTGTAAAAACACAAGTGTGCATGACAGTTTATTCTATTCAGTGGCTCCCTGAATCCCAAACTGGGAGCATTCTGATTCAAGGGAGGGCATAGAAACTTGGGAACAGGGAGCACAGTGCTCTAGGTGCTTGTGCGCTGAAGCACAATAAGAGGACTTCCTTCAGCCTAAGGCCTTAGGCAATAATTATCCCAGTACCTTGAGCTGGTGCTAAATGGAGGTCATCTATCTATTTTGGCTTTCTAAATTATATTTTATTTACTATAGAGCAAAATATTACTAATAAAATTATGTTTTACCGTAGGCCATCTGTTTCAGTTTTTAACCTCCTCCTCTCGAATACAAGACCCACGGTGTTTGGGAATCTTTGCGGAGAGTGCGGGATTCGAGCAGGCAGCAGAAACATCTGTGCAGACACAACGTGTTATTGAGGAATGGACTGGAGACAATTCATGCAAATACAACATTATCTTCCTGCTATAAGCCATAGTTAAGGCTCACACCTGACAATTACTTTCTTTTCTCTAATCAAACTCACCAATAACTAAATAACACACAAAGGCAGACTAGTCCACAGATGTCCTTGGGAAGGCCAAGTCAGAAAGATATTCTGGTATCAGCTTTGTCTGCACTCATGTTTGTTTTGTTACCCATACAATTATCCCTGCGGAGATACAGCTTGTGTGCTTTTTAGAACTTAGTTTATCTATAGGTCATCTTAGGTTTTCCTTTTTTCCCATATGAGTGTAATAAACTTAAGGAAAGTGCTGAGCAAACTGTTGGCACTATATAAATCCTGTATAATAATAATAACCCTTTCTTTGAAAGTGATGTTTTTTGCCTTTTTTCACATTTTAGGCATGAAGATTAGTTAAAACCCCCAATTGGTAGTTACAATTTTTTAATTTCACACGCTATTAGCACATGCTTACCAAAGCTATATTCTTAGTAAAAAATCCACTAATTGTAGTGCACACAAACACAATACATAATAACCATTTTTAAAGAAAATATAACAGACAAGATTGTGTTGAGTAAGTAGATATCAATACGTCAAGGTTTAAAATGTGTGCGTCCATGAAACAGAGACAAACTACGGTACCCACTGCCCATAAACAATCTTTGAAAGCTTTCAGCCATCAGTTTAGAGTTAAAGTGGTTCTAAAGCCTTGTTCTTTCTCATTAAAATTATAAACACATCATACTTACCTACTCTGCACAATTGTTTTGCACAGAGCAGCCTTGATCCTCTTCTAGGGTCCCCTGCTGGCGTTTCTAGACCCTCCCTCTTGCTCAGTGCCCCCAGAGCAAGATTGGGACAAGGACCTTCTTATCAGTCTGCCAAAGCCGCCTGCACCACTGTTCTCCCTATCAGCCACCCCCTTCATCAGATGCTGCTCTGGTAAAATAAGTTGATTGAAGTGTCCTCTCAAGGGCATAGGCCAGGGGTGGGCAAACTTTTTGACTTGAGGGCCGCAATGGGTTCATATATTGGACCCGGGGGCCGGACCAAGAGTAGATGAATGATGTGTATGTGTCATCCATAGTAAGTATAGTAATATTCCCCCATAGTAAGCATAGTAATTAATCCCCCATATAGTAATTCATCCCCCATAGTAATTCATCCCCCATAGTAATTCATCCCCCATATAGTAATTCATCCCCCATAGTAAATCATCCCCCATAGAGTAATTCATCCCCCCTATAGTAATTCATCCCCCATATAGTAATTCACCCCCCATAGTAATTCATCCCCCCTATAGTAATTCATCCCCCATATAGTAATTCATCCCCCATAGTAATTCATCCCCCATAGTAATTCATCCCCCATATAGTAATTCATCCCCCATATAGTAATTCATCCCCCATAGTAATTCATCCCCCCTATAGTAATTCATCCCCCCATATAGTAATTCATCCCCCATATAGTAATTCATCCCCCATAGTAATTCATCCCCCATATAGTAATTCATCCCCCATAGTAATTCATCCCCCATAGTAATTCATCCCCCATAGTAATTCATCCCCCCTATAGTAATTCATCCCCCATAGTAATTCATCCCCCCTATAGTAATTCATCCCCCCTATAGTAATTCATCCCCCATATAGTAATTCATCCCCCATATAGTAATTCATCCCCCATAGTAATTCATCCCCCATATAGTAATTCATCCCCCTATAGTAATTCATTCCCCATATTAAGTCCCCAAGTCCCCCCTGTGTCAATTCACTTACCTTTCCTCTCGCCATGTCCCGCGCCGTTCCGGTGTAGCATGAAAATCTGTCTCCTATGAGGATCTGTCCCCCTCGACGTATCTGCGCATGTGCCAGTTTCAGGCATTAGCAGCCGATCGGCGATCTCCGGCACATGCGCAGATACGTCGAGGGGGACAGATCCTCATAGGAGACAGATTTTCATGCTACAGCGGTCTTCAGGGCGGACTGTGAGAGGAGCCTAGCTCCGCGGGCCGGATTAAAAGGTCCGCCGGGCCGTATGCGGCCCGCGGGCCGTAGTTTGCCCATTGCTGGCATAGACTGTGTTACAGTACCACCAACATTGTTGAGGTATTGTACCCAGGTTTCCCGAGATATTAAGGTGCCGTTGCCATATTGTTTGGCACTGTGAGCCCTGGCCACTGTCTCCAAGGGTTAATTGTTACTTATGCTTATCCAAATAATAATATTTGTGCCACCATCCTTGGTCTCTGTGTACCTTCACTCTATATTGGGTACCAATCAGCTGGCCCTGATCACAAGCATGCAGGCAATTCAGCAATAGCACACCTGATATGCACTAGTGCCTTGGTTTAGGTCCATGAAACTGCAAGTAGCAAAGGATGATAATGACAGCCCTAAAGCTTTTAGCCTCAAAAAAGTCAGCCATAACAGCTTTCACATTCCAGTTCTGGCAGGTTCCTTTTAATCATCAAGAGGTTCAGAAGAAAAAGCAAATCAAGACAGCCAGTTGTGCTGCAGTGCTCATATGCTAACAGGAGATACATGCATACCTAATGATGTTACATGGGCAATTTTTTATGCTGTAGTTTGTCTTCCTTTGTTTCCCCCTTTTGTGCAGTCAGGTCTCTTTAGTCTCTGTGGAGATGGTGTAGTCTGATTGGGGCTCATCCCCAGTCTTATCTGATGACTAGCTGGACACACATATGCCATTGTACTGTATGAAGATGCAAGATGTTGACAAACAATCACCCTATATGGTCTGTAAGTAGAGTATGCCATGCGTATTGCGTCCTGGTATGTACTGTACTCTCTCTCTCTCTCTCTATATATATATATTTATTTGTTACTTTATTTGATTTTGATTTTTGGTTTATCTGTTTATCTACAGTTTCGATCTCCTGAGGAAGAAGAAGACATTTTCCTTGAAACGCGTTCGAGGTCTTTCACTAGAATGTTCAGCCCATGTGGGGGCAGGAGAACCATTGTCTCTGTATGTTATAAGCATTGTTTTTGTAATATTTAATATCTTTGGATTTTATAAGTTATTAATAAAAGTGGATATTTTTTTCTCTTTATCACTTTGGTGTTATATAAGTGATTAATAAAATTGGATATTTTTACTCTTTATTACTTTGGTTCCACATTCTGGGTTTACCCATAAAATCCCTGGGTGTCAATTTTCTTTTGGTATTGCCATTGTGGGCTGTAGGTTTCTGTTAGGGTTGGTCTCTTCCTCCCACTCATGTTTACATATGCTAACAAGGAGCATGTTCATAAGAGGAGAGAGCAGAGAATCAGAGAGATGAGCTCATCAGTCTGCTGCTTCTCCTTCACTGTCCAGTCACAGACTGGGAAAGTACAAAAATCGTAAGTGTCACCTAACTGCAGCAGAAAAAAATCTGATTTTCTGCCTTCCCAGACATGTCTGTACTGTGCAGTGCTCTGAGAAAGGGATCATTTGGCAGGTAAAACAGCTCTCTTTTATGTATTTTATCTATACATGTAGCCATTTGCCTGGAATTCAACTCAAAAAAACTCCATTTGAGTAGAAAATAACCAGAAATCCCTGAGCAAAATGTATCCCTGCCCTCATTACAGATTAATTTTTATAGCAAATTGCATCAGTGAGGGACACATTACTCTGCTGCTATTTTCAAAGCCACGTAAGGGAGGAACGCCAAAACAGCATTTGCCTTACCAAGGGAAATTTGTTATAATTAAGGAAAAATTAGAAATCTATTTAATCTTGATTGCGGTTAGCAGAAGTTATTTTTGTTGTTTTTCTTGTTTGAAATGTGTTTTAATGGACAATGAAAGTCATCCAGTACTCCAGAAAAATAAAATGGCACATAAGGTATAGTTGTTACTCCGGTCAGTCCCGGGTTCTTCCGTTGCACTCTGTGTATTATGGCGGCCTTATTCTGACCTGTCATACTCACTTTTCAGTTCTGTCTACTGACTCAGGCCTGAACTGTGTCTGAAAACACAATGAATTGCAGTAATAAGCATTAAAATGTAAGTTTTAATGTGCAACATCATGTGCATACAAATCTGTGCACAGGTTATGGAATAGTACTCTCTCTGGGCACTTTATTACAGGTAGGTACACCTTGCTAGTGCCAAGAAAATATCCCCCACACCATTACACCACCACCACCAGCCTGAACCATTGATACAAGGCAGGATGGATCCATGCTTTCGTGTTGCTTATGCCAAATTCTGACCCTACCATCTGAATGTCACAACAACCAGTCTGCCCATTCTCCTCTGATTTCTGACATCAACAAGGCATTTTTGTTCACACAACTGTCGCTCACTAGATATTTTCTCTTTTTCGGACCATTCTCTGCAAACCCTAGAGATGGTTGCACGTGAAAATCCCAGTAGATCAGCAGTTTTTTAAATACTCAAACCAGCCCGTCTGGCATCAACAACCATGCAGCATTCAAAGTCACTTAAATTGCCTTTCTTCCCCATTCTGATGCTCTGTTGGAACTTCAGCAAGTCGTCTTCACCACGTCTAGATGCCTAAATGCATTAAGTTGCTACCATGTGAATGGCTGATTAGCAATTTGTGTTACCAAGCAGTTGAACAGGTGTACCTAGTAACGTGAGTGTAAAATAAGCATAGGTAGACTGATATTTTACCAAGTTTTCATTGTTCTCTGTTGATTGTGATACAAAGCTATATGCATTCTCGAAAAAACTATTTTTTATTTGGGGTGGGGTTTGCCTTTAAATATAACATTTCCTGTTGTGACATCTGCTGTACCTCTCCTTCTTTGATGTGGATATCTCTGTGTTCTCCATTTTCAATTATCTTCAGACACATGTCCCCTTCCAGCTGGTAAAATAACTAGAAAACAGGAAAATGGAAAATTCAGATTAAATTCAGAGTTTCAGTTCCTTAAATAGTGTTTGAGAACTTCATGTATTTCTTTAATCAGTCTCAGGGATTGAAACATTAATTGGTTGAACTGGATGAACTTGTGTCTTTTTTCAGCCAGACTATGTAACTATAATGGCAGACTTCCCTACAAGGCTCACTGTAGTATATTTTGCAATTACCATGTAATGATGACTATTATAAAAAGAGTTATATACTAATGAAGCACTGCTGCCTTAGGAGTCGCTGAGTTTTGGATCCGCCTACAGCTCTGCAAAGCCAGGCAACGTGCATTTTCTTCCACGCGTTGAACTCATAGTCAGTAAACAGTCCTTGAGCTTGGTTTTGTGATTTTAATAAAGGGGTAATAATGTGGATGGGGTTGAAGGGTGTATGGGATGCCCAAGGAACAGCTAACTTGAGGTCAAACTCCTTAGCAACTATGTACAAATGTACCAAATAAATCAAAATAGAAAAAGCGCCACACCGTATCCCAATAAAATTATATGATAGCAGCAAAACCCAACCAAAAAATATTATTGGCAAAGTGAACAATATATAATAAAGGCATGCGCAAAATAAAATATATATCCATATTATTAAATGTCCATAATCAATCTGTGCAACATAATTAAGTGTCCATAATTAATTTGTGCAAATCCAAAATTTTTTGGATATATATCACTCCTCTGTGAATTCATATATCAACATAATTAAATATCCATAATTAATTTGTGAAAATTCAAAATCAAAAAATTATAAAAAAATCAAAAAAGTATAATAAGAATATATATCTCCTCTGTGAATTCATAAAATTGTGAATAATCCACCACCAGATAATTAGATGGACTCACCAGAGCTATATGCTGCTCAAATTATAAAACAGCAATAACGTTTTTGCTCTGGGAGTGATGGGTAAACAGTATCCAGGTGTTAATTGTAGTAACTTTTCAATCACATCCAGGTAAATACTAATGGTAATCGGATTTCATTGAAATAATCAATACTCTACAGCCATAGATCTCATGATGCATCTCTCCATTAACTCCGTATCTCCATATATGAATCTCACTCAGGGACAAAGGAAAAAGATTGATGGTGCAGTACGTTTTAAACACATGTAAATTTATTTAAAATGCCAAACAACTCACAAGAGAGGTGTCCAGACAGACACCAGCTTCACCAGCAATATACAGCACTGAACTGATAATGATCTCCGCTCACCGCGGATCACCTCTGACACACACTGCCAAAAGAGCGTCCTGACGTTAGCATCAAGTAGGCCACGACCAACGCGTTTCATCACCACGACGTCATCAAGGGCGTCATCCGCCCCTTGATGACGTTGTGGTGACGAAACGTGTTGGTACAGTATTATGTGTCTTTTCTCTGAATAAAGTTCCTGTTTCCTGTTTGCAGAGAAGCAGTGGATAAACACACGTAGATTGTGCACTGTCTGTTCTGTAGGGCTACAGTATATACAGAATCTCTAACAAACCATACTGCACAGCATCCATAAGTAACCCTGGTAATGGATGGGTGCATGGCATAGAAATGAAAAAACAATGAAGAAAAAAAAAAGAGCACACAGAGACGTAGATTCCAAATGCAGCAGCCCTCTAGATAGCCTGGAGTAGCTAGTTGCTAATTTTTAGATGGAGAGGCTGAGCAGCAGCCTGGGGAAATAGCAGAGTCAAATTTGGGTCAGGGCTAAATGGCTCTGCAGATCAGTACCTCAATACCTCCCCTGCTCTAGAATTTTGGAGAAAATTCTTGAAGCAGTGGGTGAGGGTGAGGAGGGACTGATCTGCAAACTTAGGTGATCCTGACCAATCCCAAGGCAGGAGGCTTGGCATGGGCCCAGGGCAACCTTTAAGTGTGACTGAGCCTGGTCAGCAGCAGCAGAGTTCAGGTGGAAGATGTGAGAGAGAAAGAAATGCAGAAGCCTGGGAGGTGGCCCAGTAGGAAGGGGACTACCAGCAGGCTTGAAACTTGGACAGTAGGATTGCTCAGCTTCACTGTCCCCCAGAACAAGGACCACCTGTGGAGCCCGGAAAGGAGCCAGCCCAGCAAAAGGCCTGAAGGCAGCCACCTACATACACCAGCTCACAGGACAGAGACTGAGTGAGTAGCCCTACGCCCCCTGTGTCAGCAAACGGGAAAAGATCACTCTGGTGGGAAACCTGATTAGCTCCTTACCCGGAACTGTTCATCTTAAAGTGGCAGGCACTGGACCCTTGCCCAGGGATTCCTCCAGACAGCTGGGTAAAGACAAGGATTTATCTTGGGTCTGGGGTGATACTCCAGGAGAGGCTGGAGAGCTCTCCAAGAAGAGTTTTGCTGTGTAAAGTCTTGTATATAGTTGACAGGAAGTTGTCCTCAGTTTGCAGTTCCCTTGGGCATCCAATACACACCTTACACCATCCAAGTTCAATTCACTAATAAAACTTGAAAAACAAGCTCAAGAATGTTTAACTGTCTCTGGAATGCAATTCTGTGGAAAATGTGTGTTGCCTGGCTGTGCATAACTATAGGGGAACCCAAATCTTCAGTGGCTCTTAAAGGGGTAGTGCTACACAAATCATGATTTAATGAAGTCCTATATAAGCAAAAAGACTAAATACCAATGTTTTGAGAACACAAGGGCCCTCTTTTTTAAGGTGTCTGTCACTTTTTAAAAAAGGAGTCTGGGAATAGTCTAACATGAGGTCCCTCTTAAAATCCAAACCAGATTCTCATCAAGAAAAAAGTCTGGTATAGATTTTAGGGGGACACCACACTTTTTCTTTCATTTGTTTGCATGGGGTTCCCTTTTAAAATTCATACCAGTCCCTTATCTTAGATAGTGGTCTGATTTGGATTTTAATGATGTACCCCAAAAAAAACCCACAAACGATAAACCATTAACTAAGCATGAATAATAAAGGACTTGTCAAAAATCCATGGCTTCTGTATTTACAATTTGCAATTATTTATTTGCAATTTTTTGTGAAAGAGTAACCCTTACTCATTCATGTAGTGGGTGTTGGTATCTGAAGGCTTTTTGAAGGGGGCTTCCAGAATCTGACAAATCCCCCCTGCAGCCCTCCCCCAGCCACCAGGCCAGGATATTGGAAAAGAGGCCCCTGTCCTCATCAAAATGGGGACAAGGCGTTATTAAAGAACTTGTCAAAAAGTGTGTAGTGGCTTTATCCACTTTTTTTTGAATGAGTAACCAGGAGTACTTTTTCCCCTTACTCATTTATTTGAGGGGGGCAAGTGGTATCTGAGGGGTCCCTTAAAGGTAAGGGGGTTGCACACTCACTGGCCCCTCCTTTCCTGGCTAGCCAAGCTGCTTGCTTGGTTGGTTAAAGCCTGGTGTAGATTATAGAGAGACCCTATTAACAGCTATACCAGACCCTCATCTATGATAAGGGCCTGGTATAGATGAAAGAAATCTCCAGTTAATAAGTTTACAATACGTAATAAGATGTAAGTGGCCAGAAACTGTCATTTACCAGCAATTTAAATTATATTTTCTTGTTCTTTGTAAATGTCACTTTCAGAAAATGTATGAAATCCTAAAATGTATTAAACAAAATTCTGACTTTTAAAGTCAGAATTCTGATTTTTAAAGTCAGAATTCTGATTTTTAAAGTCAGAATTCTGAGATTAAAAGTCAGAGTTCTCAATTCAGAGACAGAATTCAGTTTTTACCAAATTTTCATACATTTTTAGGATGGCTCCAGGGCTATTTCATATAGTTTCTAAAAGCAGGGAGAACAAAACAGTGGTAGTTCCAATTTTTTTATGTCCCACAATATTTGCAGTTTTCAGTAAAAAAAATCATTTTAGCACATACAAACGTGACTTTCAATCTCAGAATTGTGACTTTGAAACTCAGAATAGAATTCTGACATCAAAAGTCAGAATTTTGTTTTGTAAATTTTGTTTTAGGATGGCGCCAGAGCTCTTCCATAAAAATGTATACTGTTTGGGAAATTTAGCTAATCTTCAGTCCTAAAATAACTTTTAAACCTGTATGTGTAGCACAGACCCCAGGTTGGGCTGGCTGTTTGATCCTAGGTTCCATTCCCTGATAGGCACAAGTACATGTCTTTTTTTTTTGTTTAATTGCTGATTTAACTTGAATGTTGTGATGATTAGACTTGGGATACTCCAAAATAAGCAGGAATACAATAGAGGATACTAGTAAATGATCTGCTCCTTCAGGGTGTATTCTCCCTAGTGACAGCACAGGACACCCAAAATAACAGAGGAATAGTTCTGAGACAAGTAACTGTAATGAGCTCTCACAAAGGTGGCAAGGACAGTCTCTAGGATCCTTGAGTACTCACTGTCCCCTGGGTACTGTAATACCTCATGTAGTACCAGCCAGTCTCTGTAGTTGATGTCTCCAGGCCTGGATCCTCTGCGGAGCTTCCTGCACTGCTTCAGGGTACTATGGACAGAGGTCTTTGAGCTCTAACTGGATCTGGGACCTCAAAAAGGGTCTTCTTCTGTTCTGCAGCTGACAGCCCCAGAGTATTTTAGTCTTACTCCCCAGGAACAAGAGTCTTCTGTTCTAGGCTCCAGGCTATTTATACCCCTTTCAGCCCCCTGCTGGTCACTCTTCTGACCAGGGATTGGCTAAGACTGTAGAAATGTTCAGGTGAGGCTCTCACTCTCCTACCCACTATATCCCAGAACTCATTGAGATGCAGGGGGAAGTCGTTGAACCTGCACCAGCAGAACCCAGAACACCCAAAAAGCAATTGATCCCTGCTCCCCTGCTACAGGGAAGCCAACAACCACATTTACCTGAACACAACCCAACTAGGAGGATGCTATATATGCAAATAAAATGACAGCAAAAGAGTTAAACACAGCTATGCTATTTTCTGGAGAGTATTCCATGTTCACTGGTTGATCTTACTTGTCAGCTGGAACAGATCTTTAATCTCTGTTGTTCATTTTTAGCGCACAAGAACCATTCAGCCAAAATATGAAGATGAAATTTTCAGTCTTAATCAACTGTTTAATGGATAATTTAATTATTCTTCAGTTTTATTCTCCTGAAATCCAGCGTCAGGACAAAATTAATTATCGAAATGTGTAAGTTATCAGTCCCAAAATGTAAAAATCTTTATGCCTGTCTCACCCCATTTCAGATAATTACTAATTTGTAGTTGTGCATTTATTTAGCTGCTTGTACTAAATTTGCTGAAAATTTTCAATTTAACTCTAGTGTTCAGCACCATTGGAAGATCAAATAATGGATCAGGACCCCCTTGCTGGTCCCTAACCTACCACCACCTTACTGCAATGCTATGAATCCAGAGCAGTGTTTCTGCAACTTTTATCAGCCAAGGCACCCTTTAAAAATATACACAATCTCGAGGTGCCCCATTCTAAAATGTAAAAAATAAAACCAATAGTTTTACATAATTCAGCAGCTTCCACGTGTGCAGGACACCAACGTTGGAGGTGGTTTACTCATCCAAAGCAAATACACCTTTGAACACTGGTACTGACTAGTATTCCAATGTTTCTCTTCTCCCTCACTTTCTCACCCTCACTCAGCTAATGTGACCCCAGTGCAAACAGAAAGAAGAAGGGGAGGGGCAAACAAGGATGTCCTCAGGTGACTGGCATCCACCTTATCAAACTACAATGTCATTGGTTGTTAGGACACTGGTGTACAAGGTTGTAAAGCTGAACAATAAAAACCTGTGGCTTTGTGTAACAAAAATGCAGGTTTGATCCACTCATTATAAATAAAGAAATAAGTGAGCGCTTTTAAAGTTTGAGCAGCTAGGCACATAGGATAACCAACAAAAATCCTCACAAGAAATTATAAATAAAGTGCAGCGCTAAAAATAAATAAAATTGACATAAAACCAAATACATATATAAGTGTCACAATAGGTAAATGTGAGTAAAAATATTCCCAGCAAAGGTGACTTGGAGTAAAAGAGCACACTAACCAGATGTGCACATTAAAAGTGCAGTGTAGAGATCATAAAGCTCATGGGGTAATCATCAGAATGGAAATGGTGTTCCCTTGGTCAGAGAAGATCCCCGGGTGGTGCAGAGCTGGACAGGAAGAAATCCTCTTGATAACAGGAAAAGAATGAACGTTGATCCACCAGAAGAGCACGACTCCTCCACTAGGCAAAAAACGGTATCAAATGGAAATGACCTTCTAATTAAAGAGAAGTCAGACAGGCATCGGTTCTAAGATCTCACAGTAATCCCCCTTTAGATGGTCCACAGATGGCTAGATATGACCAGAATCCTCATCAACCATAGATGAGGACCCACCACTCTTCATATGGTGCAACAAACATCAGTCCCATTGAGTGGACAAAAAGCGTTATTAGCCTGTTACAGGCTAATCTGGAGGATGGAGGGGTGACTATGGATATTGCTGTCATCTATGGTTGATGAGGATTCTGGTCATATCTGGCCATCTGTGGACCATCTAAAGGGGGATTACTGTGAAATCTTAGAACCGATGCCTGTCTGACTTCTCTTTAATTAGAAGGTCATTTCCATTTTATACCGTTTTTTGCCTAGTGGAGGAGTCGTGCTCTTCTGGTGGATCAACGTTCATTCTTTTCCTGTTATCAAGAGGATTTCTTCCTGTCCAGCTCTGCACCACCCGGGGATCTTCTCTGACCAAGGGAACACCATTTCCATTCTGATGATTACCCCATGAGCTTTATGATCTCTACACTGCACTTTTAATGTGCACATCTGGTTAGTGTGCACTTTTACTCCAAGTCACCCTTGCTGGGAATATTTTTACTCACATTTACCTATTGTGACATTTATATATGTATTTGGTTTTATGTCAATTTTATTTATTTTTAGCGCTGCACTTTATTTATAATTTCTTGATCCACTCATTGCCTTGTTGACCATTTTTGAACAAGTTGGGAGAATTGTTTAGGTATTTTGCCAAGGCACCCCTGAAGAACTCAGCACCCCAGCGTGCCATGACAGCCTGCTTGCAAAATCCTGACATAATGCAACACAAGAAATCCATGTTGCCGCTTTATAAGCATTGCCTTGCCTGGAATGTGGCAACTCTCCTGGAGTTTCCTGATCTATGACCTTGTATACTTTCCAACAAAAGGTTTTGGACAACTTGGGCAATTTTTAGGCATTTTACTAAGGCACCCCTGAAGAATCCAGAAGGCATCCCAGTGTGTCATGGCACCCTGATTCAAAAAGGCTGATCCAGAGAATGCTACACAGATTCCCTGAAAGCTAGAACTATCCAAAATATTCTACAGGCAGGTTATAGTGAGGCTTCCCCACATGTCTCCTGCACTTGGTTCTATGATATCAAATCACGTATACAAATGCCCCAGGAAACATTCTTGTGCCAAGCCTCTGGGCAGTTCTGCCTTTTCTAGTTTGATTAGTGTTAGTTTTCAAATAACTAACGTTAGTGTTGATAAAAAAGGAAAAAAGAAATACTCTGTGATTAGTCCCATTTATAATTACTCCAAAATTGCATTTTGCAGAAAAGTCATTTACAAATAAAATAATCTGAGATCTTTTTTTAATGCAACACAGCAGAAACAAACAAATCAAACTAAATCTAAAAAAAAGCTTTATACTGTATAGGGTGAAAACATAAAAAAAATAATTATAGCTAAGAGAAGATGGGTAGGAGGAGGTTATTTGCTCTATTGTGGGTTAAATAATAAAAGTGTTAGAATAATGTATGTTTATATATTTTTTTTTCATTTGCAAGGATTCTGGAATGCCATTATATGCAAACCAATGGCCAGTTCATTGATCTGCATGTACAAGAACTACATCGTACCCATTATATTGTCACAGTGGGTTTGATTTCCTAAAAGTGGAGTGTGCCAAATCTGATGCAGCTCTGCATAGAAACCAGTCAGCTTCCAGTGTTTTTGTCAAAGCTAATTTGAACAATCTGATGTTAGAAGCTATCTGGATATCATGCACAGCTGCTCCAGATTTTGTACTCTCCCATTTAGGCAAATCAACCCCAGTGTGTATAATTGAAGCCTGCAAATATCTATTACAGACTTCATTCATACAGCCAGCACTCCTAAGACATAGAGCAGAAGCTGGTTAGGAAGCTGAGAGCAGCCACAGCAGTGGAGACAGCATACAAGGCATGCCCAAGGTATTTTGATAAAAAATGTTTTGGGTTTACCTCATACAACAATTGTATTTACATGACATTCTGAAGGTCTTCAAGTGGTTAACCGCTTAAGGACCGCCCTATAGCAGATATACTGCTACAGGACGGCACCTTTGCGCAGAATCACGTATATATACCTAATTTTGTATTTACAGGTAGGAGGCGCGCATGCACGCCCTACCAACACCGCCATTCTTGGCCATGGATGTTAATCACCGGGTTCCAGCCAATAATTACCTGCCGGCGCCCGGTGATTACCGAGCATCTCCGACGGGGAGGAAGATTGTTTTGTTTACAATCTTCCTCCATATCAGCTGGAGCACACTGCTCGGGGTGGCTGTGCACAGTACACCAATCCCGATCAGTGTGCTTACAGTGAAGAACATACCCCCAGCCCCCTAATAAAACACTACCAGCACACAGTTAACCCTTTGATCGCCCCTCACATTAACCCCTTCCTGCCCAGTGCCATTAGTACAGTGTCAGTGCTTTTTTTAGCACTGATCACTGTATTGGTGTCACTGGGGTGTCAGTGACACCAAGTTAGTTCCCCCCAGTGTCAGAATGTCCGCTGCAGTCCTGCTAAAAGTCACTGATCACTGCCATTACTAGTAGAAAAAAAATCCCATTATCTATACCGCCATTAGTAAAACAATAACTTTCACGTAAACCAATTAATTTACACATATTGGGATTTTTTTTAGCAAAGACATGGAGCAGAATACATTGTGGCCTAAATTTAAGACGAAATTTGATTTTTTTTTTATTTTTTTACTGGACATGTTTAATGGCAAAAGTCCAAAAGATTGTTTTTTTCTCAAAATTATTGGTCTTTTTTTGCTTATAACGCAATAAATAAAAAACACACAGGCTATCAAATACCACCAAAAGAAAGCTCAATTTGTTGGAAAAAAAGGACGCAAATTTAATTTGGGTGCAGCATTGCACTGCGCAATTGTCAGTTAAAGTAACGCATCTCCGTAACGCACAAAATGGCCTGGTCATGAAGGGGGGGAATCCTCAGGAGGACAAGTGGTTAAAGTACACATAAAGTAAAACAATTCATAGAAGATAATAATCCCAAGAAATACACAAGTGGCTGCAATATCATAAATAATGATAAATCAATAGGTCCAATAAACTAAAATACTGTGCAAAACACAAAATGTGCAAATGTACGTATTAATTAGTGGCTAGAGATGCGCATGATGAAAAATTTTTGTTTCATTCTGTTTTGGATTCATTCGTTTAGATTTTGTTTTGTCATATAGAATGATTCGTTTTTGGAATTTGTTTCCTATATTCAGATTTGTTTCATATATTTCGGAAGATTCACTATATTTGTTTTAACATGTTAATTGGTTATTTATGCACTCTTAGTGATCCCTGCTAGTCCAACCCACATAGAGAAATGGAATAAGCTGATAGGACAATGGAGTCACATGCATCCTAAAGAAGTAATAGAACTAAATGAATTTCAGATTCATTCGTTATGTTATGATTCAGAGATTCTAATGAATTCACCTCCATCCAACCCAAACACAATAAGTAGGAATCATCTTATTTCACTTTTTTACCTTACTGTATTTATTGCAATGTTTCCATTTCATATGTAGTGCACTTTTTTTATAATAATGAAAAATGTTAATGCAAAATAAAAACAAAAAGAATCCATATGAATTTGGATCATTCGTTAGGTTATGTTTTTTTGGATGCTTTAAACATTAACAAAAGGTCCAAACTAATACATCATGTCATCCGTCTGAAATGAATGAATTTTTGTTTGGTTATAATTTATTTCAGATTCATTGAAATTCATTACTATTGTGATTCAGAGGTTTGTATACATCCGAGTCTCCAAACCGTGAAAATTTTGCCTAAATTTCGATTTGTAACTAAATCGTACATGTCTATTAGTGACCACTGTAAACAATCACTATGGCAAATACCAGAATTCAAACATCCACACACGTGTCTTTTGTCTGGTGTTCGTTAGCAATGCACCAGTGAAATTTAAAACCACCATCGCCATTCAATGTGAAGATCACCCTTCTACAGTGTTTCTACTGCCTGTCCAGCTCAGCCCTAATGAGTACCATTTTTTTTGAGAGTGGAGTAGAAACACCGGTACAGTGGAGTAGAAACACTGGTACAGTGGAGTAGAAACATTGGTACAGTGGAGTAGAAACATTGGTACAGTGTTTCTACTGGCCATTTGCCAACCCAGCAAAATTTGTCCAAACGAAATTGGTGTTCAGCTGAGTCAAACCTCCATTAGCGGCAGGAAGGGATACAGTACATCGCTGCCTTACTACCATTGCTCAATGTGACAGCTTCTCTTCTGTCTGGTTGTTAGGAAGCCGTCAACCTTCAAAAGAAGGCCAACAATCGCAGCCCCCCTGCCTTTCTCGTGACAAAATCCCTTGAAGTAGTTAATATCAAACTTTTGGAAATTACCGTAAATACTGTTTTTTTGGTTTGTCTATCTTCACAATAGACAAGATAGCCAAGACAATGGACTGAGCAATCTTTGGCCTATCCTGATGAAGGGTAACACTACTTTCCTCTATCTGGAAAGATAGAAAAACAAAAGCCTAAAAATGGACAGATGTAATTGTGTTCTTCCTTCATTTTATTCTTTGTTTTTCTTCCTTTTCTTTCTTTCTTTATTTCCCTAGAAATAGCTGCATCTTACAAAATGTTACATTTATGCATTTTTTGCACTTAATTAAAAAAGACAATAAAACAAAAACACTTGTACTGTCTCCCAGGACTTTTAATTGACAGCTACTGGCAGGGAAGTTTTCATTTCTATATTGTAGCTATGCATGAGTTAGTGGGAGCAAACGCTGAAATATAAAGAGGGATACGGAGTTATTTTCACTCTTGGCAAATTAAACCTGATTTCACTCCAAACAAATTAATGGCATTTTGTTTACTTAAAGCTCAATCCCAGGTTGTTTAATATCCCCCCACCCCCGTACTGCATGGGTTAAACGCTTTTTTTTTTCTTGCTCCCACAAGCTCCCTCTTTTTTGTGTGACTGAATCCGTGAAGCAGTCTGGAGTTTCACGTTAAGCACTGGCTATCATAAAAAATAGCTGTGCGTTTTTTTTTTATATGAAACTGTGTAGGGATCTGCTGCCCTCTACAGTCTGCAATTGCAGGTGGTTGTGCTTCTTACTGTCAGAATAATTTGCAATTGACACTTTCACCCCCTTCTAGTCCAGGCCAGTTTTCAGCTTTCAGTGCTATCACACTTTGAATGACAATTGCGCGGTCATGCAACACTGTACCCATATGAAATTGTTAGCATTTTTTTTAGACAGATAAAACTCTATTTTGGTGGTATTTATTCACCACTGGGATTTTTATTTTTTTGCTATATAAATGAAAAAGGACAAACATTTAGGAAAAAAAGTGTTTTTCTTAAAAGATTTTGCAAATAAATATTTATTCATATATCTTGGCCAAAATGTATTCAGCTATCTTTTTGATTGAAAAAATAACCCAAATTAGTTTAAAAAAATAATTATGATTTTTCAAAAACAATTTTTACATTTTTATTTTATTTTTTATTTTATTATTATATTTTATATTATTATTTATTTACTTATTTTTTTACATATTGTCACCCTAGCAGAACAGTGTCACCATAGTACTATTTGTGGGGGTTGAAGATTTTTTTCTTTTTACACTGATTGCTTCTGCACCCATAAAGGCTGTAAAAGCAATAATTTCTCTATCTCTCTGGCTGCATTCCTGCAGCCATTGAGAAATACTGTGAGAGCTGTGATTGGTCACATGGTACAAGGCTGTTGTGAATAGCCTTGTACCATGTGACCTTTGTGATAATTCACAGATTCCACAAGTAGTAAGCAATGATGTCAGGAAGTGACATCTACTGTTCATGTGATCACTGATAGGGCAATCAGTGATCACATGAATCAGGACCTCACACAAAGATCCCATGCAGCGATCTGTGTTCCGCTCTGTCCTCCGGACACAGCGGGCACAGATTGCAGTGCTGCGCACTCCCAGGGAGCACACACAGGTAATGGATGCGGGGGGAGGTTTAGAAACGTCCCCTCGCATCGGCAGCTCTCCCTTTCGGCTGATTATCGGCAGGCGCCAGACGGGAAGAGGTTAAGTACATTATTTCCTGTCCTGCTAGTAGGGTCAGAAACCCCAGATTGGGGGACTTTGATATCTTTAAAGGGGAGTTTCCAGGAAGTAGAGGGAGAACTGAGTCACATGTCCTGTCCATGGAGTTGCTGCTCATGTATTTTCAACCAGACCAGAAGAGACTATTATGCAACTACTGTATTTCTATGATCTAATTTTACTAGTTTAACTGCAGCTGCTGAGTGTATATCTAAATCCTTGTGACACACAGATACTCTATCTCAACCCTGGCTTTGTTAGTACTTCACATGCACAGTGCCAGATAGCTAGGTCTGTGCTACTGCATGTACATTGTGTTCAAAATAATAGCAGTGTGTTGCAAAAAGTGAATAAAGCTCAAAATCCTTCTAATAGCTTTTATTTCCATCCACACAAATGCATTGGGAACACTACACATTCTATTCCAAATCAAAACATGAAGAAAAATATAGCAAATTTGTGTTGTTCCTCTAAAAAATTTGAAGAAAAGTTAATATTAGACTGTTCAAAAAAATAGCCGTGTTTGTATTCTTCTTTACAAACTCAAACATTCACTATATAAACTGAAAAATGTTTGAAGATTTTGCTTTCCTTTGAATCACTTAATGAATATTTGGTTGTAGTCGCACTGTTTCTGAGAACTGCTGTACATCTGTGTTGCATGGAGTCAACCAACTTCTGGCACCTGTGATCAGGTATTCCAGCCCAGGATGATTGGACTACATTCCACAGTTCTTCTCTATTTCTTGGTTTTGCCTCAGAAACGGCTTTTTTGATGTCACCCCACAAGTTTTCTATTGGATTAAGATCCGGGGATTGGGCTGGCCATTCCATAACGTCAATCTTGTTGGTCTGGAACCAAGATGTTGCACGTTTACTGGTGTGTTTGGGGTCGTTTTCTTGTTGGAAAACCCATTTCAAGGGCATTTCCTCTTCAGTATAAGGCAGCATGACCTCTTCAAGTATTCTGATGTATTCAAACTGATCCATGATCCCTGGTATGCGATAAACAGGCCCAACACCGTAGTATGAGAAACATCCCCATATCATGATGCTTGCACCACCATGCTTCACTGTCTTCACAGAGTACTGTGGCTTGAATTCAGTGTTTGGGGGTCGTCTGACAAACTGTCTCCGGCCACTAGACCCAAAAAGAACAATCTTACTTTCATCATTCCACAAAATGTTGCACCATTTCTCTTTAGGCCAGTCAATGTGCTCTTGGCAAATTGTAACCTCTTCAGCACGTCTTTTTTTCAACAGTGGGACTTTGCGGGGGCTTCTTGCAGATAGCTTGGCTTCACATAGGCGTCTTCTAATTGTAACAGTACTCACAGGGAACTTTACACCTTCTTTCATCTTCCTGGAGCTGATTGTTGCCATTTTGGCTATACTTCTATCCATTCGAATGGTAGTTTTTCACTTTCCTCCACGTCTTTCAGGTTTTGGTTGCCATTTTAAAGCATTTGCGATCATTTTAGCTGAGCAGCCTATCATTTTCTGCACTTCTTTATATGTTTTCCCCTCTCCAATCAACTTTTTAATCAAGGTACGCTGTTCTTCTGAACAATGTCTGGAACGACCCATTTTCCTCAGAATTTCAGAGAGAAATGCACTGTAACCAGCATGTACAACATTTGCTGCCTTCCTTCCTTAAATAAGAGCAATAATTGCCACCTGTTTTTCAAAGAATGAATGACCTCACTAATAGAACTCCACACGGCTATTATTTTGAACATGCCCCTTTCAATTAGTGATTCAATTACATAGAATCAGCAGCATGCATGTCATGACTGTTGGGTCTGTTGGATTTCTATTACTCTACTACACCTGCTAGTAAATTATTTGCCATGTAGAAATATCATTTCTACCAAAAACAGTGATTGATCAGGTTAGTGATGTCTCACTGCTATTATTTTGAACACATTGTATGTAGTGGTCACCTTGGTACATTAGTAAGTGAACCTGTTTATTACAATAGAGTATATATCACGCTTGTTATTTTAGAAACTATTAGGGAGGGACTGTTAGGCTGACCCTGAGTTCCAGTGCCACACCACAGTTCCTACAGGTGAGAAGTTCAGTTCCATGCTGGTCAGACAAAAGTTGGAGGATATCCCCTGTCAGAGGCGGCTCTGGGCTTTGTGAGGCCTTAAGCAAAATTTAGACGTGTGGCCCCACTCATGCCCATCCGTCTATCCATCTGTCTGTCCATCCGTCCATCAGCTACGCAGCAGGCCTTCCCTGATTGACATCCACGGTAGGCCTTCTCAGCTTTAGATCCTCGTGTGGTGGATGGGAGGGATGACGTGCGTGAATGCAACGTCACTCCTCATTGGCTGGCAGGTGAAGCTCCAGAAGTCTTAGGTTATGCAAGAGGTGAGTGTGACAGGTCTTTTAATGCTGCCTGCTCACAGCATAATGTCCCCTGTCCCTCAAAACTGGGGTAATGCGTTAGACCAGAGGCATAACTAGAACCTTCAGGGCCCCGATGCAAAAAACCATAAAAGGCCATTCCCTTCTAGCCCAGGGACCTTTCCTCCCATTGAGAGGTCCTTTATTATGGTCCCGCAAGCAGGACCCTTTCGAATGTTCTGCAGCAGGCCGTCTTCCCGCTGGTACATTAAAATCCCCCTTACATCAGATTTCCCAGAGTTCCCAGAGCCCCCCAGTACATCAAGGTCTGCAGGGTTTGCCGTATAAGGACCCAGATATAAAGGGGAACTCTGTGGAACCTGATGTAAAGAAGAATTCTGCAGACCCTTGTGTAAAAGGGAACTCTGCAGAACCTGATGTAAAAGGGAACTCTGCAGAACCTGATGTAAAAGAGGAACTCTGCAGAACCTGATTAAAGGGGAACTCTGAAGAACCTGATTTAAAGGGGAACTCTGTGGACCCTGATTTAAAGGGGAACTCTGTGAACCCTGATTTAAAGGGGAACTTTACAAACTATGTTGTAAAGGGGAACTCCGCAGAACTTGATGTAAAGGGGGATTCTGCAGAACCTGATGCAAAGGGGGATTCTGCAGAACCTGATGTAAAGGGGGATTCTGCAGAACCTGATGTAAAGGGGGATTCTGCAGAACCTGATGTACAAGGGAACTCTGCAGAATCTGATGTAAAAGGGAACTCTGCAGAACCTGATGTAAAAGAGGTACTCTGTGGAACCTGATGTAAAAGGGGAACTCTGCAGAACCTGATTAAAGGGGAACTCTGAAGAACCTGATTTAAAGGGGAACTCTGTGGACCCTGATTTAAAGGAGAACTCTGTGGACCCTGATTTAAAGGGGGACGTTACGAACCCTGTTGTAAAGGGGAACTCTGCAGAACTTGATATAAAGGGGGATTCTGCAGAACCTGATGCAAAGGGGGATTCTGCAGAACTTGATGTAAAGGGGGATTCTGCAGAACCTGATGTAATGGGGAACTCTGCAGAACTTGATGCAAAGGGGGACTCTGCAAAACCTGATGCAAAGGGGGACTCTGCAAAACCTGATGTAAAGGGGGATTCTGCAGAACCTGATGTAAAGGGGGATTCTGCAGAACCTGATGTAAAGGGGGACTCTACAGAACCTGATGTAAAGGGGGACTCTACAGAACCTGATGTAAAGGGGGACTCTGCAGAACCTGATGTAAAGGGGGACTCTACAGAACCTGATGTAAAGGGGGACTCTACAGAACCTGATGTAAAAGGTAATGTTGCGTTATTTAGTGTAAAGGGAAACTGATGTAAGAGGTTCTCTGGTCACTAGAGCCCCGCCCCCCTTTACATCAGAGTTTGCAGAGTTCCTCCTTACCTCAGAGTTTGCAAAGTTTCCCCTCGCACTGTAAGGGTGAACTCTGCTGACTCTGATGGAAGGGGGAATGCTGGGAACTGTGATGGAAGGGGGGTCTCCCCTCTCCCCTTACATTTGTGACCCTCTACAGAGAGAGTGTCTGCCTAACTGCCCTGCAGAACTGTCACACACTAACCTGTAAATGCCTGCAGGCTTCAGTACTCCTCTTCCCCAAGTCCTCTCCGTTCAGTTGCTTTTAAAAGGAAAGACACCTTGTCCCGAGCTACCTCTTCCCCCCCCCCCTTCCTTGTGCACTTGACCGGTGGCAGCCCACCCCCCCCCCCCCCCCTCAATCCGAGCCCAGTCATGACCAAGATGAGCTTAGCTGATTACTAATCAGTCAGCTCTGGAACAGCATGCAAGAGCAGTTCTGGAGCTGGGCTCAGGCAGAGGGGCGCACTGCTGCTGATCAAGTGCGCAAAGAGGAAGCTCGGGACAAGTAAAGTTTTTATAGGTACTTGCTTTACTGGCAACACTGCTTGGGGCAGTTAGGAAAACCAGGCGGCCACGAGGCCCTAGTGAGTGTGAGGTCTTAGGCGACCACCTATACTACTGATCTTGCCCTCAGGGGCCCCTGCAATAACTACATATACCTGGGTGTACAGTATGTGCACAATTCCACCAGGACTACTGTAGGGTTCTCTGCAGATAATATCTGTTTGTACATTGGATGTATGTACTATTAATAACATTTTCTTATATAAAGCTTGTATTATTTCTATACTGGTGTGCATCTACATTATATATATATGGTTTAATGCTGGGGTGCAGTAGTTCTTCTGCTTTCAATTATGTTGTTTGGATTACTGATTCAGTTCAAAAAGGGAATCCCCTCGGTTCCCAGAGACATTGTCCTGGGTGGAGACACTATCAACTTTACTATCAAACCTACCCTTCCACCTAGCAAAGGTACTGGTTCTTTTATTCACCTACAAGTGTAATATCCTGTTTGGGGAGGACCATTTCTCATTACCCCTCCAAAAGGGGGCTACATTGGTTTTCATTTTTTTCATCCTTTGTTGCATAAATATGAAATAATATATATAATAATATTAGATAATCTTCTTTCAAGCCAGCAGATGCTCTAGTCTCCTTTTTGCACATATTACTCTAAGGCCCCATGCACACAGGGTGTTTTTTTTTGTCCCCCTGGATGCCTTTGCTCCAGGGGAGCAAAAAGCAGCCTAAAAAACGCTTCTAAAGCCATGTTTTGCAAACCTATTTAGACGCATTTAGGCATGTCAAGTGGTTTACTCATTCCATTGGCCAGAACATTAATTTATTCTGGCCACCGGAATAAATGAATGCTTAAGCACCAAACGCGTCTAGCTTTTACATGTTTTTACACACATTTAAGAGTTTGTTTTTGCCCAAACGCTCCCCTTCTAAACACCCTGGTGGTGCATTTGCTTAAACTCTCCACTTCTACTATACCTTTAAATGCCTATGTGTGCATGGCCACATAGGCTAAGACAGAGGTGAGATTAATAAAAATATCAAACGCCTGTAAAAGTTGAGTTTTTTTTTAATGTTCTGTTTACAGGAGGGCTAAAATGTGCCTATTGTTTACAGAACTCAATGAGTCATTACAGCAGTAATTCATTTCCTCATAGCTGATTTAGTCCAAGGTTTCAGACAAGCATGCAGAGCCTCAAAGCAGGCTTCATCTGCTGTATTGAGAAAAAGGAGGGAAGTGCCTCTAAGTGCAATAAGTCTTTTAATTCAAGTCTAAATGTAGAAACACTCACATGTGTGAAGTAATCATAAGCATAAAAACCGTGGTTAACAATAGTTAACGGTGGGGTGGTAACCCGGGTGAAGAGCCGTCATCTTACTGTGATGTGGGGAGGTCAGCTCTCGGCTGGAACAGCGTGGTGGCTGGAGGGGAACAGCGGTGAGGCCGGCCTGCATGCACGTCCTCCCTCAGAGCCGGATGGAACGCACGCTGGAACGTAGCGGCAGCGTGGCCGTGATGACGTCAGATCCCAGGGTGCAATGCGACGCGTTTCGGAGCTTGAAAAAGGAGTGCACTTCCGCCTTCCACGGCCAGTGCATGCTCCGAAATGCGTCGCAGTGCACCCTGGGATCTGACGTCATCACGGCCACGCTGCCGCTACGTTCCAGCATGCGTTCCATCCGGCTCTGAGGGAGGACGTGCATGCAGGCCGGCCTCACCGCTGTTTCCCTCCAGCCACCACGCTGTTCCAGCCGAGAGCTCACCTCCCCACATCGCAGTAAGATGACGGCTCTTCACCCGGGTTACCACCCCACCATTAACTATTGTTAACCACGGTTTTTAAGCTTATGATTACTTCACACATGTGAGTGTTTCTACATTTAGACTTGAATTAAAAGACTTATTGCACTTAGAGGCGCTTCTCTCCTTTTTCTCATCTACAGAAGTTGCTACAGCTTATTTGGAAGCCTTGCCCTCAGTGCCACACGGAATCCTACGCTCTTCATACAGTAGCCACTAATACCACGATCACCCCATACTACCATTTCCCAGGACTTTGCAGTGTTTGCGCTGTTAAAACCCTTCCTCATTTTTCTGATTCATCTGCTGTATTGCCTCTTTAGCTAACCCATAGTACTCTGGTGATCCTTTTTGTGTATTAAATGTTTATTTGCCAAGAAAAACCAAGAAATAAATAAAAACAAAAGTCTAAAAAATGGATACATTTAAAACACAGTTTAAATATAATTGATCTAAAGCCATTATAGTTTCCTTTTAAAACAAACTTAATATATTGAATACAATAAATGATGACAATACGCTGTAAGAGTAAAGAGACAATATTACCTCTTCTCCCTCCTCAATGTGGTAATCTTTCCTTTGGTTTGGACCTCCGACAAACATTACCTTCAGCTGATCATTGTGCCTTCAAAACAAATATAAAATGTTAATGCAAAAATATGACCCGAGGAATGTTTTTCTAATTAGCAATGTTCCTTCTCTCTCCTGTAGGTAATAGTTAAGTACAGTTGTATTCTCCATTGCCGCTGTCTTACCTTTATCGTGCTCATATACAAATTACATCTTGAGATACTCAGGTACATTAGGCATAAATTATAAACAAGAGGATTGGAAAAACTGCACCCAGACCTGCAAATCATGGGAATAACATAGATCTCAACTGTCTATCAGTTGGAAGGACTGTTCCCATCTTGCTCTATATGGCACTGTTTTCACCAAATGTACTCTATAGATCATTATAATAGTACTAGATATCTATCAGTAGTGTTTTATCATTCTTAAAGTGTATGTTTGGACAAGATTACAAAAACATATTCAGTACATCTCTCCAATGTCTGCACATTTCCCTTTGTTTTGTCTTTGTACCGCTAACCCCTGAAGGAGCACCTGGTTGGGCGGGGAATGTTTATTGCAGGGAGCTGTATATAGGTCCCCAAAGGCTCAAGGTGCATAGACACAGCAACTAATTAAGTAATAGCAAGAAGTACAGTATATTGCAACAGGGTAAACAAAAGGGAAATATACTGTAATGGTTTAACAGTTTCAGTTTGTGTTTGGATTCCCATCTGAGGAGGGCTGCACCGCCTAATCACTACCCCGGAGGAAAACCATCTCCATTATATATTCCAGTCTGGTGAATTTCCTTTTGATAACTGGAGAAGTTGTTTGTGAACTTGTAATGGTTTAACAGTAAGAGATATTCCAACAATTAGGCAACAGAAGTAATATACAGCAGAAAATCTCTGAACCTTGTACCTTGTACTGATATATATATATACACACACAAGCACACACACATACATATGACAATAACAGTTTAGCAGTAAGTAATATGCTATCCTATTTCTTCTGCTGGCCAGCTTCTTGGGGCCCAACCATTATGGTGGGGTACCAAAGGTAATCTTCCTTTGAGAACTGATCCAGATACTACCACATTATTTCTTGCAAACCACTCTGTCTCTCCTGCAAGGCGGGCCAGCCGCCTCTCACCACTCTGTGGCAGCAGGGAATCGCCTTCTGCTTACTGGTAAAGTGTACCCCTGTCAGTGTCCTCAGCAACCGGCTCAACCAGGCAAGCTATGAGGAAATATTAGAGGAACTGAATTTATTCTCTCTTGTGAAGAGGAGATTAAAGGGGGATATGATCACCATGTATAATACATAAGGGGGGGATATGATCACCATGTATAATACATAAGGGGGATATGATCACCATGTATAATACATAAGGGGGATATGATCAACATGTATAATACATAAGGGGGGATATGATCTCCATGTATAATACATAAGGGGGGATATGATCTCCATGTATAATACATAAGAGGGGATATAATCTCCATGTATAATACATAAGGGGGGGATATGATCACCATGTATAATACATAAGGGGGATATGATCAACATGTATAATACATAAGGGGGGATATGATCAACATGTATAATACATAAGGGGTATATGATATCCATGTATAATCGATAAGGAGGAGTATGAGCACCATGTATACTACATAAGGGGGGGGGGGGGATATAATCTCCATGTATAATACATAAGGGGGGGGATATGATCGCCATGTATAATACATAAGGGGGGATATGATCTCCATGTATAATACATACGGGGGAATATGATCTCCATGTATAATACATAAGGGGGGCTATGATCTCCATGTATAATACATAAGGGGGGATATGATCTCCATGTATAATACATAAGGGGGGATATTATCTCCATGTATAATACATAAGGGGGATATGATCTCCATGTATAATACATAAGGGGGATATGATCTCCATGTATAATACATAAGGGGGGATATGATCTCCATGTATAATACATAAGGGGGGATATGATCTCCGTGTATAATACATAAGGGGGATATTATCTCCATGTATAATACATAAGGGGGATATGATCTCCATGTATAATACATAAGGGGGGATATGATCACCATCTATAATACATAAAGGGGGGATATGATCTCTATGTATAATACATAAGGGGGGATATGATCTCCATGTATATTATATAAGAGGGATATGATCACCATGTATAATACATAAGGGGGGATATGATCTCCATGTATAATACATAAGGGGGATATGATCTCCATGTATAATACATAAGGGGGGATATGATCTCCATGTATAATACATAAGGGGGGATATGATCACCATGTATAATACATAAGGGAGGATATGATCACCGTGTATAATACATAAGGGGGGGGGATATGATCACCATGTATAATACATAAGGGGTGATATGATCTCCATGTATAATACATAAGGGGGGATATAATCTCCATGTATAATACATAAGGGGAATATGATCTCCATGTATAATACATAAGGGGGGATATGATCTCCATGTATAATACATAAGGGGGATATGATCTCCATGTATAATACATAAGGGGGGAATATGATCTCCATGTATAATACATAAGGGGGGAATATGATCTCCATGTATAATACATAAGGGGGGATATGATCTCCATGTATAATACATAAGGGGGATATTATCTCCATGTATAATACATAAGGGGGGATATGATCTCCATGTATAATACATAAGGGGGATATGATCTCCATGTATAATACATAAGGGGGGATATGATCACCATGTATAATACATAAGGGGTATATGATCTCCATGTATAATACATAAGGGGGGATATGATCTCTATGTATAATACATAAGGGGGAATATGATCTCCATGTATAATACATAAGGGGGATATGATCTCCATGTATAATACATAAGGGGGGATATGATCTCCATGTATAATACATAAGGGGGGATATGATCACCATGTATAATACATAAGGGAGGATATGATCACCGTGTATAATACATAAGGGGGGGGGATATGATCACCATGTATAATACATAAGGGGTGATATGATCTCCATGTATAATACATAAGGGGGGATATAATCTCCATGTATAATACATAAGGGGAATATGATCTCCATGTATAATACATAAGGGGGGATATGATCTCCATGTATAATACATAAGGGGGATATGATCTCCATGTATAATACATAAGGGGGGAATATGATCTCCATGTATAATACATAAGGGGGGAATATGATCTCCATGTATAATACATAAGGGGGGATATGATCTCCATGTATAATACATAAGGGGGATATTATCTCCATGTATAATACATAAGGGGGGATATGATCTCCATGTATAATACATAAGGGGGATATGATCTCCATGTATAATACATAAGGGGGGATATGATCACCATGTATAATACATAAGGGGTATATGATCTCCATGTATAATACATAAGGGGGGATATGATCTCTATGTATAATACATAAGGGGGAATATGATCTCCATGTATAATACATAAGGGGGGATATGATCAACATGTATAATACATAAGGGGTATATGATATCCATGTATAATAGATAAGGAGGAGTATGAGCACCATGTATACTACATAAGGGGGGGGGATATAATCTCCATGTATAATACATAGGGGGGGGGGGGATATGATCGCCATGTATAATACATAAGGGGGGATATGATCTCCATGTATAATACATACGGGGGGAATATGATCTCCATGTATAATACATAAGGGGGGATATGATCTCCATGTATAATACATAAGGGGGATATGATCTCCATGTATAATACATAAGGGGGGAATATGATCTCCATGTATAATACATAAGGGGGGATATGATCTCCATGTATAATACATAAGGGGGGCTATGATCTCCATGTATAATACATAAGGGGGGATATGATCTCCATGTATAATACATAAGGGGGGATATTATCTCCATGTATAATACATAAGGGGGATATGATCTCCATGTATAATACATAAGGGGGATATGATCTCCGTGTATAATACATAAGGGGGGATATGATCTCCATGTATAATACATAAGGGGGGATATGATCTCCATGTATAATACATAAGGGGGATATTATCTCCATGTATAATACATAAGGGGGATATGATCTCCATGTATAATACATAAGGGGGGATATGATCACCATCTATAATACATAAAGGGGGGATATGATCTCTATGTATAATACATAAGGGGGGATATGATCTCCATGTATATTATATAAGAGGGATATGATCACCATGTATAATACATAAGGGGGGATATGATCTCCATGTATAATACATAAGGGGGATATGATCTCCATGTATAATACATAAGGGGGGATATGATCTCCATGTATAATACATAAGGGGGGATATGATCACCATGTATAATACATAAGGGAGGATATGATCACCGTGTATAATACATAAGGGGGGGGGATATGATCACCATGTATAATACATAAGGGGTGATATGATCTCCATGTATAATACATAAGGGGGGATATAATCTCCATGTATAATACATAAGGGGAATATGATCTCCATGTATAATACATAAGGGGGATATGATCTCCATGTATAATACATAAGGGGGGAATATGATCTCCATGTATAATACATAAGGGGGGAATATGATCTCCATGTATAATACATAAGGGGGGATATGATCTCCATGTATAATACATAAGGGGGATATTATCTCCATGTATAATACATAAGGGGGGATATGATCTCCATGTATAATACATAAGGGGGATATGATCTCCATGTATAATACATAAGGGGGGATATGATCACCATGTATAATACATAAGGGGTATATGATCTCCATGTATAATACATAAGGGGGGATATGATTTCTATGTATAATAGTATTATACATAGAAATCATATCCCCCCTTATGTATTATACATGGAGATCATATTCCCCCTTATGTATTATAATAATACATAAGGGGGAATATGATCTCCATGTATAATACATAAGGGGGGATATGATCAACATGTATAATACATAAGGGGTATATGATATCCATGTATAATAGATAAGGAGGAGTATGAGCACCATGTATACTACATAAGGGGGGGGGATATAATCTCCATGTATAATACATAGGGGGGGGGGGGATATGATCGCCATGTATAATACATAAGGGGGGATATGATCTCCATGTATAATACATACGGGGGGAATATGATCTCCATGTATAATACATAAGGGGGGATATGATCTCCATGTATAATACATAAGGGGGATATGATCTCCATGTATAATACATAAGGGGGGAATATGATCTCCATGTATAATACATAAGGGGGGATATGATCTCCATGTATAATACATAAGGGGGATATTATCTCCATGTATAATACATAAGGGGGATATGATCTCCATGTATAATACATAAGGGAGATATGATCTCCATGTATAATACATAAGGGGGGATATGATCACCATGTATAATACATAAGGGGGGGATATGATCTCAATGTATAATACATAAGGGGGGATATGATCTCCATGTATAATACATAAGGGGGGATATGATCACCATGTATAATACATAAGTGGGATATGATCTCCATGTATATTATATAAGGGGGATATGATCACCATGTATAATACATAAGGGGGGATATGATCTCCATGTATAATACATAAGGGGGGATATGATCTCCATGTATATTATATAAGGGGGATATGATCACCATGTATAATACATAAGGGGGGATATGATCTCCATGTATAATACATAAGGGGGGATATGATCACCATGTATAATACATAAGTGGGATATGATCTCCATGTATATTATATAAGGGGGATATGATCACCATGTATAATACATAAGGGGGGATATGATCTCCATGTATAATACATAAGGGGGGTTATGATCTCCATGTATAATATACAAGAGGGATATGATCACCATGTATAATACATAAGGGGGGATATGATCTCCATGTATAATACATAAGGGGGATATGATCTCCATGTATAAAACATAAGGGGGGATATGATCACCATGTATAATACATAAGGGAGGATATGATCACCGTGTATAATACATAAGGGGGGGGGATATGATCACCACGTATAATACATAAGGGGTAATATGATCTCCATGTATAATACATAAGGGGGGATATAATCTCCATGTATAATACATAAGGGGTGATATGATCTCCATGTATAATACATACGGGGGGAATATGATCTCCATGTATAATACATAAGGGGGGATATGATCTCCATGTATAATACATAAGGGGGGATATGATCTCCATGTATAATACATAAGAGAGATATTATCTCCATGTATAATACATAAGGGGGGATATGATCACCATGTATAATACATAAGGGGGATATGATCTCCATGTATAATACATAAGGGGGATATGATCTCTATGTATAATACATAAGGGGGAATATGATCTCCATGTATAATACATAAGGGGGGATATGATCTCCATGTATATTATATAAGAGGGATATGATCTCCATGTATAATACATAAGGGGGATATGATCTCCATGTATAATACATAAGGGGGGATATGATCTCCATGTATAATATATAAGAGGGATATGATCACCATGTATAATACATAAGGGGGGATATGATCTCCATGTATAATACATAAGGGGGGATATGATCTCCATGTATAATACATAAGGGGGGGATATGATCTCCATGTATAATACATAAGGGGGATAGGAGCTCTATGTATAATACCTAAGGGGGGATATGATCTCCATGTATAATACATAAGGGGGGATATGATCACCGTGTATAATACATAAGGGGGGGATATGATCTCCATGTATAATACATAAGGGGGATATGATCTCCATGTATAATACATAAGGGGGATATGATCTCCATGTATAATACATAAGGGGGGATATGATCTCCATGTATAATACATAAGGGGGATATGATCTCCATGTATAATACATAAGGGGGGATATGATCTCCATGTATAATACATAAGGGGGGATATGATCTCCATGTATAATACATACGGGGGGATATGATCTCCATGTATAATACATAACGGGGGATATGATCTCCATGTATAATACATAAGGGGGGATATGATCTACATGTATAATACTTAAGGGGGATATGATCTCCATGTATAATACATAAGGGGGGATATGATCACCATGTATAATACATAAGGGGGGATATGATCTCCATGTATAATACATAAGGGGGGATATGATCTCCATGTATAATACATACGGGGGGAATATGATCTCCATGTATAATACATAAGGGGGGATATGATCTCCATGTATAATACATAAGGGGGATATGATCTCCATGTATAATACATAAGGGGGGAATATGATCTCCATGTATAATACATAAGGGGGGATATGATCTCCATGTATAATACATAAGGGGGATATTATCTCCATGTATAATACATAAGGGGGGATATGATCTCCATGTATAATACATAAGGGAGATATGATCTCCATGTATAATACATAAGGGGGATATGATCACCATGTATAATACATAAGGGGGGGATATGATCTCAATGTATAATACATAAGGGGGGATATGATCTCCATGTATAATACATAAGGGGGGATATGATCACCATGTATAATACATAAGTGGGATATGATCTCCATGTATATTATATAAGGGGGATATGATCACCATGTATAATACATAAGGGAGATATGATCTCTATGTATAATACATAAGGGGGGTTATGATCTCCATGTATAATATATAAGAGGGATATGATCTCCATGTATACTACATAAGGGGGGATATGATCTCCATGTATAATACATAAGGGGGGATATGATCTCCATGTATAATACATAAGGGGGGATATGATCTCCATGTATAATACATAAGGGGGATATGATCTCCATGTATAAAACATAAGGGGGGATATGATCACCATGTATAATACATAAGGGAGGATATGATCACCGTGTATAATACATAAGGGGGGGGGGATATGATCACCACGTATAATACATAAGGGGTAATATGATCTCCATGTATAATACATAAGGGGGGATATAATCTCCATGTATAATACATAAGGGGTGATATGATCTCCATGTATAATACATACGGGGGGAATATGATCTCCATGTATAATACATAAGGGGGGATATGATCTCCATGTATAATACATAAGGGGGGATATGATCTCCATGTATAATACATAAGGGGGATATTATCTCAATGTATAATACATAAGGGGGGATATGATCTCCATGTATAATACATAAGGGGGATATGATCTCCATGTATAATACATAAGGGGGGATATGATCACCATGTATAATACATAAGGGGGATATGATCTCCATGTATAATACATAAGGGGGATATGATCTCTATGTATAATACATAAGGGGGAATATGATCTCCATGTATAATACATAAGGGGGGATATGATCTCCATGTATATTATATAAGGGGGATATGATCTCCATGTATAATACATAAGGGGGATATGATCTCCATGTATAATACATAAGGGGGGATATGATCTCCATGTATAATATATAAGAGGGATATGATCACCATGTATAATACATAAGGGGGGATATGATCTCCATGTATAATACATAAGGGGGGATATGATCTCCATGTATAATACATAAGGGGGGATATGATCTCCATGTATAATACATAAGGGGGGATAGGAGCTCTATGTATAATACATAAGGGGGATATGATCTCCATGTATAATACATAAGGGGGGATATGATCACCGTGTATAATACATAAGGGGGGGATATGATCTCCATGTATAATACATAAGGGGGGATATGATCTCTATGTATAATACATAAGGGGGGATATAATCTCCATGTATAATACATAAGGGGTGATATGATCTCCATGTATAATACATAAGGGGGATATGATCTCCATGTATAATACATAAGGGGATATGATCTCCATGTATAATACATAAGGGGGGATATGATCTCCATGTATAATACATAAGGGGGATATGATCTCCATGTATAATACATAAGGGGGGATATGATCCCCATGTATAATACATAAGGGGGGATATGATCTCCATGTATAATACATACGGGGGGATATGATCTCCATGTATAATACATAACGGGGGATATGATCTCCATGTATAATACATAAGGGGGGATATGATCTACATGTATAATACATAAGGGGGATATGATCTCCATGTATAATACATAAGGGGGGATATGATCACCATGTATAATACATAAGGGGGGATATGATCTCCATGTATAATACATAAGGGGGGATATGATCTCCATGTATAATACATAAGGGGGATATGATCTCCATGTATAATACATAAGGGGGGAATATGATCTCCATGTATAATACATAAGGGAGATATGATCTCTATGTATATTACATAAGGGGGGTTATGATCTCCATGTATAATATATAAGAGGGATATGATCACCATGTATAATACATAAGGGGGGATATGATCTCCATGTATAATACATAAGGGGGGATATGATCTCCATGTATAATACATAAGGGGGATATTATCTCCATGTATAATACATAAGGGGGGATATGATCTCCATGTATAATACATAAGGGAGATATGATCTCCATGTATAATACATAAGGGGGGATATGATCACCATGTATAATACATAAGGGGGGGATATGATCTCAATGTATAATACATAAGGGGGGATATGATCTCCATGTATAATACATAAGGGGGGATATGATCACCATGTATAATACATAAGTGGGATATGATCTCCATGTATATTATATAAGGGGGATATGATCACCATGTATAATACATAAGGGAGATATGATCTCTATGTATAATACATAAGGGGGGTTATGATCTCCTTGTATAATATATAAGAGGGATATGATCACCATGTATAATACATAAGGGGGGATATGATCTCCATGTATAATACATAAGGGGGATATGATCTCCATGTATAAAACATAAGGGGGGATATGATCACCATGTATAATACATAAGGGAGGATATGATCACCGTGTATAATACATAAGGGGGGGGGGATATGATCACCACGTATAATACATAAGGGGTAATATGATCTCCATGTATAATACATAAGGGGGGATATAATCTCCATGTATAATACATAAGGGGTGATATGATCTCCATGTATAATACATAAGGGGGGATATGATCTCCATGTATAATACATAAGGGGGATATTATCTCCATGTATAATACATAAGGGGGGATATGATCTCCATGTATAATACATAAGGGGGATATGATCTCCATGTATAATACATAAGGGGGGATATGATCTCCATGTATAATACACAAGGGGGATATGATCTCTATGTATAATACATAAGGGGGAATATGATCTCCATGTATAATACATAAGGGGGGATATGATCTCCATGTATATTATATAAGGGGGATATGATCTCCATGTATAATACATAAGGGGGATATGATCTCCATGTATAATACATAAGGGGGGATATGATCTCCATGTATAATATATAAGAGGGATATGATCACCATGTATAATACATAAGGGGGGATATGATCTCCATGTATAATACATAAGGGGGGATATGATCTCCATGTATAATACATAAGGGGGGATATGATCTCCATGTATAATACATAAGGGGGATAGGAGCTCTATGTATAATACATAAGGGGGATATGATCTCCATGTATAATACATAAGGGGGGATATGATCACCGTGTATAATACATAAGGGGGGGATATGATCTCCATGTATAATACATAAGGGGGGATATGATCTCTATGTATAATACATAAGGGGGGATATAATCTCCATGTATAATACATAAGGGGTGATATGATCTCCATGTATAATACATAAGGGGGATATGATCTCCATGTATAATACATAAGGGGGATATGATCTCCATGTATAATACATAAGGGGGGATATGATCTCCATGTATAATACATAAGGGGGATATGATCTCCATGTATAATACATAAGGGGGGATATGATCTCCATGTATAATACATAAGGGGGGATATGATCTCCATGTATAATACATACGGGGGGATATGATCTCCATGTATAATACATAACGGGGGATATGATCTCCATGTATAATACATAAGGGGGGATATGATCTACATGTATAATACATAAGGGGGATATGATCTCCATGTATAATACATAAGGGGGGATATGATCACCATGTATAATACATAAGGGGGGATATGATCTCCATGTATAATACATAAGGGGGGATATGATCTCCATGTATAATACATAAGGGGGATATGATCTCCATGTATAATACATAAGGGGGGAATATGATCTCCATGTATAATACATAAGGGAGATATGATCTCTATGTATATTACATAAGGGGGGTTATGATCTCCATGTATAATATATAAGAGGGATATGATCACCATGTATAATACATAAGGGGGGATATGATCTCCATGTATAATACATAAGGGGGGATATGATCTCCATGTATAATACATAAGGGGGATATTATCTCCATGTATAATACATAAGGGGGGATATGATCTCCATGTATAATACATAAGGGAGATATGATCTCCATGTATAATACATAAGGGGGGATATGATCACCATGTATAATACATAAGGGGGGGATATGATCTCAATGTATAATACATAAGGGGGGATATGATCTCCATGTATAATACATAAGGGGGGATATGATCACCATGTATAATACATAAGTGGGATATGATCTCCATGTATATTATATAAGGGGGATATGATCACCATGTATAATACATAAGGGAGATATGATCTCTATGTATAATACATAAGGGGGGTTATGATCTCCATGTATAATATATAAGAGGGATATGATCACCATGTATAATACATAAGGGGGGATATGATCTCCATGTATAATACATAAGGGGGATATGATCTCCATGTATAAAACATAAGGGGGGATATGATCACCATGTATAATACATAAGGGAGGATATGATCACCGTGTATAATACATAAGGGGGGGGGGATATGATCACCACGTATAATACATAAGGGGTAATATGATCTCCATGTATAATACATAAGGGGGGATATAATCTCCATGTATAATACATAAGGGGTGATATGATCTCCATGTATAATACATAAGGGGGGATATGATCTCCATGTATAATACATAAGGGGGATATTATCTCCATGTATAATACATAAGGGGGGATATGATCTCCATGTATAATACATAAGGGGGATATGATCTCCATGTATAATACATAAGGGGGGATATGATCTCCATGTATAATACACAAGGGGGATATGATCTCTATGTATAATACATAAGGGGGAATATGATCTCCATGTATAATACATAAGGGGGGATATGATCTCCATGTATATTATATAAGGGGGATATGATCTCCATGTATAATACATAAGGGGGACATGATCTCCATGTATAATACATAAGGGGGGATATGATCTCCATGTATAATATATAAGAGGGATATGATCACCATGTATAATACATAAGGGGGGATATGATCTCCATGTATAATACATAAGGGGGGATATGATCTCCATGTATAATACATAAGGGGGGATATGATCTCCATGTATAATACATAAGGGGGATAGGAGCTCTATGTATAATACATAAGGGGGGATATGATCTCCATGTATAATACATAAGGGGGGATATGATCACCGTGTATAATACATAAGGGGGGGATATGATCTCCATGTATAATACATAAGGGGGGATATGATCTCTATGTATAATACATAAGGGGGGATATAATCTCCATGTATAATACATAAGGGGTGATATGATCTCCATGTATAATACATAAGGGGGATATGATCTCCATGTATAATACATAAGGGGGATATGATCTCCATGTATAATACATAAGGGGGGATATGATCTTCATGTATAATACATAAGGGGGATATGATCTCCATGTATAATACATAAGGGGGGATATGATCTCCATGTATAATACATAAGGGGGGATATGATCTCCATGTATAATACATACGGGGGGATATGATCACCATGTATAATACATAACGGGGGATATGATCTCCATGTATAATACATAAGGGGGGATATGATCTACATGTATAATACATAAGGGGGATATGATCTCCATGTATAATACATAAGGGGGGATATGATCACCATGTATAATACATAAGGGGGGATATGATCACCATGTATAATACATAAGGGGGGATATGATCTCCATGTATAATACATAAGGGGGGATATGATCTCTATGTATAATACATAAGGGGGGATATGATCACCATGTATAATACATAAGGGGGGATATGATCTCCATGTATAATACGTAAGGGGGGATATGATCTCTATGTATAATACATAAGGGGGATATGATCACCATGTATAATACATAAGGGGGGATATGATCACCATGTATAATACATAAGGGGGGATATGATCACCATGTATAATACATAAGGGGAGATATGATCTCCATGTATAATACATAAGGGGGGATATGATCTACATGTATAATACATAAGGGGGATATGATCTCCATGTATATTATATAAGGGGGGATATGATCTCCATGTATAATACATAAGGGAGATATGATCTCCATGTATAATACATAAGGGGGGATATGATCACCATGTATAATACATAAGGGGGGATATGATCTCCATGTATAATACATAAGGGGGGATATGATCTCTATGTATAATACATAAGGGGGGATATGATCTCCATGTATAATACATAAGGGGGGATAGGAGCTCCATGTATAATACATAAGGGGGGATATGATCTCCATGTATAATACATAAGGGGGGATATGATCTCCATGTATGATACATAAGGGGGGATATGATCTCCATGTATAATACATAAGGGGGGATATGATCTCCATGTATAAATACATAAGGGGGATATGATCTCCATGTATAATATATAAGGGGGGATATGATCTCCATGTATAATACATAAGGGGGGTATGATCTCCATGTATAATACATAAGGGGGGGTATGATCTCCATGTATAAATACATCAGTGGTTCATATAGTGAACTCAGTGTAGAGTTATTCCCCCTGAGGTCATCACAGAGGACAAGGGGGCACTCTTTACGTCTGGAGGAAAAGAAATGTAATCTCCAAACACGGAAAGGTTTCTTCACAGTGAGAGCTGTGAAAATGTGGAATAGACTCCCTCAAGAGTTGGTTCTGGCCAGCTCAGTGGATTGCTTTAAAAAAAGTCCTGGATTCTTTTTTGGATACACAGAATATAACTGGATACTAACATTTATAGGTAAAGTTGATCCAGGGAATATCTGATTGCCTCTCGGGGGATCAGGAAGGAATTTTTTTCCCTGCAGGAGCAAATTGAATCATTCTTTGCTGGGGTTTTTGCCTTCCTCTGGATCAACTGTGGGTGTAGGATTTGTTTGTTTTTTGTTTGGTTGAACTGGATGGACTTTTGTCTTTTTTCAGCCAGACTAACTATGTAACTATGTAACATGGGTTTAAAAGTTTTACTGATCATATTATGCATGTTCAGGGCGGTGCTAGACTATTTTGTGCTCTAGGCAAGACCAACTACTTCTGCCCCCCCAAAAAAAGTTAAAAATGTTTAACCTGTACAGGAATGCTTTCTCACCTCCTTGCCAACGTTCGTTGTGGAGACTGACTGGGGAGCTGGGAGGAAGTGATGTTGCAAGCAGCATGGCTTATCAGCTGGATACCGCTTCTTCACCGTTTGGCTGAAGTTTGCAGGAGACGGCTTCATCTCCATCTAACATCATCCACTCCTGTCTGCAGAAAGTGACCCCAGGACCCAGAAGTGACATGTTACACCTTGCTCCAGTGGCATTAACAAGAAGGGGAGATCAGTGAACAGCTGTTCACTGATCTCCATCCCTTCTTTCGGTGGCACCCACCATGCAAGTCCTAGGTCAGCTGATGGAAACCTTGGAAGGATGGCAGGGCACATGGGGTGTGTGGAAGCAATCTGGAGGCTGCATAGCTATTGGGTCATTTCCACCTGACAGTTTGCCTTTCAGATTTACACTCGCTCAATGAGATGCTTCCTGTTTGATTTTTATGTACACTTGTATTAGAGGGACATTAAAAGCAGCTGAGCCACACTTTACCACCCCCAACTACTCCCTGTTATGCGGCAAAGTCAACTCCACCGTAGTAAGGCCGGGGGGGGGGGGGTTGTTGGGGGTTACTTAACACCCTGTCACTATCGCCATACTACGATACTACGGTGGCAGTGCCTTTGCAGCATAATGGATAATGGTTGGAGGATGGTAAAACTGTGGCTCAGCAACATATTTTGAATGTGCCTCAAACACAAGTGTAAGTAAGAACTAACAGGAAGCATCTCACTCTGCTTATGTGATTGCCATCATTATAATGATGATCACACAGTACAGAAGGTGCTGTATGTCTGTCATACAGCATTTTTAGCTGATTTTGAGCTTTGTCGTTTTTTTATTAGCCAAAAGAAAAGAAAAATGTCATCTCTTGCATCATTTGTTGCTAGGTTTTTCTTTTTCTTTTTTCCATCAGCTATTAGTTTTATTATTATTATTATTTTGTTTTTGTTAGGATAAGGGGGTAGAGTTAAGGTTAGGTTAGGGTTAGTAAGGGTTTGGGTTGGGGTTAGTATTTTAGTTATTATTTTCTTAGGGGTTGGATGATAATAATAATAATAATAATAATAATAATAAATTATTCTTATTATTATTATTGTTTAAAAATAATAATAAATAACTGTAAAATAAATAAACAAGTAAATCAAAATAATCATAAATAAATAAATACCTAAATAAATAATAATTAACCCCTAACTTTAACCCCCTAACCCTTACAAAATCTATGAAAAAACATTATTATTAATAAAAATAATAATAATACTAAACACCTAAACCCGAACTATAAAATGCATTATTAACAATATTAACATTATTTTTAATAATAAAAAAAGTTAAATAAATACACAAATACATAAAAATCATAAACTAATACTTGCAATAATAAATTAATAATAATTAACCCATAACCTTAACCCCCTAAAACCTAAAAAAAGTAATAAAATAATAATACCAATACCTTTATTATTAGTAATAATATTAACAATGTATTCTGTTTGGGTGTTTATTTTTATTAATATTATTATTAATAATAATAATTTTATTACATTTTTTAAAGGTTAGGGGTTAATTATTATTTATGTATTTATGATTTATTTATCATGATTTATTTTTACATGTGTATTTATTTTACATTTATTTATTCATATATTATTACTATTTTTCTTTTTCCATTTTTTTCCTTTGAGCAGGAAATCTTGCAAAACGCACGTTAAAACACACAAAAGCATGCCAATCGCGTGTTTCTGTTCTTTTCTATGGTAATAAAATTGCACCAAAAACGTACAAATCTGCCCAATTTGAGCTACAAAAGTAACTCCAAAACTTTTTTGAGCTTCAGGCGTTCTGCTCCAGGCGACTTGGAGTGGTGATGTGAACCATCTCCATAGAGTAATACTGATTTCTTTCCCCCGAGTGTTTTAGAGCTTTGAGCTTCGCTCTACAAGACGCTCAGGTGTGAATGGGGCCTTAGACAGAATGCAGAAAAGACAAAAAATAAACGACAGCGCCCAGGACCATCCTCCTAACACTATCTTTTAGTGAAATGCCGCTGTGCACAGATATTAAAACCACAAGATTAACAATTTGAAAACAGCGCAAAACACAACTTTAACTCACAACAATAAACATATGTGAAAAATATTGATTAAAAATGATAATAAAGAATAATAGAATATTATATTATACTTTTTTGCCACTGGACTTTTTTTGTTTATAAGAAAAAAATTATTTTTTTCACTTTGGACACTTAATATAATATTCTATTATTCTTTATTATCATTTTTAATCAATATTTTTCACATATGTTTCTTGGTGTGAGTTAAAGTTGTGTTTTGCGCTGTTTTCAAATTGTTAAGAATGCAGAAAAGACATATAAAAAGACACATAGAAGTACTCATAAAAACCTTTGTGTTTATGTGTGCAAACTGCATGGAAAGAAAAGTCTGGATGTGCACAAAGACTGCATAAAATCCATGAATGGTCACATATAGAAGGGCAAACAGACTCAGATTGACTTTAGTTTCACTTTACAAACATTCCACGACATAAACCATGGGCTGTTGATAGACACACATAAAACTGATATCTATGTGCGTCATTTTTTTTTAAAAAAATTTTCTTTGTACACAGAATCCATTTTGATGCACAAATTCAAAACCTTCATGATTAATGATGAGGGAGATCTAATGCTGTACTTACATGAGTTTGTTGCACACAGGTGGTAAGAAACACGCTTTGTTCTCTTCTATCCATTTGGTTACATTGATTGGCTGGAATTCCATGACCGCTGACAGGGCTCCTTACAGCTCAGTTCTGACTCACAGATTGGACAGGCAGTGTGGAATCTGGTCACTGATTCGGAAATTTTAAAGACCACTGCATGTTTACTGAACAAAGGTCGCAAGAGGCAAAGGTAAAGGCAGACAGTTAGAAACACAGAAGAGTGACGGCAGAAAAACACCAAGTGATCCATTCAGGCTGCTCCTCTTTTATTTGCTGTTTTTTTTCTGTAGTCATTTTATCTAAATATAAATCTACGTTTTGCAAAACCAAAAAGATAATCCCTGGGTTTAGTGTACAAATTAACCACTTCAGCTCCGGAAGGTTTTACCCCCTTAATGACCAAGCCATTTGTATGCTATATGGCACTGAGCTACTTTAACTGACAATTGCGCAGTCATGCAACACTGTACGCAAATGAAATTGATGTCTTTTTTTTCACATAGTTGTCTTTTGGTGGTATTTGGTCACCACTGGGTTTTTTATATTTTTTTTAATCAAGTAATTTTTATTAGGCCCCATGTACATGGGACGTTTCTGAACAATGGAAACTGACTGCTGGAAAACGTAGGTTAAAAAATGTCTGTTTATCCGTGTTTGCATACCGCGTTTATGTGCGTTTGCGTTTAGAAGCGTTTTTTAAAGATAAGCACAGGAGAACCTCCCAAATGCCCAGCATGCACTGAAAAGTGGTAAATTATTAACAATTTCAGACTGTTTCAGAGAAATACAGAGAGTAGAAGCAGAGACAGCAGTATGTGTTGAGATAATTAGGTGTGAGTTGCTCATTTCTTTGGTTTCCAAGGGTGGGAAGGTATCTTCTGGAGTGAGTCATTAAGGCCACCTGGCAGGGCGTCTTCATGAAGACTTTGAGGTGTGAATGGTCATTAACATATTTTTTGTTTCCAAGGGTGGGAGAGGTCTGAGGTGTGAATTGGTCATTAACATATCTTTTGTTTCCAAGGGTGGGAGAGGTCTGAGGTGTGAATTAGTCATTGCAATGTGTGACAAGCTTGGTAGGAACATTCTGTGTTCAGTGTTTTGTCCATCTGAGTACCTTGAAAACTCTTTGCATGCATTTTTCATGATGAAAAAAGGCTTTGATCAGCATTGGGAACTGGAAGAGTTAAAAAAAATTTCAGACGCAAACGCTTATAAACGCGATTTGTCGCGTTTACAAGCATTTTGAGTTTGAAACGCTGATAAAATCAGCATCTGAACGTAAGTTTGCTGCGTTCAAAAAAACGACTGTAAACTCAACTGCCTGTAAATGACTATAAACAAAGATGTGTACATGGACACATAGAAAAACATTAGGGAGAGTTCAGGGGCTGCTGAAAAAAATGCTGAACAGCTCCTAAACGTGAGTGTACATGAGCCCTAATGTATTTTTTCATATCATACAAACAAAATAACAAGCAAGATATATAAACGTTACATAGAACAACATTATTCCAACACCGGCTGACACCAAGCTGGACATCATGTGAACAATAAAAATAGAAAACAGAAAAAATAATTAGAATAGCTGAGGCTATAGGCCGTATGGTCCAAACACAATTTTTATCATATACGTAGATCATGCAAAAGCACATCACAGATATACAAGACGCTCAATGCCAGTGTGAGCAGATTCATCAATACAACTCGTATCCTAGCACACCAGAGCCTGAACATCCTTCAATATAAGTAACAGGGCACCTACTATACCAGAAATCTAACTCCCCTCACCCATCCTCACAGATAATGGTGAAAATGCTGAATCATTAGAGGGTTTTTTATTTTTAATTATATAAATGAGACATTATATAAATGAGACATGAGATGGTACATTTTGTAAAAAAAAAATTTTTTTTACTTTCTGCCATAAAAACATATTCAATAAAAACATTTTCAAAAAAATCAAATTGCTTCATAAATTTTGGCCAAAATATATTCTGCTACATGTCTTTGGTAAAAAAAAAAATCCCAATAGGCGTATATTGATTGGTTTGAGTGACAGTTATAGTGTCTACAAACTATGGTATTTATACTGGGATTTTGTTTTAATTATAATTCTAGTAATGACAGTGATAAGCAACTTATAGTGAGGCTGTGGTAGTGCAATGGGCAATCTGACACTAACTGATGCTGGGTGAGAACTGACTAAGTAGATTATAAGCTCTAATGAGCAGGGCCCTCTGATCCCTCTTGAAAGCAAATTGTATTGTAACTGTAATGTCTGCTTTCATTATGTAAAGCGCTGCGCAAACTGTTGGCGCTATATAAATCCTGTATAATTGATTGGTTTGTGTGAAAGTTGTAGCATCTACAATCTATGGCATATATACTGGAATGTTTATTCATTATTACACTAGTAATGGTGGTGATCAGCAACTTTTAGCAGGACTGTGATAGTGTGGAATGCAATCTCACACTAACTGACACTTTGTGGGCACTGACTGACAATGACATCACCAGTGACACTAATACAGTGATCAGTGCTAAAAAATACAATCTCACACTAACTGACACTTTGTGGGCACTGACTGACAATGACATCACCAATGACACTAATACAGTGATCAGTGCTAAAAATATACACTTACGTGGAGTGAATGATACTGATATGTAAAAGTGAAAAACTGCGCTATATGCGTGAAAAATGTATAAACCACAAATAAACAAATAACTAAATGAAAACAAAATGCTGCTACTTCAAAAAATATCAAATGTAACACATAAATGAGCATTCAAAAGTGGTCCAGTAGTGAATAAATATATACGTGAAAAGATATGTGTAAGAAAAATAAAAAAATTAAAAATAAACAAAGATAAGTGTATAGTCCCAAGAAAAGTCCAAAGAATGATCACCAGGTGGTTAATGAATCAAACCCAACCAAGGCAGAAAGCAGGACATGATGAAAAAGTTTTGCTCAGAACAGAAACAAAAAGAACAGTTCCCAAAGCATCACACTGCCTCCACCAGCTTGCCTTCTTCCCATATTGTATCCTGGTGCCATCTCTTCCCCAGGCTCAGCTCCTGGAGCTCATTACCCAAATCTTTCAGCTGTCGGACAACTTGTGAAAGACCAAATAGTAGCTTACATCTCTTCAGCTGCAGCAGGCAGCCCTAGAGAATTTCCCAAAAGTTCCAAAGGACCATGTAGGGAGTACTAAGAGGAGGGAGGAATTCCTTATTGTTACCCTAAGTGCCGCCATATTGGAAATTCATTATCACTTGAAAATATTTTTGGGGATAGGATATTATGGAAAGTGGAGGAGAGAAAGCATACCGGCACTGATAGACCCTTCATCCCACCGAGAGATATATATTGAGCCATTTTTGACAACCATGCGAGTGGGAGGCAACACTTGCTGGTGAGTGTACACCTGATAGGGGGAACACCATTTTCTTTTCTCACATGGTGGTTACTTTGAGGAGTTTGAAGAATCGTTTGGCGAAGGGGTTAACATCTAGGGCGATCAAGGGGTTAACTGTGTGCCTAGCAAGTGTTAATATATTGACTGTGTGACGGGGTGACGGGAGTCACTTTGGGTGGGGGGCCCATGGAACCCAGTTCACTTTGGAGAGGTGGGGAGACCCCTGTCTCAGCTCCCCATATCCCTCTTATGTGTAAGTCACCCTGTGCCTGTTAGTGGTACAGGGTGATCTGTCCTAATATTGGGGTGGGGGGGGGTTGTTGATTGTTTAATGCCATGTGGTTGCATCCCATTGTTCTATAGTGTGTCTTGCTTGGGAGCAAACTATTATGGGATTATGTGTTTGTATATTGGCTTGGTGGGGGGTGTCTCCAGCAGCCTCCCTCCTGATAGGACTGTCTGCTGGTGTGTCTCTTGTTACTAAAGGTAGATTGCCCCGCCCTGTGTCATTATGCAGGGAGGGAGGGGGGGTTGTTCCCTTGAATGTATATATCTTGTATCTGTGTTAAAATAAAGTAGTCTATTTCCTGGTTTTCTTTAAGACTGGTGTTGTCTAGTCTTGTATGGTCTGCTGTGGTGTCTGTGGTTGATGTTCGGACAGGGAAGCGGTATCCTAACGGAAGTACCAAAGTGCAGTCTGGGGTCGGTTCAGTTACAGACTGCGTGGTGCTTTTGCAGGGAGAGGAAAACCAGCACATCACCACTCTCAGTAGAGAGCTCTGTTATGTTTACCAACATAGAGCTCACTCATGTCACTCTTGCCACCATAAATCATTGGGATCGGTATGTGCTGGAGCCAGTGACAGAACAGCCGGGTCGCCATGCACCCCCTACCCAGAAAAGCTAAATCACTGGAGCAATAAAACTACAGTGCGCGGTCGGCAAGTGGTTAATGATATGTGACAACAGCAACACTGAAATATCCAAGTACTAGATACCAAAACCTACTTCTCACTAAATAGCTGTCACTGTAAGGTGCTATTCATACTAATGTACAGTTGCAAGAAAAAGTATGTGAACCCCTTGGGATTATGTGGAGTTTTGCATGAATTGGGCATAAAATGTGCTCTGAACGTCATCGAAGTCACAACAATAGAAGAACACAGTCTGCTGAACATAATATTACACAAACATTAGATGTTGCCATGGTTTAATTGCACATAACATGTAAACATTCACAGTGCAGGGAGGAAAAAGTATATGAGGCCCTAGCTTAATGACTTCTCCCAGAGCTAATTGGAGCCAGGAGTGAGCCAACCTTGACTCCAATCAGTGTGATGATATTGGATGTGTTCCTGCCCTTAAAAAACACACACCTGTTTTGGGTTTACTGTTTTCAAGAAGCACTGTCTGATGTGAACCATGCCTCGCAGAAAAGAGCTCTCAGAAGACCTACGATCAAGAATTGTTGACTTGCATGAAGCTGGAAAGGGTTACAAAAGTATCTCCAAAAGCCTTGATGTTCATGTGTCCACGGTAAAACAGACTGTCTACAAATGGAGAAAGTTTAGCACTGTTGCTACTCTCCCTCGGCGTGGTCGTCCTGTAAAAATGACTGCAAGAGCACAGCGCAGAATGCTGCATGAGGTAAAGAAGAATCCCAATGTGTCAGCTAAAGACCTACAGAAATCTCTGGCAAATGCTAACATTTTTGTTGACACATCTACAATAAGGAAAATATTAAACAAGAATGGAGTACATGGGAGGACACCACGGAGGAAGCCATTGCTGTCCAAAAAGAATATTGCAGCACGTTTGAAGTTTGCAAAAGAGCACCTGGATGTTCCACAGCACTACTGGCAAAATATACTGTGGACAGATGAAACCAAGATTGAGTTGTTTGGGAAGAACACACAACACTATGTGTGGAGAAAAAAAGGCACAGCACACCAACATCAAAACCTCATCCCCACTGTAAAACATGGCGGAGGGAGCATCATGGTTTGGGGTTGCTTTGCTGCCTCAGGGCCTGGACGGATTGTTGTCATTGATGGGAAAATGAATTCCAGAGTTTATCAAGACATTTTGCAGGAAAACGTATGACCATCTGTCCGCCAACTGAAGCTCCGCAGAGGATGGGTGATGCAACAGGACAATGACCCAAAGCATACAAGTAATTCAACAAAACAATGGCTGCAACAGCACAGAATACGCCTTCAGGAGTGGCCCAGTCAGAGTCCTGACCTCAACCCGATTGAAATGCTGTGGCATGACCTTAAGAGAGCGATTCACACCAGACATCCCAAGAATATTGCTACACTGAAACAGTTTTGTGAAGAGGAGTGGTCCAAAATGACTCCAGATTGTTGTGCAGGTCTGATCTGCAACTACAGGAAACGTTTGGTTGAGGTTATTGCTGCCAAAGGAGGCTCAACCAGTTATTAAGTCCAAAGGTTCACATACTTTTTCCTCCCTGCACTGTGAATGTTTACATGTTATGTGCAATTAAACCATGGCAACATCTAATATTTCTGTAGTATTATGTTCAGCAGACTGTGTTCTTCTATTGTTGTGACTTAGATGAGGTTCAGAGGACATTTTATGCCCAATTCATGCAAAACTCCACGTAATCCCAAGGGGTTCACATACTTTTTCTTGCAACTGTTGGTACAACAGCAATGTATTATTACAAAAATGTGTGCAAAAATATGAAGAAAATTAATAATAGACTTTTTGCACACTATTTCACTTATATGGGCTTTTTATTGTTTTCATTCTTGATTTTCTTCATATTTTTGCACTCATTTTATTAACACATTGTTGTTGTATCTATATTAGTATGAATAGCACCTTAAAGTGACAGCGCATCTATTTAATTAAAAGTATAAATCTACGTTTGTCCCAAGCCTGTTTACATTCACTTACTGTCAACTGACTCATTACATCTGTTGGAAGTCTGTTCTAAGTAGCAACTACTCTTTCTGTAAAAAAATACTTTCTAAGCTCAGTTTTTAATTTTCTCCTCCTGCCAGATTGAGGTCATGGCTCTGTGTTCCTGATCTTAGCTTCAGGTTGCTAATACTGTCCTCCTGAATCTTATTCATACCCTTAGGCATAGTTTAAAGTGGCTGTAAACCTCAGACATGAAATATGAACAAAGCATATCCCTCTATAGTGTGTACTTGTCTCAATTAAGAGCGTTAAGTGTGATTTCTGCTGCTTTGTATGTCTGCTATTTGCATGAATCATTTCTGACACATTTTCCTGACACCAAAAAAAAAGGTGACAGGGAAGGAAGCTCCAGCACACAGCCTGTGCTTGACAGCCTCAGTTCTGTTCTTATGTGCAGTGTGAAAGGGGGGGGGGGTCCATTCCCTTCAAACATATCTCAGAGCTCTCCTCATTAGGTTCAGCAGGGTGCAAATTCTGCTCTCTGTCCCTTTTTTCTGAAAGCTCAGAAAAGCTTTATAAATTCAGCACTTTGAATGGATGTAGAAAAAAAGAAGACAGCAGATAAACAGGTACAACTTATGTAGGAGGATTTGTCATCTCTCTGTATCACCTGAGGCCAGTCACTTCACTGGGTATATGTAAGGGTTTACAACCACAATAAGGATTAGTTTACACTGGTTCTTATTGTTGGGGGGCCTTTTGTTTTTCCTCTTTTTTTGCGGTTGATTTAACAGTCAGATCTTTACTAAGCTTTGTATTTATTTATTTGCTTCAAGGCTTCTATTTTAAAAATTACCTTTTGTTTAGTGTGATTGGTATTTTGGAGGATTTATGTATTTTAGGTTTTTATTTTTTTTATGTTGACTTTTGTTGAGAGCTTTTATTGTAAAGCGGAGTTCCAGCCATTTTCGTGTTTATTAAAAGTCAGCAGCTACAAAAACTGTAGCTGCTTATTTTTAATATACACAGGCTTACCTGTCCTGGGGTCCAGCGGTGTGCTCACCCGTGGCGTCCCTTCTCTCCTTCTGTCCTACATGGTGCTGGCATCTCTACTGTGGGCACCAGGCTGTGACAGCTTGTGGCTTCACAGCCTGGTGCCCACTGCGCATGTGCGAGTTGCGCCGCGCCTCCTGATTGGTCCGGCAGTCTCCTTGGATCTGTGAAACTTCCCAGGAGACTGTGGGAGCAAGGAGGAGGCCGAATTTCCAGCTCACAGTAAAATACAGAGTGGGACTGGGCACCTTGCAGAGTGACAATGGGGTGCTGGGTGATGGGATGTTCTCTGCTGTCCTGCACAAGGATGAACCAGTACTACCATCAGGAGGAGCAATCTCCACTCAACAGTCTAAGATCAGTCCAGGCCTAAACAAATGATGCTATGGAGCCATGTGAAGGTGGATTGGGCGGTAGGTAAAGTGATCTGGGCAGCAGCATCCACTTGTGCAGAGGTGACAACTGTGGAGGGGGTGTACAGAGGTAAGCACTGAGGAGGGGTTGTACAGAGGTAAGCACTGTGGAGAGGGTGTCCAGAGGTAAGCACCGTGGAGGGGGTGTACAGAGGTAAGCACTGAGGAGGGGTTGTACAGAGGTAAGCACTGAGGAGGGGTTGTACAGAGGTAAGCACTGAGGAGGGGTTGTACAGAGGTAAGCACTGTGGAGAGGGTGTCCAGAGGTAAGCACTGAGGAGGGGGTGTACAGAGGTAAGTACTGAGGAGGGGGTGTACAGAGGTAAGCACTGAGGAGGGGTTGTACAGAGGTAAGCACTGTGGAGAGGGTGTCCAGAGGTAAGCACTGAGGAGGGGGTGTACAGAGGTAAGCACTGAGGAGGGGTTGTACAGAGGTAAGCACTGAGGAGCGGTTGTACAGAGGTAAGCACTGAGGAGGGGTTGTACAGAGGTAAGCACTGTGGAGAGGGTGTCCAGAGGTAAGCACTGTGGAGAGGGTGTCCAGAGGTAAGCACCGTGGAGGGGGAGTGTGCAGAGTTGAGTTGAGGCCAATCCACAGTGACCAGACCTGTTTGTTCTTCACCGAGGATCCATGAGCTTTTGATATATACTGCTTATATATATCCGCCTTCTGGTGAGTGCGCATTTCTGCTACTTCCTCACGGATCACCATTGTGGATTCCCATTTGTCACCTGGCAGGTTTATATGAACTGGACTTACAGTGGACAATTTTCAGATTTATCACTTAGCGCTGCACTTTTATTTATATTATTCTGTATAAGTATTTATTGGTTACTTAGAGTGCTTAGCTGCTTTCTAGGATCAGCGCTCACTTTTTTCATTTTCTATATGAGTTCAGATCTGGCTGATTCTATGCAGGGGGTAGACTTTGAGCTCCTTGACACACAGAGCTGTTTTGCTCATGTAGGACACAAAAACATTAGAGGTCATTGATTCTTCCAAAGCAAATACACTTCTGCACCCTGGTACTGACTAGTATTCCAATGTTTCTCTTCTCCCTCAGTTTTTCTCCATCACTGAGCTAATGTGACCCCAGCACTGATGGAGAGGGGCAGGGGAGGGTCAAACTAGGATGCTGTGCAGGCGACTGACAACCTCCTTATCAACTGATGATGTTATTGGCTGTCAGGACACAGGTGGCTAGAAGGTCGTAATGGTTCACTATGAAAACCTGTTGCTTTTTGTAACTAAAAGGGAGACCTGTTCCACCCGCTGGCTTGTATACAAATTTTGGGCAACTTTTGGACATTTTGCCAAAGCACCCCTGGAGAAACCTCAAGGCACGCCAGAGCACCCTGGTTGAAAAAGGCTGAAGTAGACAATCTTAATACCTTTTCTCTGTAGAGAGGAAATACTAAAACCTTTAATGTTCCACATTACTAACACAAAACAGTTGGCAGACAGTATTGTTTGTCTTCTCTGTGCAGTATATAGGTTGCAGTAGCAGCTGGAACTTTATCACTTCTGTATTTAGCTAAATAATGTTTATTTAATCTCCATATAATGAATACAATAATATTAAGGCAATACATTATCAGTTATCAGATTTATTCATGAGCGGGCTGTTCGGCTCCGCCGCCATGATGAAAATGCAGCTGCTCACTTCTGAAAACACTGCGATCAAATGCTTAATTATATTCTTTACTTCGAGCAGGATCCCGGCAAATGCAAAAAGCAATGCACCCCTCTTCTCTCTTCCAAAAAAAACCTCGGTACTTGTCTGTTAATTCACCGGATTTATTTATATATATATATATATATATATATATATGTGATATATTTAAATAACACATATAAAATATATATATTTATTTTTATATATATATATATATATATATATATATATATATATAAAAATAAATAAATCCGGTGAATTAACAGACAAGTACCAAACCCTCTTCCAAATATCAAGCAAAATGACATTGTGACATATCCTGGATAACAAATGCTACTTAAATATTTAGCTTTTTGTAAACTCAAGCTCACAGCATACTGTCTGCTCTAAGTTCAATGCTAAACCATGCAATCAAAAGGAAACCATTCCTGAAAACAAAACACGGGGACTGTCATTGCTGACGTCTCTTTCTGCAGTTGCTAGTTGCCTGGCTGTTAAAGTAACCATCTGGATTTAACCACTTTATTACTGCCCACTCATATTGCACTGGTGGCTCCTACAGGCACAGTGACATACCTGTACGTTGTTGCCTGCTTCCAGGTTCAGGAAAAGGAACAGCAGGGAGAAAGAACAAATAGAGTTTTAGTAAAAACCAGCACACATTACACACACTAATACTTGTTAGACACACAGTTAACCCCTTACTCACCCCAAAATGGTAACCCCTTCCCATCCAGTGTAATTAGTACAGTGACAGTGTATAAATAACAAAAAACACTTGTGAATTCAATTATACCAATAAATGAAGTCCAGTGAAAGTGAAAAACTGCCCTGGAGAATGCTATTTGTAGCAAAATGCATAGGCAGAGTTAAGTTCCTGATGTCATCACGCTCTGTGAACCTGGAGGTGGCCTGCCCCTCTATTAGGACTAATAAACAGTATGTGTTCCGTTTACTGCTTTTTGAAATTATTGTACTTGGTTCAAATATATGAGAAGACCCTTTTATCAGTTTTACACTTTGTGGTTCCTCAGGTTTTTCTTTAAATTATGGTGCACTGTTTAACCAGAGGGGGATCTGTGAGTCCTGACCTGAAGTGAAGATTGTGGTGGAAGCCTGGCCATGTAACAAGCTTGTTTTTGGTTTGGTTTGGGTCTAAGTGTTCTGGTAAGCAGGAGCCATTTCATATTTAGTGGAGGTACACATTGGTGCCCATATGGAAGAAAAATATATTTGAATTATATTTTAAAAATATTCTTCCCAAACATATTGACATATATTTGAAATGCTACAATTTTGGCCATATTCAATATATTTCAAAATATATTTTAAAAAAATTAAAAAAATATATATATACACTGTATGTTGAAATGTGTTTTTATTACAAACTATATGAAAAATATTTTGAAAACTTTTTTATACGTTTTTATTACAAAATATATGAAAAATATTTTTAAAAATACATTTCAAGTATACTGTATGTCTTTAAAAATACAAATCTACATTTTTGGAATGCATTTACAAATATATGTAAAAATATATGTTAAAATTACTTTTTTATATGTTAAAAAAAATCTGAAGAATATATATATTTAAAAACAAAAGCGTGTAATGTTGGTCTTTTTTTGTTTATATAATAAAAAATAAATACATTTCATTTGGGTACAGCGTTGCATGACCACGCAATTACCAGTTATTTCAGCCCAGTGCTAAAGAACAAAAAATGGCCTGCTCATGAAGGAGGTAAAACCTTCTGGAGCTCAAATGGTTAATACTTTAAATCATTGACCCTTAACAAGTAAACCCTAGAGATGTTGTACATGAAAATCCCAGTAGATCAGCAGTTTTTTAAATACTCAGACAAGCCCATCTGGCACCAACATCCATGCAACATTCAAAGTCACTTAAATTCCCTTTCTTCCCCATTCTGATGCTCGGTTTAAACTTCAGCAAGTAGTCTTTACCACGTCTACATGCCTAAATGCATTGAGTTGCTGCCATGTGATTGGCTGATTAGCAGTTTGTGTTACCAAGCAATTGAACAGGTGTACCTAATAAAGTGACTGGTGAGTGTAGTTTTACAGACATAAGGGGTCTTCACTCCCAAAATTTTAAAGTTGGAGGGACACCTGGCTGTCACGTACCTGATAGGAGATTGAAATGATGACGTCGGCCTCACTTGTGTCACTAGCCCTGACTCCGCTGGTAGTGGAACAGAGGGTGCTGAGGGACCAGGGGAACAAGAGTGCCAGCAGGTGTTGCCTGAAGAGCTTGCAGTTGGAGTCCTGAAGAGACTGGCGAACCACTGGTTCAGGAACGGTAGCGATGTTCCAGAATTCTGCCTGGGTTAAAAGGGCACTCTGCATGCACAACAGGATCAGGATAAGTGATGTGTCAGATGTCCCAGCTGACCTGAAGCAGGAACAGTTTATGGTAAGCAAAGCTGGTATAGTAGACAGCCAGGCGGGCACTCGAACAGGAGAGGAAGCTGGGAATGGAGACAGGAGTAAAGTCACAGGAATAGCTAAGGTCATCATCAGGCGGGCAGCGAGGTACCAAATCATGAGCAAAGCCGAAGTCAGGAACAGAGCCGGGATCAGGAATGAGCAACAAGGCAGGAGCAGAATCCAAAGTCAGGTCAGGAACAAGCCGGGTCAGCAACAAGGGGATCATACAAGAATACAGCTGGATGAAAGGAAAACAGCTGAAGACCAGTCAGCACTAAGCACAGGCAGAAGCATCCTTTAAATAGTCCTTCTGGTGCCAATATTCACTGTGCGTGTGCGTGTGCCTGTGCGCGATTACGCATTTCTGTGCACCTATGGTCACTATTCTTTGGAGATTGCTGTGCGCATTTCTATTAGCCAGCCATCTCACAGGAATTCTTTTACACCGGCTGTGAAGCCTCAAGCTGTCACAGCTGGGTGCCCACACTGCAGATGTTCGGTGCCGGGGAGAGAAGACAGCCAGTGAAAACAGTTGTGGTGAGTAGGGGCGTAGATAAGGGGGATCTGAACCCCCCCAGAGGAGAGTTTCCAACCATCCCTGCAGGCTGCAGCCCTTGAAATTTCCACTCGCCTGTGGGACTAGGGGTGTGTGAGAGGGGTGGCGGTGGTTGCGGTGACAAGCAGTGATCTCCTGTATGACTTTCGATGAACCAGCTGGGAGCCGCAGGAGGGAGAGGAGAAGTGGCTTCCAACTGCTTCAATGAAAGCCATACAGCAGATCGCTGCTTGTCACTGCCCCCACCGCCACCCCTCCCACACACCCCTCATAGCGGCACTGCTCGCCGCCCCCCACCGCTGCACAGAACAGGTTCAGTATTCTTTCTGGCCTCCCCCCTCCCACTGCCGCTGTGTTTTTCTCAGTGCCCAGCCCCTCCCTCCATCCTCCGCACCAATAGGAGAAGAGGGGAGAGAGGCTGGATCTGCTGCCTCCCCCTGTGCCTGCCCACACTCCAGTCTATGCAGTTTCAAAGGATGTGTGAGTGGGAAACTGAACACAGCAGCCGACAGCTCTGATGCATCTGAAGGAGTTATGGTGAGTCTGACCTCCCTTCCTTCTGTCCTTCCACCCCTCCTCCCTTCCTTCCATCCTTCCACCCCCCCCTTCCTTCCATCATTCCACTCCCCCCCTTCCTTCCACCCCCCTCCCTTCCTTCCTTTCACCCCCTCCCTCCCTTTCTTCCACCCCCCCTTCCTTCCATCCATCTACCCCCCTCCTTTCCTTCCATCCTTCCACCCCCCCTTCCTTCCATCCTTCCACCCACCCTTCCTTCCTTCCACCAACCCCTTCCTTCCTTCCACCTACCGCTTCCTTCTTTCCACCCACCCTTCATTCCTTCCTCCCACCCCTTCCTTCCTTCTTTCCACCCACCCTTCATTCCTTCCTCCCACCCCTTTCTTTCCTTCCACCCACCCCTTCCTTCCTTTCTTCCACCCAACCACCCCTTCCCTTCATCCACCACTTCCTTCCACCCACCCCTCCCTTCCTTCCATCCATCCATCCCTTCCTTCCACCCACCCTTCCTTCCATCCACCCCTTCCTTCCTTCCATCCACCCCTTCCTTCCTTCCACCCGTCCCTTCCTTCATTCCTTCAAGGGGGAGAAGTTGTGCGGGAGCGGTAAAAATGCAGCTCAGCTGCGAGCTGACCCCCCCCCCCCCCCAGAAAAGAAAATATCTACAGCCCTGGTGGTGAAGACACCTCTGGACCGAGGGACAGGTGAGTGTCTGTATTTTAAAAGTCTTTTAAAACAAAAACTAAACATGTTTTGGTAGCTGCTGACTTGTATTTTTTTTTATTCATCTGAAACTCCATTTAAATTAGAATTAATTAGCCTAAATTGCTATTTTATGGGCAAAAAAAACAAATAACAAATAAATACATCCAAAAAACACAGGACAAAAGACATTTTGACAAATGTTAGTTTATACCAAAATATTTTGTTCCTCCTATAACCCTAAAAAAATAATACTTAGATATATAATTTTGATATAATCACCGATTCCTAAAGTTTGATTTTAAGTTTGATTCTCTTTTTTTTAATTTTTGATTGAGGCTTTATTTTATTCTGGGAAAAAGCACAGCAGTAGTTTTCCCTTAGTGGCTGATTCTTAAGCTGATACATGGGTAGAATTTTATTTTAACATTCCCATAAATAGTGCTTGTCAGACATTTGATGTTACCATCATAGACTCAACAAGTATTATGCCATTTTGCATTTGATGGCCATGCCAAAGCTTCAAATATCTGTGAGACACTTATATAATATTCGAAAACGTTTTTTGACATTTTCTCTGTTTTTGTATTATATATCAATTTTAGAAATGAGATCTTGCATATAAATTATGGGCACACTATCTCCGGTGTATGGTTCCCCCCTTTTTGTTTTGAGACCCCTTGAACTAATACCAAGGGAGGTAACTAATGCTTAATCCTTTTTGTGCCCTAAATTTTGATACTATCATGAAACCCTGAGAGGATACCAGTTTCTGGGCCACTTTTACTTATTACTTAATCTCTTAGGGTGCGCTGTGAATAGGTGAGGCCAGTTATGTCTGGTCCATGTTGGCTCTCTGGGGGCCTGGACCTTCCGGGTGAAGACTTGGATTCTCCAGGGCAACGTTTGTAGACAATGGATATGGTATCTACACCTTAATGCTAATTGTAAGTCATTTGAATATTATTACTGTTATTTTCTGTGTATGAACTACTGTTTTTATAATGCTATGTCGTTTACATTATTAGTATTTGTACATCTTTATGCCTATATATGGAGGCATTTCTTCAGTTTGCCCTGAAGAAGACTTGTATGGTTGAAACACATTGGAAATTATACATTGGAAATTGATATATGGCATTGCAATCTACATGCTACTGTAAAAGAATGTACTGGAGTGAACTATAGGCACTGTAATGTACTTGTGATCTTTGATTTTATCAATGCTATGTAATTGTGAACTGTATGTAACAGTATAAACATGAGCTCCACAACATATCGAAGCCATGCAAACAAGACCAGAAGCTCTTGTTTTTAAATAAGGATTTATATGTAAACTGAATAAAAATTGACTTTTAAGAACTGTATTTGGTGTTGTGATAGACATTGTTTCTGTATAAATATTGGTTGCTGCAGAAAAGTCCCAGGGGAGGCATATTAGTTGTCTTGTAGAAGCTTCAAATATTACCATTTGGTTTGATGTATTGCCCATGCGAACTATAGTACATTAATTTTTCACAAACAAAAACCATATTAGCTGTTAGAATTTCATTAGTTCAAATAAGAAACAAAAAGCTTCCAACTAGAACCTTCAAATTTTCTTGTCACTGTGGTAAAACACAAATGTCAATCACTGACTATTTGAACATCAAATGGACGTTTCAAAAACAAACCTGTTTGGATGAAATTCTACCTGTGTATACCCAGCTTTACTAAATAAATCTCCATAGGGCCCTGTCTGAACAGATATTACAGTAATGGCTCTGGCCCATTGAGTTGTGTGTGTAATTTGTGTGTAACATTTTCTTTCAGCAAAGAAGTGAATGATCAAAGGATCAAACAAATAAAAAGAAACCCAGATTTAGACCTGCTGGTTGGAAATTAAACATACAAAAACCTGTGATCTACACACCAAGTCCCAGGTAAAACTTTATTAACCAAAAGTCAATGCAGCTCCGACCTCTTTTGTTCCCTCTGATGGGGGGATCTCTTCGAAGGGGGAAGAAGTTGACATTATGGGAGGGAAGTGCATTTTCTCAAACAGGGGAGAATGCTATTTATCTGCATTATCCGTGTTTTAAGTATGTTTCATGTCCTTTGTAGTTACATTTGTATATAATTTTTATAATAAAGGTGAAGTGTATTTTGAACAAATCTATGGTAGATGCATACTCCCTTCTACCTTTATATATTATACATTATATAAGATGACTAACAAAGCTCTTCAGAAAAACAACATTTGTCTATAACATATTTGACTTGTTCTTTTTAAAGATTAACTTTCTCCCTCAAAAACTATTGAAACACCCCTTCCTCTCCTTTAGGAGTGTGCAGCTTATGGTTTTCGCTGGTCATTAATATTGAATGCAGGATATAGGTCTGGCGTGCTCCGAAACGTTTGTATGTTCGATGCTGGCATACCTGAAGGAGCCAAATGATTTGCCTGCACAAAAAAAACAAAACAGATATGAAAAAAAGGGCCGTAAGGTCCACCCACCCCTTCTTTCCTCTCACCCCTCCCTTCCTCCCTTCCTTCCACCCCTCCCGTCATTTCTTTCTTTCTTTCTTCCTTCCTTCCTTCCACCCACTCCTCCATTCCGTGTTCTTGATTTTGGTTTTGTGTTGAAAATACTGCCCTCCTAACTCTTATTCACCCCCTTGATGTATTTAAAGGTTTCAATCATATCTCCCCTTTCCCTTCTTTCATCCAAACTGTACATGTTAAGTTCCTGAAGTCGCTCTTGATATGTTTTATCCCCCAGACCTTTCACCATTTTTGTTACCTGTCTCTGGACTCGTTCTGTCTTATTGATATCTTTTCATAAGTGAGGTCTCCAGAACTGGACACAGTATTCTAAATTAGGTCTAACTAAAGATCTATAATGGGGAATCAGGACCTCCTTCCTCCTGCTGGTGACCCCTCTAGTGATATAAAGTTCTATATAGAGGAATCGGGACCTCCTTCCTCCTGCAGGGGACTCTTCTAGCGATATTAAGATCTATATAGAAGAATCGGGACCTCCTTCCTCCTGCAGGTGACTCCTCTAGTGATATTAAGATCTATATAGAAGAATCAGGACCTCCTTCCTCCTGCTGGTGACCCCTCTAGTGATATAAAGATCTATATAGAGGAATTAGGACCTCCTTCCTCCTGCTGGTGACCCCTCTAGTGATATAAAGATCCATATAGGGGAATCAGGACCCCCTTCCTTCTTCTGGTGACCCCTCTAGTGATATAAAGATCTATATAGGGGAATCAGGACCTCCTTCCTCCTGCTGGTGACCCCTCCAGTGATATATAGATCTATATAGAGGAATCAGGACCTCCTTCCTCCTGCTGGTGACCCCTTTAGTGATATAAAGATCTATATAGAGGAATCGGGACCTCCTTCCTCCTACTGGTGACCCCTCTAGTGATATAAATATCTATATATCTCCTAAATTGTAAACTCGAAAGAGCAGGGCCCATGAAAGAATCATGTTTTGTATTGTATTGGTATTGTTCTGTCACATGTTCTGTCCCTCTTTGTAATGTACAGCGCTGAGCGAACCATTGGCGCTTTATAAATACTGTATAATAATAATATTATAGATAGTATCTATATATTATATTTATATTATTTATATAGATAATGTCTGTATAAATATCAAAGTTGTCCATCATACTACCCCAAACTACATCACCGACCTAATATCCAAATACCACCCAAAATGCACTCTCCGCTCCTCACAAGACCTCCTTCTCTCTAGTGCCCTGGTCTCTTCCTCCCATGCCCGCCTCCAGGACTTCTCCAGGGCATCACCCATCCTCTGGAACTCCCTACCACAATCCATCAGACTATCACCTACTCTCCTCTCCTTTAGGCGCACCCTGAAAACCCACCTCTTCAGGGAAGCCTACCTCACCCCCTGCTAATTGCTGACCTCCTCCACTCTTCCTACCACTCCATCCCCCACAGCTTTTCCTCCTGTACCACTATCCATTCCCTCCTAGATTGTAAGCTCAAAGGAGCAGGGCCCTCGAACCCCTCGTGTATCGCATTGTATTGTTATTGTACTGTCGCATGTATTGTCTCCCATTGTAATGTATAGCGCTGAGCGAACTGTTGGTGCTTTATAAATACTGTATAATAATAATAATATAGAAGAATCGGGACCTCCTTCTGGTGACCCCTCTAGTGATGCATCCAAGAATTCTATTCGCTTTCCCCACTGTCTGGCCACACTGATTGCTCATTTTGCAATCATCTGAAATAAGTACTCCCGGTGTTCACATAACCCAAACCCCACCCCACCTCCCGACGTCATAAACCCCTTGATGGGCCAGGAGGAGTTGGTGCCAAAGGGTTACGGTAACTTATAGAGTACAAGACGGGAAACTCTCCAAAATGTGTCTGTTAACTGATTAGACCTGTAGAGACACTAGAGGGATTGCCACTGATCTTCCACGCATATTTTGTGATTAGGTTGGTGAGGTCCTCATTAGATCTAATGTTGCCCTTACAGAAATATATTTTTTTTTCATTGCAGCCCTCTGTCTACTCTGGGTCTGACATGTCCGTTTAAATGTTTAGCCAATTTGCACCCTCAGAATCTTCAGATATTAAATTGTTCCCTGATTATAGTCACAAATCTGAACAGGTTGCAGCTACCAGCTCCAGAAAATGTTTTGCTTAGGCTGGAGTTCTTCTTTAATATACGACTAAAGTCATTGAATGATGCAGGATTCCTCCTCAGATAGCGGAGATGAGATTTAATATCACAGTGCCCATTATTTCACCAGAAATAAAATACAGTACTTACATCTCAAGCCTATTGCCTATTCTGCCCAATAATTATTTCTGTGATTTACTGACTTAATAAAATCTTAAAAGAAAAATAAACGCTTTTGTCAGTGCATTGAGTCTGAAGCTAATGCATATTACACGGCCTGATCTGTATTTCATTGTGGTGCTGGAAGTTAGACGAGTCTCATAGCGCTTCTCCCAAACTTGTTCAGTGTTCGGAATATTTTTAATTATTTTATTTTTCTATTATACTATAGGTATTTATACAGCACCAATCAATTTACGCAGCACTTTACATATATATTGTACATTCACATCAGTCCCTAACCCTCAAGGGGCGCACAATCTAAGGTCCCTGTGATGGAAGCGTAGGCAGGACAGAACACACAAAGAAGATGGGGAACACACAAAACATTATTGAGACAACAAAATGACAGTCACTAAATGGGGAAATGGCAGGAAGGGTGATCTGTGCGCACACTAGGGACGGTTCCTGGCACGGGTGGTCTTGCCAATATGGGGGTGACAGCAAGGAGGGGGCTAAAATACTTGTAGTCCAGCACCAAGGGCAGATGAAGAGTCTCTGTGGCAGATTGTAATCCCACAAGGGGGCAGGGGGTCATCACAGGAACAGTTCAGGTAAAACAGGATCGTCCCAGAAGCAGTTCAGATAAAACAGGGGAAAGCATGTGCCCACGGATCCGACAGGGTGCCTGGTCCCCCAGGGATAAGAAAGTAAGACACAGATACCTGTTGGAGGTCTGGGACAGACGAGGGGTCTCAGGCAGAGCCTGGTCACGAGGGTCCCGCCTCAGCTGGGCTCCCTCTGTGGCTGCACAGCGGACTGGGATCTCGGGCAACAGGCCGGCAATCTACCCCTGGACTGGGGTCTCGGGCAACAGGCGGGCAACCTACCCCTGGACTGGGGTCTCGGGCAACAGGCAGGCAACCTACCCCTGGACTGGGGTCCCGGGCAACAGGCAGACAATCTACCCCTTGACTGGGGTCGCGGGCAACAGGCGGCAACCTACCCCTGGACTGGGGTCTCGGGCAACAGGTAGGCAATCTACCCCTGAACTGGGGTCTCGGGCAAAAGGCAAGCGATCTCCCCCCCTAGGCTTGGGGAGTCCCAGGCAGAGCCTGGTCACAAGGATCCCGCCTCAGCTGGGCTCACTCTGTGACTGCACAGCGGACTGGGATCTCGGGCAACAGGCCGGCAATCTACCCCCGGACTGGGATCTCGGGCAACAGGCGGGCAACCTACCACTGGACTGGGGTCTCGGGCAACAGACGGGCAACCTACCCCTGGACTGGGATCTTGGGCAGCAGGCAGGCAATCTACCCCTGGACTGGGGTCTCGGGCAACAGGCAGGCACAATACCCATGGTCTGGGGTCTCGGGCAACAGGCAGGCAACCTACCCTTGAACTGGGGTCTCGGGCAACAGGCAGGCGATCTATCCCTGGACTGAGGTCTTGGGCAACAGGCAGGCAATCCCCCTCAGCTTGGGGGTCTCAGGGACAGCAGCGGGAGGAAGAGACCGGCCGGCTCTCGCGCCGGCCTTTTAAAGCTCCCCAGACACTTCCGGGTTGCCCCGGCAACGGCTGGCCCAGCGCCGCATTGCCGGGGCAATGAGGCACGCCCCCTCGACTCGGGCCGCGCTGAGGGAGTGCGGCCTTTGTCTACGGTGGGCACAGAGCCTGGAATGCCTCGTGCCCACGCCGTGCCCACTGGCGCTCGCGGAGACGCCTTGGCAGCCTGCCACTGGGGTCTCCTGGCAGGGGGTCCCCTTCCCCCATCCTGCACAGCCTGGCTTCCGAGGCTGTGTAGGATGAGGATGCGGCAAGGGAGGAGGAGGGGGGAGGGTGACGGCACACCGTGACAGTCCCTAACTCACATTCATACATACACATTCTAGGGCCAACTTAAACAAGAGCCAATTAACCTACCAGCGTGTCTTTGGAGTACACAAGGATATATAATTGAGAGCTCAAGAAGGCATAGACAGTAGTGATTAAGCACATCGCTAACACCAAACCATACAAATATATTACATTATAAATTAAATACACAAATGTAAATATACATCTCAAAGCAGTAGCCTAGATGCATGTGTGACTGCTGTGATCTCAATTCCTCACATACAACACCTAGTGTCAACAATAGACATGTAGCACTCACCCCCAGAGTGGCTGCTGAGAGTATACCTGGGTCTCCCTTGCTAATACAGAGGCTGCCAGTCACAAGCACCATTAAAAAAAAAAAAATGTTGCTGTAACTGCTAATAAAGTATTAGCTGAAGTTTGGCTTCAATTTGTTAGTGTTTACAAATCTGCTAGTATATTTAACACTCCTTTCCACCCAAACTGACAATGCTGCTGTTGCCTGTGCCCCTTGTGCTCCTTCATCCAGAGTGGGGGAACTCTAAAACAGGAGATGTGTTACTGGCCAGATCACCAGGTGAAAACAGAGGGGGAAAAAGCCTTTAAAAAAAAATGAATGCAACCACCACGTTTGATGATTGGTAAGCTGCAATATATTACATTTTTGGTTTTGGGTTTATAACCGCTTTAATGCTAAATTTACATATGGGCTAACTTGCTGCACCTCTGGAAATTGATCTGCATTTGGAACACAAACGGGACTGCCTGCCTACAAATGGATTGCATGGAACACCTATGCATCTCCATGTGGGCAAACGCAGCTCTCAAGGCACAGCCATCCAGAGCAGTGTGCTTACAGTGAAGCATCAACACACCGCCCCCTAGTAAAACACTCCCTACACACAGTTAACCCTTTGATCGCCCCTCATATTAACCCCTTCCTGCCCAGTGCCATTAGTACAGTGTCAGTGCATTTTTTTTTAGCACTAATCACTGTATTGGTGTCACTGGGGATGTCAGTGACATCAAGTCCGTTCCCCCCCCCCAGTGTCAGAATGCCTGCCACAGTCCTGCAGTCCTGCTAAAAGTCGCTGATCGCCACCATTCCTAGTAGAAAAAAAAATCCCATTATCTATACCACCATTTGTAAACACTATAACTTTCATGCAAACCAATTAATTTACACATATTGGGATTTATTTTAGTAGAGACACGTCGCAGAATACATTTTAGCCTAAATTTATGATTAGAATTTTAAAAAAAATTTATTGGACAGGCTTAATAGCAAAAAGTCCAAAATATTTTTTTTGCACAAAATTGTCGGTCATTTTTTTTATAGCGTAAAAAATAAAAACTGCACAGGAGATCAAATACCACCAGAAGAAAGTTCTATTTGTGGGGAAAAAAATGTAAATTTAATTTGGGTGCAGCGTTGCATGACCGCGCAATTGTCAGTTAAAGTAACGCAGCTCCTGTCCACATGTTCAGCACATAATGACCTATTAATGAGATCATAAAGTGAGCTGAGCAGATTTTTCAGCTAATTTTATATGAGATATTAGTTATTTATTTATTTTAGGTGCTTATATAGCGCCGTCAATTTACACAGCTCTTTACATATATATTGTACATTCACATCAGTACCTAACCCTCAAGGGGCGTACAATCTAAGGTCCCTAACTCACATTCATACATACACATACTAGGGCCAATTTAGACAGGAGCCAATTAACCTACCAGCATGTCTTTGGAGTGTGGCAGGAAACCGGAGTGCCCGGAGGAAACCCACGCAGGCACAGGGAGAACATGCAAACTCCAGGCAGGTGGTGCCGTGGCTGGGATTCGAACAGTTTCTTGCGCTATTGGTTCAGGTGTTGTGAAGTCATTAATAGTGTTTTATCAGCAACTATTTAGAGCATTATCATATTATTTTAGGGTGTGCTGCACTGATTGAACAGGGTTTTAGTTCTCATGTGCTAGCAAATTGCATGCTGATAGGAGGAGAGAACAGAGTGACAGAGAGATGAGCTGAGCATTCTGCTGCTTTTCCTTCCACTGCTCAATTACAGGCTAGGATAGGGACAAGAACTGTACACAGGGATCAAAATTTGATTGATACAGCATTGACTGGCTGAATTTTGATCTGTGTGTAGCTTTCACTGTTCAACAAAAGCCGATTTTTTTGATCTGCTTCTGTCGGACTGTCCTGCTGAAAACCCTTGTTCAATCAGCAGCTTGACTGCAGCACTGATCAGTGTATTGTGACAACAGAGTTCCCTCTGTCCAAATACAATATGTTGATGTTTGTCTGGAGCTCCATAAACTCCATATATTTTCTTCAGAGCAGAAAATAACTAGAAATCCCTGATTATATTCTCGCCTTGCCTCGTTCCAGATTCATCGCATTGTTGAGGGACACATTACTCTTTTCAAAGCCACATAAGGGAGGAACACCAAACAGCATTCGCCTTACCAGGGGAAATTTGTTATAATTAAGGAAAATGTGGGATCTATTTAAGCTTCATTGCGGTTAGCAGAGGTAGGCTTTATTTATTTTTATTGGTTTTCTTGCTCGAAATTAGTTTTAAAGGACAATGAAAATCATCCAGTACTCCAGCAAATGTGAAGGCAGATACAGAATAATAAAATATAAATAGATAGGCACTACATTTGCCCAAACAATAAACTTCATATAGTGCCATAGTCAGGGGCGGACTGACAACTCATGGGGCCCCCAGGCAATAGGGGATCACGGGGCCCCTGTGTCCTTGCCCAAACTCAAAAAAGCCTATGAAAAAGGTACCAGGGGCATCTCATGGGGCCCCTACTGACCCCGGGCCCTCGGGCAATGCCCGAGTTTCCAAATGGTCAGTCCGCCCCTGGCCATAAGTAAAATATTGGTACCACCTGAGGGTTATCTCAATTGTGGTCCATGCACAAAAGCTTGGCTTACAGTAATTGGTATTCCCAGATGGTCTCCCATCTGGCGCTAACCAGGTCCAACCCTGCTTGGCTTCCAAGATGAGGCACACTCAGGGTGATGTGACTGTGGGCAGCTAAATATACTTATACAGGCCACACATGGTCTGAATTCTGAACGATTTTTCATCCAAAAATCGAAAAAGTCATTTGCTCGGTAATCCGATGGTGCCATCAATGATTTTGAAAATCGTCCGACCAAGTCATGCTATGCACAGCCTTCCAGAGCAGTGTGCCTGAGACGACAGGCAGGAAAACTGTTTGTAAACAAAACAGTCTTCCTCCCCGTCGGAGATGCTCGGTAATCACTGAATGCCGGCAGGTAATTTTATTTATTTATTTCAGGTACTTATATAGCGCTGTCAATTTACACAGCACTTTACATATATATTGTACATTCACATCAGTCCCTAACCCTCAAGGGGTGTACAATCTAAGGTTCCTAACTCACATTCATACATACACATACTAGGAGCAATTCAGAAAGGAGCCAATTAACCTACCAGCATGTCTTTGGAGTGTGGGAGGAAACCGGAGTACCCAGAGGAAACCCACGCAGGAACAGGGAGAACATGCAAACTCCAGGCAGGTGGTGCCGTAGCTGGGATGTGAACCAACAACCCTAGTACTGCCAGGGGGAAGTGCTAACCACTTGGCCACTGTGCTGCCCGTAATTACCCAGGACCCAGTGATTGACAGCCGCGACCGCGAATGGCAACGCGGGTAGGTCGTGTGAACATCTTGCACGCGCCTCCTACCCGGAAATGCAAAATCACGTATATAATTAGCTGCAGGATTGCTTTTACAAGCAGTGGGAGATGATGCCCCCCCCCCCTTCCCTCCCCAGCTGTCTTCCACGGCCTTCTCGGGCAGCCCTGTGCCATCGGGGAACCTGACAATGCAGCCGGTGTTTCTGCCAGCTGACCATAGAGCTGATTGGAGACCAGAGTGGTGCCAATCATCTCTATAGTCTAAGAAATCAGAAGCTACGAGCATTTCATCACTTCAGTTTTGCAGGATATAAACAGCGCCATTTGTAAATTGGGAAAGCGTCTGATCACACTGATCTTGGTGAGATTAGATGATGTAAGGGCAGGGGGGGGATATCTAGAGTCTGATAGACCCCAGATTTCACAAAAGAGAATATATGACAATGCCCATTGAAGTTATAGGGGAAATTTGCATTCCCTGTGATAGCATTAATCACTTCAAGTCCGGACTCTTTCACCCCCTAACTGCCCAGGCCAATTTTCAGCTTTCATCGCTATCACACTTTGAATGACAATTGCGCGGTCATGCAACACTGTACCCATATGGATTTTTTAGCATTTTTTTGAGACAGATAAAGCTTTATTTTGGTGGTATTTATTCACCACTGGGATTTTTTTTTTTTTTTTGCTATATAAATGAAAAAGTCCAAAAATTTTGAAAAAAAAGTGTTTTTCTTATACAATTTTGCAAATAAATAATCTTTCTTCATAAATCTTGGTCAAAATGTATTCAGTTATCTTTTTAGTAAAAAAAAAAAAATAACCCAAATTAGTTTATAATTTTTTAAATTTTTTTTTTTTTTTTACATACTGTCACCCTAGCAGTACAGTGTCACCATGGTGACACTGTACTACTTGTGGGGGATTATGAAGATTTAATTTTTTTTTACACTGATTGCTTTTACACCCATAAAGGTTGTAAAAGTAATAATTTCTCCTTCTCACTGGCTGCATTCTTGCAGCCATTGAGAAATACTGTGTGAGCCGTGATTGGTCACAGCTTGTCACATGGTACAAGGCTGTTGTGAATAGCCTTGTACCATGTGACCTCTGTGACCATTCACAGATTTCACACGTAGTAAGCAACGATGTCAGAAGTGACATCTTGCTTGCTACTCTTCATGTGATCACTGATTGGCCAATCAGTGATCACATGATCGGGACCTCACACAGAGGTCCCGTACAACGATCGGTGTTCCACTGTGTCAGGAGGACACAGCGGGCACCGGATCGCGGTACTGTGCTCTCCCAGGGAGTGCGCACAAGCAGGGGGGCGGGGAGGCCGTTTATAAATGCACTGCCACCGTCCAGCCGTTTATATACAACGGCCGGACGGGAAGTGATTAAAAGTGATAAGAAAAAAAATGAAAGGGACAGTGTAAAAATAATTGTAAAATATCAAAATAACTTTAAAAAAAAAATTCCCACCCTCACCCACCACATTCACCTGTGTGCTCGAGCGTTGACCCTGTGCTGTTATGTAAACAGCGGATGCTGCATGCATTGCTCATCCAGGGATCGCAGGATTTCCACTCCACCTCCACTCAATAGTTATATAAGACGCAAAAAAGAACCTCCCATAGTGCAATATTGTTTAATGAAAAGAGTTTAAAATATAATGGTTACACTCACATTTTTCTCCTTGTCAAAAACAGCATTTCACCTCATCCCATAGGGATCCCTGGATGAGCAATCTGCAATAAGGATCAGTCATAGAGGAGATTAATAGCCCTTTGGCCCTGTGTGGGTCAGTGTGGGGAGGTGAGCAGGCATTGCTGCCATTGGAGGATTTTGTGCACTAGAAGTGAAGATCACCCTCTTTTTTTTACAAGTTACTCCTGCATGGACTTGTTTTTTTTATATATACAAGGATGATTTATTTGTGTGATTCACAGCTATCAGTTTAATAACTGGATGTATGAATTATTTTGGATACACAAGATATATCTATCACTATCTATTTTGTTTGTCACCAATTATGTTTATTATTTTTTTGTTATATATTTTTTTTTGGAATTTATCAGCTTGTTTTCACAGAGCACTATGAGTTATTAATGGCACTATGGTATATATATAATTTATAGCGCTTCACTAATTTATAGATATATAATTCTAACACTAGACCTCCTCTGTGAAATCTAAACAAGTAGCTTGTAAAGGCTTTTAAAGTGTTGCCTATGGATATTAAAAATGTATGCAGTTTGTCACCATTGCACGGGGCATGTGCATGTTTGGTATCTATTTATTCGGCATACCATCATCTTTTATATTTTACCAAATAATTGGCCAATATATTGTGTTTGTGTACAATTTTTTTTTTTAAATGCGTGCTTGAAAAATTGCTGTGTGAGTACTATGTGACAGAAAATTGCAGCACCCACCATTTTATTCATTAGGGTGTCTGCTTTAAAAAAATATAATGTTTGGGGGTTCAAAATAATTTCCTAGCAAAAAATACAGATTTTTTTCATGTGATCAAAATGTGTCAGAAAAGGCTTGATCTTCAGGTGGTTAGAAGAGTGAGTGATACGTGGCATAAACTTCTAATGCTGGGCATAGAATGCCCCCACCCATCAAAATGACCCCTTTTTGGAAAGTAATAATTGGTTTAATGTTGGGTGAAAAGTAGGTGAATGATTGTGTGAATGTTGGGTGAAAAGTGGGTGAATGTTGTATGAAAAACAGGTAAATGGGTGAAAAGTGGTTAAATGTTGGGTGAAATTCGGGTGAATGCTTGAGTCAAAAGTGGTGAATGTGTGAATGTTTGGGGAAAGTGGGTGAATGTTGGGTGAAAAGCAGGTGAATAAATGAAAAGTGGGTGAATGGTTGAATGTTGGGTAAAAAGTTGGTGAATGTTTGGTTTAATGTTCGGTTAAAAGTGGGTGAATGTTGGGTGAAAATCAATGAATGTTGGGAGAATGGGTGAAAAGTCAGTGAATGGTTTAGTGACAAGTAAATGTTTGGGTGAATGGGTGAAAAGTGGGCGAATGTTTGGTTTAATGTTGAGTGAAAAAGTGGGTGAATGTTGGGTGAAAAGTGGATGAATGGTTTCATGTTGGGTAAAAAGTGGGTGACTGTTGGGTGATAAAATCGGTGAGTGTTGGGTGAACAGTGGGAGAATGTTTGGGTGAAAAGTGGGTAAATGGTTTAGTGACAAGTGGGTGAATGTTTGGTTTAATATTTGGTGAATGTTGGATAAAAAGTGGGTGAATAAAGGCAACAGTGGGTGAATGTTTGGGTAAATGTTTATGGGTGAATAGTTGGGTGAATATTTGGTTTGCGAATGGTTAAATGTTGGTTTAAAAGTGGGTGAATGTTGAGTGAAAAGTGGGTGAATGTTGGATGAAAAGTGGGTGAATGTGTGAACGTTGGGTGAAAAAAAAATAGGTAAATGGGTGAACAGTGGTTGAATGTTGGGTGAAATTCGGGTAAATAGTGGGTGAATGTTTGTGTGATGGCTTGGGTGAAAAGTGGGTGAATGTTGGGTGAAAAGCATGTGAATAAGTGAAAAGTGGGTGAATGGTTGAATGTTGGGTGAAAAGGTGGGTGAATGTTAGGTAAAAAGTTGGTGAATGTTTGGTTGAATGTTGGGTAAAACGTTGGTGAATGTTTGGTTTAATGTTGGGTAAAAAGTGGGTGAATGTTGGGTGAAAAAGTCAGTGAATGTTGGGTGAAAAGTAGGAGAATATTTAAGTGAGTGAATGGTTTAGTGACAAGTTGGTGAATGGGTGAATGAGTGAAAAGTGGGTGAATGGTTTAATGTTAAGTGAAAAAGTGGGTGAATGTTGGGTGAAAAGTAGTTAAATGGTTTAATGTTGTTTAAAAAGTGGGTGAATGTTGAGTGAAAAAGTCAGTGAATGTTGGGTGAAAAGTGGGAGAATGTTTGGGTGAATTTTGGGTGAAAAGTGGAGGAATGGTTTAGTGATAAGTAGGTGAATGTTTGGTTTAATATTGGGTGAATCTTGGATAAAAAGTGGGTGAATAAAGGCAAAAGTGGGTGAATGTTTGGGTTAAATGTTTATGGGTGAATAGCTGAGTGAATGTTTGGGTGAAAAGTGGGTGAATGGGTGAAATGTAGTTGAATGCTGGGTCAATGTTGAGTGAAAATTGGTTGAATGTTGGGTTACAAGTGAGTGACTGGGTGAATGTTGGGTGAAAAGTAGATGCATGTTTGGGTGAAAAGTGTTTTTTGATGTTTTGCAGCCCGAAATGAAGACAGACACAGTTTTTGTTTTATCCAAATTTATTCACTGTACTAGTACAACATCCAAGTAAAAGACATAACACCAACATGCCAGGAAAACAAAATCAAAAACAGAATGACTGAGGGTCCCCCCTCCAAAAATTGGCTCAGTTGGGTGCAGCTAATCACATTCTCAGTGGCTGACAAAGCCATTTAACTTTCAACTGTAAGCAGCTGTGGTCAATGTGATCAGCTCAGCAAGAGCTTTCCTGGTGCATTTCAGTCAAAAACATAAAAACAAATAAATAAACGATATATATATGATACAAGACATGTAATGTGGAGAATGTGTGAATGTGGACTTTATGGGCACATACACCTCACAACTGAACATTTGTTACATTGTTACCTTCTTTATTACCATCCTAATGATTACAAAGAAGGAAGACGTGTACAATGACACAAACCCGCTTGTAGCTGAATGTGTACAGTGTGAACAGACATGACTACATCTACAAGACATTGGAATAGGTTGCCCCCCTCCGGTAATTAGGGGTGTCAGTCCGGTGCCATGTAGGATACCAGTTTGTGATGATTCATTCATCCAGCCGGGGAACTCCAATTCCAGTTCATTTTTGCTCCACGTTTCATGACAACGAGTCTCTTCCTCAGGAGATAGTTGGTGCATCTAGTGGGAAAACAGACATTCATATGTAATATTAAGATACAGAAACAGTAACCAATCATACCAAGACATTAGAGCATGGAACTATTATTTACAAATGTAAGAAAACATCAGAACACCTAATGAGAGGAGAGGAGAGGAGAAGAGAAGAGAAGAGAAGAGAAGAGGAAGGGGAAGGGGAAGGGGAAGGGAAGAGAAGGGGAAGGGGAAGGGGAAGGGGAAGGAAGAGAAGAGAGAAGAGAAGGGGAAGAGGAGGGGAAGGGAAGGGAAGAGAAGAGAGGACATTGGGACCGCCAGGTCTATATGACTGGACATGGAGGCACATCGGGAAGCTGAATAAGGGCACCATAGGGACAAGGTAAGTATATAGTTGAATGAAGAATAACTGTGTAGTATATATATATATACAGTATATAAAGGCATCCATCTGCATGAATATACAACTCACTGACAAGCTATAGGCAATAAGACTCTCACTAAGTTGAACTTCGTTCCCAACGTTCTAGAAGCCACAAGTACCATAGGCCACACGTGCAGCAAATGGGTGGAAGGAAAAGATCACAGCTGGAGATGATATTCTATGGAAAAAGGCCATTAGTAATCTACAAAAGTAGAAAGATATTGCATGAAATACTCACTTATGCATGAAATCAGAAGAGTAAGGGCCAAGGGCCGATAGAGGTATGAGAATAGTCACCTGACGGGGAATATGCCATTGGTAAAGACCAATACACTACTGACGGGGAACTTAGAAGCTGGATACGAGAGAGAGAGACAATCCCCCATCCGGTGTAATCACTCAGAATCCGACAAAGGTAACCCCTGATGGCTGCCAAATAGTGGCTGACATATGGTATATATACACTAGTATTGGTCGGCCTGCCTTTACACACACAGGAACTTTAATGGCCTCCCAGTCTTAGTCTGTAGGGTTCAATATTGAGTTGGCCCCGCCCTTTGCAGCTATAACAGCTTCAACTCTTCTGGGAAGGCTGTCCACAAGGTTTAGGAGTGTCTATGGGAATGTTTGACCATTCTTCCAGAAGCACATTTGTGATTTCAGGTACTGATGTCCGAAGAGAAGGCCTTCTCACAGTCTCCACTCTAATTCATCCCAAAGGTGTTCTATGGGGTTGAGGTCAGGACTCTGTACAGGCCAGTCAAGTTCCTCCACCCCAAACTGGCTCATCCATGTCTTTATGGACCTTGCTTTGTGCACTGGTGCGCAGTCATGTTGGAACAGGAAGGGGCCATCCCCAAACTCTTCCCACAAAGTTGGGAGCATGAAATTGTCCAAAATGTCTTGGTATGCTGATGCCTTAAGAGTTCCCTTCACTGGAACTAGGGGGCCAAGCCCAACCCCTGAAAAACAACCCCACACCATAATCCCCCCTCCACCAAACTTTACACTTGGCACAATGCAGTCAGGCAAGTACCGTTCTCCTGGCAACTGCCAAACCCAGACACGTCCATCAGATTGCCAGAGAAACATGATTTATCACTCCAGAGAACACGTCTCCACTGCCCTAGAGTCCAGTGGAGGCGTGCTTTACACCACTGCATCTGACGCTTTGCATTGCACTTGGTGATGTAAGGCTTGGATGCAGCTGCTCGGCCATGGAAACCCATTCCATGAAGGTCACTACGAATTGTTGTTGTGCTAATGTGAAGGCCACATGAAGTTTGGAGGTCTTTAGCTATTGACTCTGCAGACAGTAGGTGGCTTCTGCGCACTTCAGCATGCGCTGACCCCGCTCTGTCATGTTACGTGGCCTACCACTTGGTGGCTGAGTTGCTGTTGTTCCCAGTTGCTTCCACTTTGTTATAATACCTCTAACAGTTGACCGTGGAATATTTAGTAGCAAGGAAATGTCACGGATGGACTTATTGCACAGGTGGCGACCTATCACGGGACCACGCTTGGAGTCACTGAGCTCCTGAGAGCGACCCATTCTTTCACAAATATTTGTAGAAGCAGTCTGCATGCCTAGGTGATGATTTTATACACCTGTGGCACTGGAGGTGATTGGAACACCTGAATCCAGTGATTTGGAGGGCTGGTCCAATACTTTTGGCAATATAGTGTATATATATATATATTTTTTTTTTTTTTACTGAAATGCTCCAGGAAAGCTCTTTTCATGTTGAGCTAATCAGAATGACTGTAGCTGATCACAGCTGGAAGTCACATGGCTTTGTCAGCCATTGAAACTGTAATTAGCTGCACCAGATTGAGTTTACAAGTCAAGAGGGGAATCCTTTTTCCAACTCATTGATTCTGTTTTTGAGTTTTTTCATTTTAATTTTTTTTTTCTGACATGTTGGTGTTATATCTTTCATTTGGATGTTATACATACAACTGGATAAAACAAAAACAGTGTCTGTCTTCATTTCAGGCTGCAAAGCAACAAAATTTGATTATTTTTAACGTGGGGGGGGGATTCTTTCCTACACCCATTGTATGTCATGTGTATATTTTGGCCCTAATTACACGCTAGGCATGTATTCTTAATGCAGAACAGCCCCTTCTGTTGCTCCCAGCCTCCTATGTATCTCCACATTTTTGTTTGGCTGCAGAGTTCCTATTAGAGGGTGGCTCCATTCATCCTCCATGGTCCCGCTGTTTGTAGGAATGTCGCCCCCCCTCTCTTGCCCACTGCCGTCATGGACTATGTACTATGGGATTTGTAGTCTGCATAGAGCATTGCACATGATTGCACCTTACATGCACGGCTCATTCCACACAAACAGAAATGAGGGGGGAAATGGAGAGGACCGGGAGCTCATGGAGGCAAAACAAACAGTAAGCAACAATTTCCTGGCGCATGAACGCTCTCACATATCCTCAGCTTGCCCAGTAGTGTCCTCTTACCCACAATTCCTCAGTCATTTACAGTCCAACAAAGGTGCTAAAACTGCATGGTGCAAAATCAGGTGCAGCTGTGCATAGAAACCAATCAGCTTCCAGTTTTATTGTCCGAGGGTAAGGGGCGGTCCACACTATAGAAATGCAGTGTAGATGCGCTCCGGATGCGTTTTTGCATGTGCATTTTTTATGCGTTTTGACATGTTCTGGTGTTTTTTTATGCATTCCAGTTAATTTTTCCTCTCTTTTTCTTTAATGTAAATAGGGACACGTGCGTTCCGGGGCGTTTTTGATGTGTTTTATTGAGTTCCAGTGCAGTTCTGTGCAGAAACAATGCGGCTCGTTCTACTTTTCTGCAACCGGAACGCATTGGAACTGCCAGCACTGATGTGAACTATGACATTGACAACCATATCACCTTTCTGTGTGTTTTGGGTGCAGAAATAAAAGCAACTGAAATGCATTGGTTCATCCGTGACTGAAACGCATAAACACTGGGTGAATGATGGGTGAAAATAAGGTGAATGTTAAGTAAAAATAGGGTGAACGATGAATGAAGATAGGTGAATAATGTGTGAATGTTGTGTGAAAACGGTAAATGTGTGAAAAATGACTGGTGGGTGAAAATTAGGAAACTGTTGGGTGAAAATCAGGTGAATGATGGTTGATTAATGTGGGTGAAAATAGGGTGAATGTTGGGTGAAAAAGGGTGAATGATAGACATAAATGAGCAAATAATGTGTAAATGTTGGGTGAAAATTGGGCAAATAATGTGTGGAATGTGGGTGATGGATGAAAATCGGGTAAATGTTAGGTGAAAACAGGGTGAATAATGATTGATTATTAGGTGAGTAATGTGTGAAAATTGGGTGAACGTAGGCTGAATGTTGGGTGAAAATAGGATAATTGGTGGATGAAAAATTGGTGAATTATGTGTGAATTTTGGTGAAAATACAGTGAATAATGGGCGGAAATTGGGAGATGGCTGAAAATCAGGTAAATGTTGGATGAAAAGATGAATGATGGTTGAATAATATGTGAAAATTGAGTGAATGCTGGGTGAATTATGGATGAAAAGTGGGTGAATAATGTGCAAATGCTGGGTGAAAATAGGGTGAATGATGGATGAAAAATGAGCAACTAATGTTTAACGTTGGGTGAATAATGTGTGAAAATGGGCAAATAATGTGTGAAAATTGGCAGATGGGTGAAAATCAGGTAACTGTTAAGTGAACATAAGGTGAATGATGGTTGAATAATGTTTGATAATTGAGTGAATGATGGGTGAAAATAGGGTGAATGTTTGGTGAAAAAGGGTGAATGATGGACATAAATGGGCAAATAATGTGTGAATGTTGGGTGAAATTTGGGCAAATAATGTGTGGAATGTGGGTGATGGATGAAAATCAGGTAAATGTTAGGTGAAAACAGGGTGAATGATGATTGATTATTAAGTGAATAATGTGTGAAAATTGGGTGAAAGTAGGCTGAATGTTGGGTGAAAATGAGATGAATGGTGGATGAAAAATCAGTGAATAATGTGTGAATTGTGGTGAAAATACAGTGAATAATGGGTGGAAATTGGGAGATGGGTGAAAATCAGGTAAATGTTGGATGAAAAGATGAATGCTGGTTGAATAATATGTAAAAATTGAGTGAATGCTGGGTGAATTATGGATGAAAAGGGGGTGAATAATGTACAAATGCTGGGTGAAAATAGGGGGAATGATGGATGAAAAATGAGCAACTAATGTTTAATGTTGGGTAAATAATGTGTGAAAATTGGGAGATGGGTGAAAATCAGGTAAATGCTAAGTGAAAATAAGGTGAATGATGGTTGAGTAATGTTTGATGATTGAGTGAATGCAGGGTTAAAATAGGGTGAATGATGGATGAAAAATGGGCGAATAATGTGTGAGTGATGGGTGAAAATAAGGTAAATGTTAGGTGAAAGTAGGGTGAATGATAGTTAATTATTGGGTAAATAATGTTTGAAAATTGGGTAGATGATGGGAGAAAATGGGATGAATGTTGGGTGAATTAAAATGGCTGAATGTGTGAATGTTTGGTAAAAATAAGGTAAATTAGTGAAAATTGGGCAAATAATGTGTGAAAAGTTGGTGATTGGTTAAAATTAGGTAAATGTGTGGTGAAAATAGGGTGAATGCTGCCTGAATAGGGCGAATTTGTGAAATTGGGTGAATGAAAACACACTTGACCAATGGTTATAGGATGCAGCTATCCAATCTACTCTTCTACAGTCAGATTGTGGAAATGCAGTAATACAGATTTGCCGCTAGAGGCCAGCATCGCACTGATTAGAACACAGCTATACACGACCATTGGGGCAGAGCGATGCTTCGCGCGGAGTGATCCCCGTGCTGTCTCCGCACCTCAATGCCGGGACACTCGGAGCTCTGCTACACGTTATCCCGGTTATTTTTCTTGTCGGAGAAACAGAGAACATCCGCTGCTCGCGTCTACACCTTCCCTCCTTCCTGGAAACTACAAAGGGGCGGGGATTGGTGACGTGTCAGGTCCGCCCTATGGCAAGTCTGGTAAAGCGTTCTGGGAGAGACTATGTCAGAGCTCCAGTGGCGCAATCGGTTAGCGCGCGGTACTTATACAGCAGTACAATGCAGAGCAATGCCGAGGTTGTGAGTTCGAGCCTCACCTGGAGCACAAGTTTTTCCTGCATAGAATCACTTTTAATGTTTCCTATTGTCCTGGAAGCATTGTATCTGTGATTCATTGTATACATGATTCTGTGCTTCACTGATGACAAGATAAAACACACGTCTCAGGACACAACACACTATGGATTTTTGTTTCAGTATTATGATTATGATAAAAATAATAAAATATTAGTTCAACAAAAATATTTGTGTTTTTATATTTCTTCTGAAGTGCATGCTATATTTTTTATTTATTATCATCCTTATTATTATTATTGTTATTATTACTACTAATAATATTGCAACTAAAATATATTCACGTTTAATTTTCTTTTGAAATGCTTGCATTTATTATTATTATTATTATTATTATTACTAATAACACTGCAAATAAAATATATTCATTTTTAATTTTCTTCTAAAATGCCTGCATTTTCTGTTAGGTGCCTTTCAAATTGGGCTGACCCATCATCAGATCCGCCTGCTCAGTGGGGGATCCCTCTGAGCAGGCGGATGACAGATCTGTGTCTGCTCTGCTACTGCGGAGCGGACACACACTGCCTGCTGTGTTCTATGGGGCGGCTGGATGGAAACTGACCGCCTGTCCATTTCTATCCTACTGCCATCCAATCTGATCCCCATCCGTCTGTTTTTGGCGTACAGGATCAGATTGGGTGACTGTGGGTGTCAGTGGACACTTGTTCACTGACAGCCGCCAGTCCATAAAGGTCTCTGATCGGGTCCACCTGAAAAACTGACAGGCGGACCTGATCGGACCGTCAGTGTGAAAGGGGCCTTATTGTTATTATTAGAGATGAGCGAATTTTTCAAAAATTCGATTCGGCTGATTCGGCGAATTCCAGGAAGAAATTCGATTCGATGCGAATTAATTCGCTACGAAGTTAACTTATAAAAAGGGTTTCTAGGCTTCAGAGAGCCTTTAAATTAGTGCAGAACACTGTACCTTTAATTTAAATGCCCTTGGAGATGAGGAAGGAGAAGGAGAAGGATGAGAAGAAGGAGAAGGAGAAGGATGAGAAGAAGGAGAAGGATGAGAAGAAGGAGAAGGATGAGAAGAAGGAGAAGGATGAGAAGAAGGAGAAGGATGAGGAGAAGGAGAAGGATGAGAAGAAGGAGAAGGATGAGAAGAAGGATGAGAAGAAGGATGAGAAGAAGGAGAAGGATGAGAAGAAGGACAGTTCTGTGACAGTTTCTGTCTATTTCTGACAGTTCTGGGACATTCCCTCCATACAGCAGTTGAAACATTGTATCCATTTGTTTCCATAAATGACATTCTGCAGATACACTTAGAGGAGCTCTGCACATACACTTTTTGCCGGCTTGGAATTATTCTTATTTTCATCCTACTTCTTCTTCTTCTTCTTCTTCATCCTCATCCTCATCCTCTTCTTCTTCTTCTGAGGATGAGGATGAAGAAGAAGAAGAAGAAGAAGTAGGATAAAAATAAGATTAATTCCAAGCCGGCAAAAAGTGTATGTGCAGAGCTCCTCTAAGTGTATCTGCAGAGCTCCTCTAAGTGTATCTGCAGAGCTCCTCTAAGTGTATCTGCAGAATAGAGGAACTCTGCACATACACTTTTTGCCGGCTTGGAATTATGCTTATTTTCATCCTACTTCTTCTTCTTCTTCATCCTCATCCTCATCCTCTTCTTCTTCTTCTGAGGATGAGGATTGTCAGGATCCCGGTGTTCTGTGGCATCGCGTCGGGTGGCACATGCGCAGAACACCAACTCTCTCTACCCGGCGGGCGGTAGGACCTGGCCGCGCATGGCAGCAGCGGGGTTCGCGCATGCGCACTCGGGACCACGGACGCGCGCCTGGCACCAATGACAGCGGGAGGCGGGCTATTTAAACGTAGGAACAGGTATGTTAGTTGCCGTTTGGTCTTGTATCCTGTGTCCTGTATCCTGTTCCTGTGTTGCTGTATACTCCGTTGCCGACCTCTGCTTGTTCCTGATCCTGCTCTCTCCTGTTTGACCCCTGGCTTGCCTGACTTCTCTTCTGTCTGATCCCTGGTACTGTATTTGCCCGCATCCTGCTGAACCTGGCTTGTGACCTGACCATTCTTAGCTCGCTCCTCTGTACCTCGCTGCCCGCATAATACCGACCCGGCCTGTCTGACCACGCATACCGTATCCATCCATCCATCCATCCGGTTTGGATCAGACCTGTGTATCTGTCTGCCTCTTCCAAAGTAGATTCCGTTCCTGCACTCCCCTGTCAGTATTCTCTACCACCGCAGGACGCACTCGGGGGTCGCGACCTGGTTTCAGTCTGCACCAAGTCCATCCCCACCATCAGGGGCCCTGGTGAACAGCAGGCTGGGACTTAGACCCCGCGCCCTGGGAGCGTCCGTGCGGTGGGCTGCTAGAGACGCTGCCAGGCGGCATAACAGTACCAAACGGCCAAAAATGACGGAACCTGGAAGAGGACCATCCCCCCTGGAAAACATGTGCCAGCATCTGGCGGCTCTTACTCAGGCGGTAAGGGCGCTGGAGGAGGGCTATAATCACTTGGATGGTCGGATCCAGACCCTAACCACCACTATTTCGGCCCCCCAAGATCATAGTCCCTCAGCTCCGGCCAGTGGTACCCCTGAAACCCTGGCCGGACCAGCAGCACCTACACCTACACTTATGCCAGAACCTCATGTTCCTGTCCCAGAACGATTCAGTGGGAATCGCACCAAGTTCAGAGCATTTCGTAATGCCTGCCTGTTGTACTTTAGGCTCCAGCCACGTACATTCGCGACAGAGACCGTGAAGGTGGGGTTTATTATTTCTTTACTACTGGATGAACCCCAAGAATGGGCGCATCGACTATTAGAGGTCCAGCAACCACCTCAGCTGGAATCTGTGGCAGCATTTTTTGAAGCGATGGGCCTCCTTTACGATGATCCCGAACAAGCAGCATCAGCTGAATCGGCCCTTCAGTCTCTCAGGCAAGGTCGTAGGCCTGCAGAAGAGTATGCGGGTGAGTTCAGGCGGTGGATGGGAGACACGCAATGGAACGATGCTGCCTTGCGCAACCAGTTCCGCATAGGCCTGTCTGAGTCCATGAAAGACGAACTAGCCAGGGTAGGCATACCAGCCACACTAGAAAATCTCATGACCCTGGCTATTCAGATCGACCGACGCTTGCGGGAACGCAGGATGGAGAGGTCAGGCCAGGGCCTGAGGCCTGCTTGGATGTTTCCCCATGCTCCAGGACCAGTCAGTAGCCCTACTGGGAATCGCAATCCACAACCCCTGGATACGCCGGAACCAATGCAAGTTGGGCTAGCTCGTCCCTCCCTAACACCTGAAGAGCGTCAAAGACGCCGCCGCAACAACCTGTGCCTCTACTGTGGGGAAGCTGGCCACATGGTACGTTCCTGTCCAGTGAAGGCTGGTAAGTGCACTTCTGTTTACTCTGCCACACCTACCACAGCCAGTCACAATGTCAATTATTTAGCGGTACCCATTTCATTCCAGCTCCCCGGAAGGGTCGTGACGGCAACAGCGATCATTGATTCCGGGGCCTGTAGCTGTTTTGTGGATCTGGACTTCGCGGCTCGATTCCAGATTCCCTTACAGGTTAAAGAATGTGGGTTTAATATTTTCCTAGCCGATGGATCTCGGATCAAGTCTGGGGTGGTGGATCGGGAGACCCCGCCTCTCTGTGTGACTATATCCAAGACTCACCGGGAATTCCTGTGTTTGAATGCTATCTCCTCCCCTCTGTTTCCAATTATTCTTGGGCTTCCGTGGCTGCGGGCCCACGACCCCCAGATTAATTGGAAAGCCGGTACCCTCCGGTTCGGCTCTCCATACTGCCAAGAGCATTGTTGTCCACATGAGCCGGAGGCCCCACGCACACTATTCTGCGTAGATACTGACATGGAGCTGACACAACTCGTCCCTTTAGTTTACCATAAGTACCTTGACGTATTTAGCAAGCGGGGCGCTGACAACCTTCCTCCGCATAGGGCCTACGACTGTCCAATCGATCTGCTCCCGGGATCTGAGGTACCTTTCGGGCGGATCTTTCCTCTGTCAGAAAAGGAACTGGGGGTACTAAAGGAATATATTGAGGAAAATCTTCAGAAGGGGTTCATACGCCCCTCCACGTCCTCGGCCGGGGCAGGTATTTTCTTTGTTGAGAAGAAGGATAAATCCTTAAGGCCCTGTGTGGACTATAGGGAGCTTAACAAGATCACGGTAAAGAACCGTTACCCACTTCCTTTAGTACCAGAACTGTTTCAGCGACTCAGGACTGCATCTGTTTTTACGAAGTTGGATTTGAGGGGGGCTTACAATCTGGTCCGTATTCGGGAGGGAGATGAGTGGAAGACTGCCTTCCGTACTAGGTTCGGGCACTTCGAGTACCTGGTAATGCCCTTCGGTCTGTGTAACGCCCCCGCCACCTTCCAGCACTTCATTAACGATGTGTTCAGGGACTTCTTGGATATTTTTGTGGTCATCTATCTTGATGATATCTTAATTTTTTCTGCATCTCTGGAGGAGCATAGGGGTCACGTCAGAGTAGTGCTGGAAAGGCTCCGTTTGCATGGGTTATACGCAAAGGCAGATAAATGCAGTTTTGAGCAGCACAGTATCCCCTTCTTAGGCTTAATTATTTCTACTACTGGAATAGCGATGGATCCACAGAAGATCTCCGCAGTTCTGGAATGGCCGGTGCCGTTAGATAAAAAAGGGGTTCACCGGTTCATTGGCTTTGCCAATTTTTACCGGAAATTCATTAGGAACTTTTCAGGCCTAGTATCCCCCATCACGCAACTTACCAAGCAGGGAGTGCGTTTCAAGTGGACATCTGAGGCGCAGGAAGCCTTTGAGTCCCTAAAGAGGTTATTCACCGAGGCCCCAGTATTGAGCCATCCTGATTCTTCACTACCCTACATCTTGGAGGTAGATGCATCCGAAAACGCGGTTGGGGCTGTGCTTTCCCAAAGGAAGGGCATCAAGGAACTGATGCATCCCGTGGCATTTTTCTCCAGGAAACTGTCTTCGGCCGAAAAGAACTATGACATAGGGGACCGAGAACTCCTGGCCATCAAGGCAGCGTTGGAGGAATGGAGGTACTTGCTGGAAGGAGCCGTGCACCCGATATTGATTTTTACGGATCACAAGAACCTTGAATATTTAAGAACGGCAAAGCGCTTGAGACCAAGACAGGCTAGGTGGGCACTTTTTTTCTCTCGGTTTGTGTTTCATATTACTTATAGGCCTGGATCAAAGAACACGAAACCAGATGCTCTTTCGCGGATGTTCGAAGACCCAAAGGAGGCCCACAAACCTGACACCATCCTGTCGTCTGGTAATTTTTTGGCATTACAGACTGAGCTACGCTCCCAACTACAGGCAGCATCCATAGGGGCTCCAAATGTTCCAGGGGTGCCACTACAGAATAGAGACGGATTATGGTGGAAAGGAGAACGAATCTTGGTACCTGACGAATCTCGCACCACGGTCTTGGGTCATTGCCATGACCATCCCCTGGCTGGGCACTTCGGGACCCGGAAGACGTTGGAACTTCTACAACGTATGTTCTGGTGGCCCAGCATGTCCAAAGATTGCGAGGCTTACGTAAAGACCTGCGCGGTCTGTCAAAGGAATAAGCCTTCCAGGAACAAGGCTTGGGGGCTCCTGCGACCCTTACCCATACCTAACAGACCGTGGGAAATGATTTCAATGGACTTCATTGTGGAACTTCCTCCATCTCAAGACCATACCACCATTTTCGTGATTGTGGACCGCCTATCCAAGATGGCCCACTTCTTGCCTCTCAAAGACACACCATCCGCTGCGGAGACAGCGCAAGTCTTTGTGAGAGAGGTGGTGAGACTCCATGGAATTCCTAAGGATATAGTTTCGGATAGGGGTGCCCAGTTCACCTCCAAATTTTGGAAGGCACTATGCGAGACCTTGGAAATCAAGTTATCTCTCTCCTCGGCATATCATCCACAGACCAATGGACAGACCGAACGTACAAACCAGACCTTGGAACAATATCTCCGATGTTACACATCATTTCTTCAGGACGATTGGCTAACTCTTTTACCACTGGCCGAATTTGCTTACAACAATGCTAGCCACTCGACTACTCAGCAATCCCCATTTTTTGCCAATTACGGCTTCCACCCGACCTTTTTACCTGACACACTTCCTGAGAGTTCGGTGCCAGCTACACAGGACATGTTGCACTTCCTTTCTGCAAACAATAGGGTCTTACGAGAAGCGATCCTGAAGGCCCAGGAGGGCAGTAAGAAAGCCTTTGACAAAAGGAGAAGAGGGGAGCTTATGTTACACCCAGGGGACCAGGTCTGGTTGGCCACAACAAACCTTAGGATGACATGCCCATCACGGAAATTGGGACCGAGATTTATGGGCCCATTCCAGGTAAAGAGGAAGGTTAACGAAGTGGCGTACGAGCTCGTACTCCCGGAATCCTTTAGAATACACCCGGTATTTCATGTGTCTCTGTTGAAACCCGCGGCACCGGACCCATTCCCGAACCGGAGATCTAGGCCTCCTGACGCCATAACCGTTGATGGGGAGGAGGAATTCGAAATTGAGACAATTCTAGACTGTAGGAAGAGGGGAGGTCAGACCCAGTTTCTCATTAAGTGGAAAGGGTATGGTCCAGAGGAGAACTCATGGGAACCCTCCCAGAACATTCATGCCTCTAGATTGATTCGGGATTTTTTTGACAACCACCCACGCAAGAGGGAACTGTTGGGCATCCGGCGGCTGCCCGTAGGGGGGGGGCAATGTCAGGATCCCGGTGTTCTGCGGCATCGCGTCGGGCGGCGCATGCGCAGAACACCAACTCTCTCTACCCGGCGGGCGGTAGGACCTGGCCGCGCATGGCAGCGGCGGGGTTCGCGCATGCGCACTCGGGACCACGGACGCGCGCCTGGCACCAATGACAGCGGGAGGCGGGCTATTTAAACGTAGGAACAGGTATGTTAGTTGCCGTTTGGTCTTGTATCCTGTGTCCTGTATCCTGTTCCTGTGTTGCTGTATACTCCGTTGCCGACCTCTGCTTGTTCCTGATCCTGCTCTCTCCTGTTTGACCCCTGGCTTGCCTGACTTCTCTTCTGTCTGATCCCTGGTACTGTATTTGCCCGCATCCTGCTGAACCTGGCTTGTGACCTGACCATTCTTAGCTCGCTCCTCTGTACCTCGCTGCCCGCATAATACCGACCCGGCCTGTCTGACCACGCATACCGTATCCATCCATCCATCCATCCATCCGGTTTGGATCAGACCTGTGTATCTGTCTGCCTCTTCCAAAGTAGATTCCGTTCCTGCACTCCCCTGTCAGTATTCTCTACCACCGCAGGACGCACTCGGGGGTCGCGACCTGGTTTCAGTCTGCACCAAGTCCATCCCCACCATCAGGGGCCCTGGTGAACAGCAGGCTGGGACTTAGACCCCGCGCCCTGGGAGCGTCCGTGCGGTGGGCTGCTAGAGACTCTGCCAGGCGGCATAACAAGGATGAGGATGAAGAAGAAGAAGAAGAAGAAGTAGGATGAAAATAAGATTAATTCCAAGCCGGCAAAAAGTGTATCTGCAGAGCTCCTCTAAGTGTATCAGCAGAGCTCCTCTAAGTGTATCTGCAGAATAGAGGAACTCTGCACATACACTTTTTGCCGGCTTGGAATTATTCTTATTTTCATCCTACTTCTTCTTCTTCTTCATCATCCTCATCCTCTTCTTCTTCTTCTGAGGATGAGGATGAAGAAGAAGAAGAAGAAGAAGTAGGATGAAAATAAGAATTCCAAACCGGCAAAAAGTGTATGTGCAGAGCTCCTCTATTTCTGACAGTTCTCTGACAGCTTCTTCACATGTACAGCGGTTGAAACATCTGTATCCTAAATGGAAACTAATAGATACAATGTTTCAACCGCTGTAAATGTGTTCCTTCTGTCAGAGAACTGTCAGAAATAGCGGAGCTCTCTGCAGGGACACTTTTGCCGGCTGATCGGGAAAAATCCGATTCGCGCACCCGAAGTAGGCAAATATTCGGATTCGTCGCGAATCGAATTTTTCCTGAAATTCGTATCGAATTCCGGTTCGCCTGGTTCGATTCGCTCATCTCTAGTTATTATCATTATTATTATTATTAAGAATAATATTATAAGATGCAGGCATTTCAAAAGAAGATTAAAACTGAATACATTTTAGTTGCATTATTATTGTTACTATTTTTTAGAATTACTTCTACTACAAATAATAATAATAACAACAGTGCAACTAAAAGATATACATTTTTATATTTCTTCTGATGTACCTGCTTCGTTATGTTAATATTATTACTACTACTACTACTACTACTAAACGTTTTCATTTTCTTTTGAGATGACTATATTTTATATTATTATTGTAATTATTATTAATAACAATAAAAATAATAATATAAAACACAAGAATTTCAGAGGAAAATTAAACCTGAATATATTTTAGCTGCATTAGTATTATTTTTAGCAGTAATATTATTATTATTAATAAATAATTATTAATTATTAATATTACAACTAAAATATATTTTGTTTTCACTTTCTTCTGAGATGCCTATATTTTATATTATTGTTATTATTATTATTAATAATAATAATATAAAACACAAGAATTTCAGAGGAAAATTAAACCTGAATATATTTTAGCAGCATTATTATTAATAATAATAATAATAATAATAATAACAATAATAATAACAATGCAACTAAAAGATATACATTTTTAATTTCCTTCTGAAATGCCTACTTTTTATATTATTGTTATTATTACTATTATTATTCTTTATTTTTTTTTTTCTTATGCTACACACTGGATCTAAAAAACAAATGCATTTATCATGTATGAGATTGGGGAGCATATATAGTGACTTTTAATCATTTATAGGCCAGGTGCCCAATCAGCAGCACAGAGACAGCATGCAGCCCTTTGACATTTTCTGTGTGGGCCTTGAGGGGCCCTGCAGACAGTAGTATGTTTTCCTGACATATTTATTTTCTCATATACTGTATGTACTTTCCTAACATATGTCTTTACCTTTAAATGCTTACTGTACTTCTGCAAAAATGGTAGCTCTGCATGTTTCTGTGCTTTATACTGAGGATAAAAAAAAAAAAGTTTCACGACACAAAATTGTATATCTGTTTGTTACATTATCATTATTATTATATCATTAACAATAATAATAATGAAAACAAAATATAAATATTTAATTTTCATCGGAAATGCTTGGTTTTTATATTCATATCATAATTAATAATATATTTTTTGTTTTATGCTATTTGATTAAAAAAAACAAAAAAACACAACATGCATTCATCATGTATAGTGAGTTTTCATCATTTATAGCCCTGGTGCCCAATCTGTGGCACAGGAACAGCATGCTGCCCTTTAGCGCCTATTGTTTGGCATAGTGGGTTTTCCTGACATGTATACTTTCTCATGTACTTACTCCCCTGACGTGTACTTACCATGAAATGCTTCCTGTAGTACTGGAGACGTTGGGGTTGATTTACTAAAGGCAAATAGACTGTGCTCCATACAAGGTGCAGTTGCACTCTGTAAGTGCAGTTGCTCCAGAGATTTGTAAATGAGATAAAAGATTCACTTTACAAGGAATACCCAATCACATGCAAGGAAAATTGAAAAAAGCACTTTTGCTTGCACATGACTGGATGATGGAAGCAGTGGTGTCCCGAAGCAGGTGCAGGGGGGTGCGCGCCGCACCGGGTGACACCTACCACACGGGGTGACACCGGACCCGCTCCACGAAAAGGTAAGTTGTAAAGCAAGCCGAAGATCCCCGCAGGATGGATCGGATCTGCGGATTGGGGAGCATAATGGATCTGACTCTGATCCATTATGCTTAATCCACAGATCCGAACCATCCTGCGGGGATCACCGGCATGCAACCTATACGTGGTGACACCGGACCCGCTCCACGAAAAGGTAAGTTGTAAAGAAAGCCGACGATCCCTGCAGGATGGATTGGATCTGCGGATTGGGGAGCATAATGGATCGGAGTCCAATCCATTATGCTCAATCCGCAGATCCGATCCATTCTGCGGGGATTGACGGAGGGGGTGTCACCAAGTGTTATTGTACTGGGTGACACCAACCCTAGGGATGCCTCTGGATGGAAGTCAGCGGAGCTTCTGCTCATTAGGCTCTGGAGCAACTGCTCTTGCAGAGTTTTATTGCCTTTAGTAAATCAATCCCTTGTATCTCTGCTCAGACCTCGTTCACACCTCGGTGTTTTTGTAGCTCAAATGATCAACCTCCAAAATCCCATCTATTCCATTGGTGGCTGTTCACATATGAGCACTCAGGCGCCTGTAGCTGGACACCTGACACCCCAAAAGCTACATGAGCTACTTTTAAGGTACATTTAGGCATTCTCGGCCCATTGACTTCAAAGGGAATTCCTGTAAATGACCAAATCAAAGGTTTTTCAGAGTTTTTTCAGGTGTATTTCAGACATTTTTTATAGTCTGTACAAACCTCTCTCCTAGTACTTTCTAAAACAAAAATGCATAAAGCTTGAAAACCCATGTACGATGCTTGAAATACACTTCTAAAATGCTTGCATACACACACAAAAAAAACAAAAAACACCTGAAAATTGCTCTGCTCAGAAGACAATATGAAATTGGGAATGTGTTACATGAGGCCCGTGGCTCCTGCTGCTGTCAATGAAATCCTGTGAGCAGAGAGTGGGGATGGCGCTGAGCCATGCTGTGTGTGTCAATAGGCGCATACGGCCCGCAGGTGTGCCCCCTAGCAAGCTGTTTGCTAGGGGGCACACTCAAAATAGGAGGAGCCAGGAGCGCCAGTGTGGGTTCTCAATAGAGGAGGTTCAGGGCCACAATTGCAGAGCAGGCAAGTATAACAAGTTTTTATTAAAAAAAAAAAAAGGTACAATAGCTTTGAGGACTGCAATCTGTAGGGAGCATTTCACCTGTGAAATAGCAGAATACACCTCTACCCACTTTAGGCCCGCGCCATTTCTGATACCTTTTGTTTACAGGTACCTTATTTTTAGCTATAAAATTACTGGCTCTTACAATTTTTTATGTCCCAATGTTTGTGTTATGCCAAGTAAATAGATACCTAACATGCCACGATTTAAAATTGCGCATGCTTGCCGAATGGCGGAAAACTATGGTAATTAAAAATCTCCATAAGTGATGCTTTAACAGCCTTTACAGGTTACCAGCGGAGAGTTACACAGGAGGTCTGGTTCAAGACTTATTGCTCTTGCTCTGATATTTGTGGCAATACCTCACGTGTGTGGTGCGACCAATGCATGCATTTTCGCCTTTGCACAGGAGCAAGGGGGACAGGGGCACTTTAATTTTTTTAATTTTATTAAATTTTTTTATTTTTACACTGTTTCTTTATGTATTTTATCACTTTTATTGCTGTCACAAGGAATGTAGACATCTCTAGTGACAGCGATAGGCAGTGACAGGTACTCTTTATGGAGTGATCTGAGGGTCTGTTAGGCTCCAGATGTCTCCTCTGCTTTTAAAAGCATCAAGATTGGTATGTTCAGATGCTTTCCCTATTTAAAAATGACGCTGTTTGCATCTGATGAAACAGGACAAAGTACTAGTTGCTTCCGGTTTCCTATGCCATATAGCTGATCAATGACCTTCCAGTCCTCGAACAGCTCTATGGTAAGCCGACGGAATTGCCGACTTCAGTTCTGGGTTCTCGGGTGGGGCGGAGGGCCCGTATAGGCTCCTCTGCTGCCAACTACAGGTATTATCCCGGTATAACCACTGCAAGTACCACCTTACATATTGCGTTCTTTAACCACTTCAATAAAGGGCACTTTTACCCCCTTCCTGCCCAGGCCAATTTTCAGGTTTCAGCGCTCTCACACTTTGAATGACAATTGTGCAGTCATGCAACATTGCACCCAAACTACATTTTTATAATTTTGTTCACACAACTAGAGCTTTCTTATGGTGGTATTTAATCACCACTGGGGTTTTCTTATTTTTTGCTAAATTAGCAAAAATAGACTGAAAATTAAAAAAAAACCATGTTTTTCTTTGTTTCTGTTATAAAAGTTTGCAAATAAATAATTGTTCTTCATAAATTTAGGCCAATATGTATTCTACTACATGTCTTTGGTGAAAATAATCCAAATTAGTATTTATTATTTAGTTTGTAGGAAAGTTATAGAGTTCACAAACTATAGGATATATCTGAAAATTGATCAATCCTGAAGTACTGACGGCCAATCTAATTTCTTGAGGACCACAAATGTCAGAACAGTACAGATATCCCCCAAATGACTCCTTTTTGCAAAGTAGACAGTCCAATGTACTTCATAAGAGCATGGCGAGTTTTTTGAAGTTGCCATTTTTTTGTCATAATTTTTCGGAAAATGAAGAAATTAAAAAAAGGATTTCTACAATTTTGTTTGTACATAATGTCACCAGTGTAGTACAGCGTCATCATATAACTGGTATGGCAGTGATCAGGGACACTGACTGGTAATTGATATTTTTTTTTTTTTTCTATTTATTTATTATTTTTTTATTTTTATAAAACATTTTTTCCTTTTTAAGATTTTTTTTCATATTACACTATTACCAAAGTAGTATAATGTTACCATATTGTTATCTATGCACACGGGACGTTTTGATAGTGTTGGTAACATTAGCTGTGTAAAGTCACGTTAAAAACGTGAGTTTTTTTAGCTTTCTTTAGCGCTTTTGCATTAGCATTTAGGGGCGTTTTGCCATGTTTAGAAGAGTTTTCCCACGTGTATCCTCATTTGTGTTTTTTAGCTTTACTTATAGGGGCAAAAAAAGTAAAAAAATGCCAGTTTGCGGGGTTCTACCACGTTTTATCGTTTTTTGCCGCATTTTTACAGCTAAAAATCTCCTCTAGAAACCCATTAGAGAAGTTGATCATTAGATTGACTTCTTTTGGTGAGTCATCATGAATTAGGACCACACCCAGGAAGGAGCCTGACCATGGCTTGGAGCGGGAGCTCGATGTGAGGGCTCCCAAGCATCTCCAGTGTCCTGCAGAGAAGAGGAGAGATGTGCGGGAAGCCCTGGAGAGACTAGTCGCGGAGAGGGGGAGCTTGTCTGGTGGGGAGCATGGACCAAGGACCTCCAGGAGTGGCGGTCATCTCGGCGGGTCTTCCTGTGCTCTCGGCCCAACGCTGTGTGTTCCCCGGAGCTCAGTGGATGCCGGGTGATCAGGTGATCTGCCGCAAGGGAGCTCTGGGAGGCAGAGTAGCTGGCCGGCGTTTCTTGGAGCAAGGGAGACGCTGGCTCTCTTAATCCTGCACACAGGACCATGGCAGCTGGAGACACATGGAAATGGGCTGGGTGACCCCCCTGCAATCCACTCATTGTGTGAGGAGAATGTCAAGTGCAATGTTCCCCAGAAGAGAGTTCCTGGAGCCGCCTCACCCCTCACTTGGAGTAAAGGAAGAGATGTCCTAAATTACGGGAAAGTGATTTTTTTACAGGAGACACATTTGGTGCAAGAATCAAATGTGAAATTAAATTCCAGATATTATCCAATGTGGTTTTATGCAGATTCCCCAATTAAACGTGCCAAGGGAGAGCCAATAGGGTTTGCGAAAAATATAAGGTTTTAGCTGGAAGACAGATTGGTAGACCCGGAAGGGAGATTTCTGTTCCTGAAAGGAAAATTACAGGAAATAGACTACATTAGCAAATATTTATTGCCCGAATAAGAAACTGGAGGTATTCCTAAAAAATACTCTGAGGAAGTTATTGGATTTCAAAAAAGGCAATTTAATTGTGGCAGGTGATTTCAATCTCTGCATGGATCCTCAGATGGATATGACGTCCCCTGCGCAGAGAGATGGTAGTAGGTCTCTAAAATCCTTGAAAAAAATGATATACCAATGTCAACTTGTAGATATATGGAGAATTAAGCACATGAAGGACAGAGACTATACATTTTATTCTCATGCACATGAGATGTATTCAAGATTGGATTATATATTGCTGGACCATCGACTTATCGAGTCTCTGGTCAAAGTAAAAATAGAAGTGATGTCAATATCGGTCCATGCCCCTGTCACAATGCAATTATTATGGGGAAATGAGCAGATCGGGGGGAAATTATGGAGGTTAAATGAGACACTTCTCCAGGATTCATAGGCCGGATCAAAGAATAAAAAAAGAAATAGAGCAATTTTTTGAGGACAATGATTCTGGGGAAGTGTCCACGGCAACAGTGTGGCAGGCTCATAAGGCCTATGTTAGAGGAATCCTGATAGCGATTGGAGCAAAAAAGAAGAGGGAAAGAAGAGAAAAAATAAACACACTTCTTAGTGAACTCTGTGAGTTAGAGCAGATACATAAACATAAAGTAACAAAAGAGATTATGCAGAGGGTAATAAATAAAAGAGAATAATTAAATAAATTTCTGGAAGAAGATAAGAGAAGAGTGTTCAATAAAATGATAAGTGAGAGATACAGATGGGGAGATAAGCCAGGAAAGTATTTAATGAGGGCTCAGAGAAAAAAAAAAATCTATAGAGAAAATAAGAGAGCACAAAGGAAAATTAATGTATTCAGCTAAATATATAGCTAAAGTGTTTAAAGAATATTATAATAAGCTATAATATCCCCCACAGCTCCATAAGTAAAGATGAAGTAGGAAAAATAGAAAAAAGACAGACATACATAAAAAAGGCAGGATTACCAAAATTAAGTGAGGAGCAATTAAAATCTCTCGAATCAGCAATAATGCAGGAGGAAACACACTCAACATTAAAGAGCACTATAACCGGGAAAAGTCCAGGACCTGATGGATACACAGTGAGATATAAAAAATATAAAGAATTATTAGTACCTAAAATGAGGATTTATATGAATGCACTGGGAGGAGAGATTGAAATGAGGAGGGAATCCCTACAAGTCCATGTAGTTCTCATACATAAGGAAGGTAAAGATGATACTCACTGTTCAAGTTACAGACCGATTACCTTATTAAACACAAATACCAAACTATATGCAAAAGTTCTAGCAAACAGGTTAAAAGTCCTAATGTCGGAATGGATATACATAGACCAAGTAGGCTTTGTCCCAGGGAGAGAGGGTAGCGATAACGAACTGAGATCTCTGTTTCTCATACAAAAAAGTAGGAAAGAGAAAATCCCTGCGATGGTACTCTATATCCAGCGTCACCTGTAACACTGCCACCTCCCCCTCCCTCCCCCTCTCTGTCAGAATCCCCCAAGACTCCGTCCTCAGGCCCCTTCTCTTCTCCATCTACACCTCCTCCCTTGGCAAACTAATACACTAACACGGCTTCAATTACCACCTCTATGCTGACGACACACAAACTTACCTCTCCACCCCCCATCTCACCCTCTCTCTCTCCGCCCACATCGCCCACCTCCTGAACGACATATCAGACTGGATGTTGCTCCATTTACTCAAATTAAATCTGTCCAAAACCGAGCTCCTGGTCTCCCACCCCCATCCTCTCCATCACTACTAACAACGCCACCATCACTCCCACCCCACATGCCAAAGTCCTGGATGTCACCCTGGACTGGAACCTTTCCTTCCTACCTCACGTCCAATTACTATCAAGATCATGCAGGCTGCACCTCCGCAACATCTCCAAGATATGTACATTCCTCACCCCAGACAGTACTAAACAACTCGTACACTCCCTCATCATCTCACGCCTGGACTACTGCAACTCCCTTCTCACTGGCCTACCCAAACAAATGCTATCCCCACTCCAGTCTATCCTGAACTCAGCAGCTAGACTCATCCACCTCACCAACCGCTCCACATCTGCCACCCCCCTCTGCCAATCCCTTCACTGGCTCCCGATTGCCCAGTGCATCAAATTCAAACTGCTAACTCTGACCTACAAAGCCATTCACAACGCCGCCCCAAACTACCTAACCGACCTGATACTCAAATACTACCCTACCCTTGCCCTTCGCTCCTCACAGGACCTCCTACTCTCTAGCTCCCTGATCTCCTCCTCCCATGCCCGATTGCAGGATTTCTCCAGGACTTCCCCCATCCTCTGGAACTCCCTACCCCAATCCATCAGACTGTCACCTACCCTCCTCACCTTCAGGCGCACCCTGAAAACCCACCTCTTCAGGGAAGCCTACCCCACCCTCACCTAACAACTGGCCTCCTCCACTCCTCCCACCACTCCATCCCCCACAGCCATTTCCTCCTGTACCACTTTCCCCTCCCTCCTAGATTGTAAGCTTGAAAGAGCAGGGCCCTCGAACCCCTCGTGTATTGTATTGTTTCTGTCTTGTCTCATGTTCTGTCCCCCTTGCTATTGTACAGCGCTGAGCAAACCCTTTGGCGCTATATAAATACTGTATAATAATAATCGATGATGAAAAGGCATTTGATAGAGTAGATTGGGGATATATGTTGGATACATTGGAAGTATTGGGGATGGGCTCTAGAATGAGAGAGTGGATAAGGAAATTATATAGCCAACCCTCTGCAGCAATCATGGTTAATGGGGAATTGTCAGAGTATTTTGGGATGCAAAACAAAACTAGACAGGGATGCCCTTTGTCTCCATTGCTATATGTTTTATCATTGGAATCTCTTTTGGCTACAATAAGGAATAATATAGATATAAAAGCAATTTGGATAGGAGATACGGAGCATAAGGTGGCAGCTTATGCAGATGACATGCTGTTCTATGTGGGAAACCCAAGGATAACATTGCCAAATTTAATTAAATCACTGAAAGAATATGGGGAAATGTCAAATTTAAAAATTAACCCAACAAAAACAGAAATTTTAAACATAAATCTTCCAAATAGAGAGAAAAATAGGTTCCAGGAGGAATTTCCCTTTGTTTGGAGATAAAAAGAATTGAAATATCTAGGAATAAAATTAACTGTATCCTCCAAGAACTTGTATTAATTGAATTATATCCCATTGTTAAATGAGATCAGGGATGAACTAAGGAAATTAGGAGGGGGAAGCCCGTCATGGATAGGTCGTATAAATTTGATAAAAATGGTGATTTTTCCAAAAATATTATATAAATTTCAAACGATACCAATTAAACTACCAGAAGTATACTTTAGATCAATTGAAAAAATGTTAATAAGATTTATTTGGAGGAATATAAAACCGAGAATAAGCCAGGAAATTTTATGTAGAAATAGAGAAAGGAAGATTGGGAGTCCCAGATTTAAAAAGATATTATAACTCGGTAATAATGGCGAGAATTTTGGACTGGACATATAATGTAGAGGGGAAAAGCTGGATTAAAATAGAAAATATACTAAGTAATACTAAATTAAGTGGAATTGTATGGTTACCTCCACAATACAGAGGATTAGCAGACAGTACAAGTTTGTTCACATTTAATGTTTTAAGAGTTTAGGATGTTTTACACAAACAGATGGGATGGGAATTTAATTAATTGTTAATGCCCTTAAAGTCCACAGAGTTTTTCCCCCCGGGTAAAGAAGGTATCACAGGGAAGTGGATTAAGAAGGAAGATGCACGATTAAGGGATATAATGGTGGGGGAGGAAATAGGATCACTTAAGGAATTAGAAAAAAAAGGAGAAGTTTTTACAAGAATGGATGTGTGGCGTTATTTTCAGTTGAAACATTTTATAGGAAAGCTTCCAAAGCCTTTAAGAATAAGAGAGGATTGGAATCCTTTTGAGCACTTGTTAGGTACACGGGGAGATGGAAACACGGAACCTCTAAAATATATAAGATTCTCACTGAAATAAACGCAGATATAAGTCCTCCATATATAGAAAAATGGGAAAGAGAAATAGGAGTTACAATAGATGCAGAAAAACAGAGGAAAATGTATAGAATAATCCACGGAAATATAAATATGCAGGAGGTAGAAATGAATTATAAGTGTTTGGCAAGATGGTATATCACACCGAGTGTGGCACATAGATTGAGTGGAGATAATTCACCTTTATGTTGGCGTGGATGTGGAGGTAGAGGCACAATGTATCACATATAATGGGAGTGTTCTAAAATACAAGAGTATTGGGGGAAAATAGTAAGCTTGATTCAGAAAATTACAGAGGTTGATATGCTAGTAGACCCAGAGATTTGCCTTTTTCATAGTACTAAGCTTTCAGTTAAAAAAATACAAAGAATCTGGTTTATTGTACTATTTGAATGCAGCAAAGGGACTGATGCCCAAGTATTGGAGGAGACACGATGTGCTGAAAATAAAAGACTGGGTGGATAGGGTGGATCAAATATGTAAATTGGAGGAAATGTATTATTTGCATGAAGATAAGATGGAGAGTCACCATACAAGATGGAACAAATGGGAGGAATTCAAAAAGTCAAGGCTAGCCTTAGAGGTTATGGGAGATTAACATAGAATAATATGGAAACAGATTTTGTTCTTCTTTTATAGGGATTACGATCTCCAGAAATGAACAGGGAAATGCAGAGCAGAAGGGGTCAGGGATTGGATGTGGGGGGATGGGTGGTAAATAGCTAGGGGGTGGGGGGGCTAGAGATGAAATGATAAATGTTTTGATAATAAGCTAAGGTTTTAATGAGTATGTTTGTATATCTTGTTTATCTGAAAAATTAATCAATATTTAAATTTTATAAAAAAGAAACCCACTAGTTCTGTTTTTTTTTTCCCAGCCAAAGAACGTCCCAGCCCAAAAACTTTGATTACAGTCTTTGTGTGCATGGACACATAGGATAACATGCTGGGGGGTTTACTAGCTGTAGAAAAAAACGTCAAAAGCCAAAAACAGCCGTTGTAAAAACATCCCGTGTACACGAGGACTCAAGTTCAACTTACAATAGAGCGTCAAAAGATACCCCTAGACTGATCACTAAGCCAGAAGAGTGGCTGTCGTGGTGTGCCTGGCTACTTTTACACTAAGGAAAGGAACCTGGGACTGATAGGATCAATTTCTGTCTGTAGCCCGACCTGTCCTCGCTTATCTCTTACCACCAGAAATAAAGTTCCAGACACAGAAGTGTAAAAGTAGTATTTCTAAAAGTTTAATACAAAGCAAAAGATGATATACAGAAACTCAGCAGGCGTTTCTAAGTCAGGATAACCAATGAAACATTATTTATTTTATTTTCATTTATTTATTTTGGGTATTTCTATAGCGTCGTCAATTTACGCAGTGCTTTACATACATATATTGTACATTCACATCAGTCCCTAACCCTCAAGGGGCATACAATCTAAGGTCCCTAACTCACATTCATACACATACTAAGGCCAATTTAGACAGGAGCCAATTAACCAACCAGCATATCTTTGGAGTGTGGGAGGAAACCGGAATACCCGGAAGAAACCCACACAGGCACAGGGAGAACATGCAAACTCCAGGCAGGTGGTGCATTGGTTGGGATTCAAACCAGTGACCCTAGTACTGCTAGGCGGAAGTGCTAACCATTTAAACATTACATTCTTATCAGTATAGTTAGGTGAAAAACAGAAACTGCAATAGCAGAGGGGTACCATATCAGGTGCATCCATTTACAGAGAAATAAAAGCAATTCCTGAAAAACATAACTAAAGCTGTTCTATCTCCGAATGGAGGCATTATGCAAAATGGATGCCAGTTTAAATATATATTTCCTTACAGGGACTACTCAGGGGGCTCGGCGATGTGCACTACATCAAGTTAACCAATGCAAATTTAAAGAGGAGCTCCAGTCTCCTGTGTAAAAATGAGAGCTGCTGACTTTTTATAAACATTCTATCACCTGTCCCTTGATCCAACAGTGTGCTCACCCCAGCCATTTTCATCTCCTGTTGTCTATCCCCGACGCCAGCATGTTACCTGTGGGCAACTGGCTGTGACAGCTTGCTGCTTCACAGCTGGATGCCCACTGCGCATGTGTGAGCCGCACTGCGCTTTGTGAATGGCCTTGCAATCTTCTGGGACCTGTCACATGTCCCCAAAGGTTGCCAGGAGGGGGAGGGATTAGAACTTCTGCTTCCAATCACCTAGGCAAACGGAGCGGAAGTGGGTACCTGTCAAAATCAGGTACCAGCTCCCCCTCCCCAAAAGCAGCAGCGGGGGAGGAGGTCTTAAAGCAGATCTTCCCCTTTTGGGTGTAGCTCCAGTTTAAGTGTCTAACATTGATCTGAGCATCTAAGTACAATGACCTCTGCTCATGAAGGGAGTAAAGAGCATGGGTAATTATGACACACCTTTCCACCTATACTATACATGTTATATCTTCTCTAGAAAGGAAAGTACATTCTAAGCTGAACAGGATGACTACTGCTGCTGTTAATGAAACAGACTCCATCACTTGAAAAAAGAACATTCTAAAAAAAAAATCCTGCAAAAAATAAAAAAATGTGTATGTAGTCAAACTTTTTTTTTGGTTAATCTATGATAGAGTAGAGAAGCAATAGGCCTTGTTCACATAGGCATATTTAAAGTGAAACTCCACCCAAAAGGGGAAGTTGTACCTGTTATCATCCTCCCCCCTCCACTGCCACATTTGGCACTTTTTTTTGGGGGGAGCAGGTTTTGACATGTCCCACTTCTGGCTGAGTTCGAACCATTCCGGCAATCTCCAACCCCTCCTTCTTCCCCCTGCATCCTTCTGGGACACATCATAGGTCCCAGAAGACTGTGGGACCAATCAAATAGTGTCGCACTGGAGTAGCAATTTTGGAAAACCAGGAAACTCAGGACACGGACCTTGAGGAAAACAAGCGATTTATTAAAACAGCGCTGAGTGACCCAGCCAGGCTCATGACTGCAAAGCCGAGTGAGTTGTATCTCCTTCTTACAAACGTATATACCAATGATTACGTCACAATGCATACATTTCCTTTTTCTCTTTCTATACATTCAAAATCTTTCTAAACTCTGCAGGATAACCTTGAACAGCAGCTGCAGATAAGGGTGCTACATGGTACATACTACTCACAGGAAATAAGGGAGGGGGGAAGTTAGCTGAAAACCTTTCTTTTGCAAACGGAGGCTGCTAGAAGTGTTGGAGTTTAAAGAGGAACTCTGTCCTATCTGGGTGCTGCCAGAGCACCGCTCGCGCATGATCAGTAGGAAACCGACTATGAACCAGAAGGATTAGTTAGGATTCCGGCAACTGCGGACATCGCCGGACACCCGGACAAGTAAATGTCCTTATAATAAAAGTCAGCAGCTACAGTATTTGCATCTGCTACATTTTAATTTTTCTTTTTGAGACCGGAACTTTGCTTTAAGTATACGCCTATGCGAGGGCCATGTTTGCTCATACGGGGATGCACAAGTGTTCAGTGCATCCCTGTGAGGGTAGTCCTATTCATGTCATTTGGGACACAGTGGCTGCTCAGACACAGCCTTGGCACCCAGTGTGACATCTGTGCAGGTACATGTCCCTGAACCCCAATAGTCTGCATTCAGCGACCCACACCCACACGGACGTCAAATTGGGAGCAGCGGCTGTGTCCAAGCAACCGCTGCATCCCGATTAACATGAATGGCATTGTCTGCCCAGGGGAAAAAAAAAACAGCCGGTGGGTTTCAGAGGTCTGAATGCTTCATCAGGACTCAAATAGCCTAATTAGCAAACAATTTATATATTTTACATTTGGACGAGTGACAAAATTATCCTTTTGTTGCTGATCCAGTTTGGATCCTCATCATAATGTATATATTCAGTTTTATAAATGTCCTGATTGATAAATGTCCTATTTGGGGTCCTTACATTACTATATAGAATCCCCTGATGAAAGGGCAGTGTTCAGACTAACGAAACATGTCGGATGATTTTTAATTGATTTGATCAACAATTAAAACTTCCTTGGACTCATCAGGCATTTGACATTTTTCATCCTATCCTTCTCTTTCTAAATGTCTGCTCCTGTGTACCCCGGTTACATTAACCCCATCTGATTAAAGTAGCTTCATCAGTGCTATTGAGCCTTAAAGTGGTTGCAAACCTCAAACATTTAATACAAACAAAGCATATTCCTCTATAGTGTGAACTTGACTCAATTCAGAGCACTAAGTGTCATTTCTGTTTTCTTCTTTGTTCCTCTGCTATAAGCACAGTCACTACTAATGTGTTTTCCTGATACCTAGTGAAAAATGGTGACAGGGGAGGGCACAGCCTGTGATTGACAGCCTCAGCTGTTCCTTTGTGCTCTCAGAGCTCCCCTTGCTGATTTCAGTTCCCTGTCCCCTGCTTTTCAGTGCTAAGAGATCCTGTGTAAATTCTGAATGGATATAGGGGAAAGACGGCTGTAGATAAACAGGTATGTAACAACCTATGTAGGGGGATTTGCTTAATCTCTGCTGTTTAGAAACCACGGGGCCCATAATTGTCCTCAGCCCCCCACATTACTGTTCTGTCCCCCTCCCCTCCCTCCAGTCCTACTTTACACAGAAGAGCGAGAGGCACTGGAAGTCTGGACAGAGGTCGGGAGCTGCAAGCTGGTAATTGATTGCTAGAACTGACCTAGCAACCAATCAGCTGCCTGATAACTCGGGAAGCAAACCCTCCGTGCTGAGCTGTCTTTCCTCCCGTTGTAGGCTACAAGGATGACAGCGGTGATGGCGGCAGGGTGCAACTGGCTTCTAAATGGCAGGACTGCGGTGGTCTGGGCAGGAAAGCGAGTTGGTCCGTATGCGGCCTGTGGTCCGCCATTTAGTGATGCCTACTGTAGCACCTACGAGTCTGGAATGCTCCAAATTCACACAAGGCCCTTTTTTGAATCTCATTCAAAATGCAATGCATGTGGTCACATATGTGTGAACCACCTTAATAGGAACACATAATATCTAGCCTTTCATGGGAATCTGTGCCTTTGAAAACACATCCAGATTTGCAAACGTGCGAACCAGGGCTTAAACAATGGCAAAACCAGCTGGATGCTATGATAAACAAAGTATGGGATTGTACACACTATCACCCCACCCCAAAATGCATAATAAAAAACAAAGAAATTTACCAAAAAATACCAGACGTGTGTGTAGCACCCTCCTAGATAGGTGCTAGGAGTTGATCAATTTAGTTCTGGCTCACGGTATTCAGTGGAGCTGTATTTTTGTTGTTAGGTAAATTTAGCTTGTCTCACTGTAGTCAGTGCAACTGCATGTGATTGGCTTGGTTTGTTCTGTGTCTCACAGGCTGCAAATTGAATTGCTCTCATTCTGTATCTTCAGAACCTCCTAGACAGTTCTGGAACATAGGTGTGGAGTAATGTAAATAGACAGCATGACTGTTTATACTGTCTCAGCCAATCTGTTTGGGCCTTGCAAAAACGGCTGATGGGAAATCATTTAGTTTGAGACCTGAGGCATTCTTGTCTTGCCCTGGAGAGGAGGAGTTCAGGCTGGAGTGCCTGCTGCCTTCCGGGCAGTCCTACCATGTTCTTGGTGTTTGAGAGGCTTCAAATGGGCTAGCTGAGAGGCCTGGAAGCTGACTGAGGACTTCCTATTGTTGGATCTGGTCTGGGATCACTGGTTGTGATGTCTGAAGGACATTGGAAGGAGACATCCATTGGTCTGATGACATTTCTGAGTACAGACTGTGTAAGAGATCCTAGAGGCTGCTGCCACTCCTCTGGTGCTATGGAGTCAGCTGTGTGTGTAAAGGGGACATTGGCTGGTATCCTAAAGAGTGTAGTCCATTATGTTCTGTGTTAAAAATGGACTCTGCTCGAGTCGCTAAAAGAACAAAGTTGGTGCCTTCATTTGCTTCAACTAAGCCCATTACTGGCCCCTACAAGGACTGTGCTTTTTGTGCTGCAGAAGAAAGTTAGTGTCTTCACCTTGTGCATAGTTCTTTATAGGACATCCCATCCATCCATCAACAATCCACATCCAAGTTACTCCTAAAATAAAAGCACCAAAAGGGACTTCCCTGGACTGTTTAATGAACCAAAGGGTGACTGTGACCAGGGCTGCTGTTAGAAACCACTGGGCCCTATATAGCTAACCTAACAGCCCAACAGCCCCCCCCCCCAAAAAAAAACAAAACAAAACAAAAAAAACTAACAGTTTATTATGCTCCAGTTATGAATGAACACAATCGAGTGATTGGTACCACCATGTCAATCACCCTCCCTGCCCACATCTGATTCACCCAGCTGCCTGTACAGGAGGACTGGAGATACCCTGTTATCCACGGCCCTGACTGTGCCTGTATGCCTGGCTGCAGGGCAAACTACGAGAAAATACCGCAGAAACCTATCAAACTGTTGACTCCTGGGGGGGGGGGGGGGTACCGCTACACATATGAATGTGGAAATGTTTTGACTGTGGTACTTAATTGGGGTTTAAATGTAACTTTATCTTGAGCTATTATTAATTCATAACAATTAACATTGTATAACTAACAATCAGGGGTCTATGTATAAAACAATTTGCTGTGGTGATGTCTTAAGCATTCACACAGGTACTACAAATGAATGCCATATTATATATGCAATAGAATTATCTCCTATGATTATTAGCTCCATCTAGTGGCCATATGTTATTTTTTTAATTGCAGTATTTCAGGTAAAATACCATATTATGGCCCCTAGATGGAGCTGGCAATCATAGAAGATAATTATATCCTATATACAACACAGCAAACATTCATAATGCCCTTCCAAATGGGTAATACAGCTGCAAAGCAAATTATTCATACACAGATCTCCTAGTATTCAACATTCAAGCTCCGTAAATTAAACAGAACTGACCGTCTGAAAGCATGTTTATGTATTATGTTATCTCAATATTGTATTACATATTTTCTATGAATTTTGTATGAATAATATACGGTACGATTTTCTCACTCCTTTAAAATAATTTGCCTTATTTTCACGAAGTATTTCATTCTCACAAGTTTCCACTGGATGGCAGCATTGTCATCTATTAAACAATCTCCTGGATTTTCTTTACTGTGGAGTCTCTTCCTGAATATTTTAAAATAAATATTCCAAGATGTAACCCTTAGCTTCTTTCTTCTTATATGAATAAAAAAAAGTCAATAAACATGTCAGCATGCTTCCCATTTAGAAGCTGAGTGGTGTTATTTAAAAAAAGAACTCTGCTGCCCATTACTTGCATCTAAATGGACCACATACATTTTTTGATCCCAAACTGAACATCAAAATATTTCAGAAAAATAGAATACTTGTCTGTTAGAAAAAAAAAGTCTCCATGCCTTCAACAGTCAGGCATGTGTGCAAGAAAAAAAATTACATAGCTAGGCTCTGCTTCCAGCCTTTGCAGTGTTACAGAATGGGTGTGATTTACTAAAACTGGAGAGTGCAAAATCTGGTGCAACTGTGCATGGTAGCCAATCAGCTTCTAACTTCAGTTTGTTCAATTAGGAAAACAAAACTGGAAGCTGATTGGTTTCCATACAGAGATGCGTCAGATTTTGCACTCCAGTTTTAGTAAATCCACCATCCTCCCACCATGGGTGTGATTTACTGTTCCTTCTCACAATGCAAGTCTATGATTGAGCCGACACACTGAAAATGATACTCTCCTCGTGTGATTGGCTTCAACAGTTAGTCATCAGGATTAGGGACTAGCTTGGGTTATTATTATTATCATACAGGATTTATATGGCGCCAACAGTTTGCTCAGCGCTTTACAATATAACGGGAGACAATACAGCAACAATACAGTTCAATACAAGAGGGATAGGAGGGTCCTGCTCCTTGGAGCTTACAATCTAGGAGGGAGGGGCTAGTGGTACAAAAGGATTCAAACCAGGCTTAGATCTAGGCTGGTGCTGTGGTGGGCTGTGGCACTGGCCCAATAGCATTGGCAGAGCTGTCTCTATAATTGAGCACTAAAGTCCAGCCTAAGCTGAATCACAGCAGCCAATACCAGTGCAGTATTCAGTCTGAGGTCGGCTCTGATGGGAAGTGGCCTGAGCCCGCCCACTAACAGTGCATGAATTCCTCGGAGGCTTCACTCACTGTTAGTGGGCGGGGCCTGATCGGAAAGTCTGTCCTCCCACCCTGGCTGTTGTGTGCACCTCACACTTACCATCCTGCTGGAGGTGAGCAGCAGAGGCAAGACAAGGTGATGCCCAGGCTGGTCTGCATATTCTGGTCAGAATTTGGAAGTCTGGATGCACAGTTTCAGTGAGTCACCACAGGAGGCACTCAAATCTATACTGGTCATTGCAGGGGGCACTGAGATCTATACTGGTCACTGCAGGGGGCACTGAGATCTATACTGGTCACTGCAGGGGGCACTGATATCTATACTGGTCACTGTTGGGGGCACTGAGATCTATACTAGTCACTGTTGGGGGCACTGAGACCTGTATTGATCATTGCTGGGGACACTGAGACCTTTATTGGTCACTGCAGGAGGCACTCAGATCTATACTGGACACTGCAAGGGCTACTCAGATTTATACCGGTCACTGCCGGGGGCACTGAAAACCTGTACTGGTCACTTTACCTTACACATATACTGAGATATGTGTAAGGTAAAGTCTACAGGCTTGGAAAATCGGTATGTACATGGATAGAAAACAGGCTAAAAGATCATATTCAGAAAGTAGTGATTAATGATTCATACTCTGCGAGGTCCAGGGTTGTCAGTTGTGTTCAGTGTTGGGACCCTTACTTTTTAATACATTTATAAATGATATTGGGTCTGGGATTAAAAATCCCATTTCAGTCTTTGCAGATGACACCAAGCTGTGCAGTGGAATAACGTCCTTACAGGATGTCTCCAACTTACAAGCCAACCTCAATGCTCTGTGTAATTGGGCAACTATGTGGCAAATGAGGTTTAATGTTGATAAATGTAAGGTTCTGCACTTGGGGGCTAAGAATATGCATCCATCATACATACTAGGGGGCAGGGGCGGACTGACCATTCGAGCACTCGGGCACTGCCCGAGGGCCCGGGGTCAGTAGGGGGCCCCATGAGATGCCCCTGGTACCTTTCATTGGCTTTTTCATAGGCTTTTTTGGGTGTGGGCAAGGACACAGGGGCCCCTTGATCCCCTATTGCCCGGGGGGCCCATGAGTTGTCAGTCCGCCTCTGCTAGGGGGGGTACAACTGGGGGAATCAATGGTGGAGAAGGATCTGGGAGTTCTGGTAGATCACAAGCTTAATAATGGCATAATACATAAGGAGGATATGATCTCCATATATAATACATAAGGGGGGATATGATCACCATGTATAATACATAAGGGGGGATATAATCTCTATGTATAATACATAAGGGGGGATATGATCTCCATGTATGATACATAAGGGGGGATATGACCTCCATGTATAATACATAATGGGGGATATGATCTCCATGTATGATACATAAGGGGGGATATGATCTCCATGTATAATACATAAGGGGGATATGATCTCCATGTATAATACATAAGGGGGGATATGATCACCATGTATAATACATAAGGGGGGATATGATCTCCATGTATAATACATAAGGGGGATATGATCTCCATGTATAATACATAAGGGGGGATATGATCACCATGTATAATACATAAGGGGGGATATGATCTCCATGTATGATACATAAGGGGGCTATGATCTCCATGTATAATACATAAGGGGGGATATGATCTCCATGTATAATACATAAGGGGGATATGATCTCCATATATAATACATAAGGGGGGATATGATCACCATGTATAATACATAAGGGGGGATATGATCTCGATGTATAATACATAAGGGGGATATGATCTCCATGTATAATACATAAGGGGGGATATTAGTGGTTCATATAGTGAACTCGGTGTAGAGTTATTCACCCTGAGGTCATCACAGAGGACAAGGGGGCACTCTTTACGTCTGGAGGAAAATAAATTTAATCTCCAAACGTGGAAAGGTTTCTTCACAGTAAGAGCTGTGAGAATGTGGAATAGACTCCCTCAAGAGTTGGTTCCGGCCAGCTCAGTGGATTGCTTCAAAAAAGTCCTGGATTATTTATTGGATACACAGAATATAACTGGATACTAACATTTATAGGTAAAGTTGATCCAGGGAATATCTGATTGCCTCTCGGGGGATCAGGAAGGATTTTTTTCCCCATGCAGGAGCAAATTGGATCATGCTTTGCTGGGGTTTTTTTGCCTTCGTCTGGATCAAGTGTAGGATTATAACGTTTTATGGTTGAACTGGATGGAATTTTGCTTTTTTTCAGTCAGACTATGTAACTATGTATTGATCACTGCTGGGGTCACTGGGATCCATACTGGTTACTGCAGGGGGCACTCAGATCTAGACTGGTCACTGCTGGGGACACTGAGATTGGTATTGGTCACTGCTGGGGACACTGAGACATTTATTTGGCACTGCTGGGTGCAATGGAATCCATACTGGTTACTGCTGTTGACATTGAGACCTTTATTGGTCACTGCAGGGGGCACTGAGATCTGTACTGGCCACTGTTGGGGGCAATAAATCTGTACTGGTCACTGCTGGGGACATTGAGATCTATTCTAATCACTCCTTGGAACATCAAGATTTATACTGATCAATGACATTTATATTGACCTCTTATGGCCATGTACCCATGTTGGGCCCAGCATTTTCAGGTAACATCCAGGCTCTCATGAACTTGGGTTTGTACAGAATCCCAAACCTGAACCCAAGCTGTCACAAATCAGGAAGACTGATTGCTGCTAAAAACAGAGCTCCCTCTTGTGTCTAATCTGCTAACCTCAGTATTAGGGCTCATTCAGTTGGGAAGCTAAAGGCAGCTGGACTGCAGCATTGAAAGTCGGCTAAACTGTGCATTTGGATACAGCAGCTCTTTGTGATATGGCTGCATACAAACTGAATGATTAGTTGCATCTAGTTTGTGCAAATCTAGAACCACCATCGCTGTGTGCAAACTGCATCAAAAGGCTGGTCTGAGCCCCTAATCACATGTAACCCTTCAGATGAGCACTTACATGCCAAATGCAGTGGCACTGCCCATGACTTTGTACAAGGCGTAAATCTAGCTGTGCTGCTGCTGGCTGTTCACAGAGCATGAAGGTAATTTATTCGCCATCAGGAATCAGTTTCTCACTGGTGGACTCCAATGTCCATGGGTCATTAATGGCACCAGCATTGGAACAGAAGGGTCATCTTCCTATGGGTACACCCGTTCTGCTGACATTTTGTCTATGAACGTTTTTTTTTAAATTAAAAATAACAAACAGTTTTATACTTACCTGCTTCTGTGCAATGTGCAACATCTCTAAACCTCTTCTCCTCTTCTGAGGTCCTCTGCCGGTGCTCTTGGTGACTCCCCTTCTTGGTGTACCACCATAGGAAGACACTTCCTATGGTGGTACACCTGCTGGCTTGCTCCCGAGCCAGGCTAATGCGTCTACAGACACACACAGCGTGTCTCGACCCCTTCCCCCACTCCCTCCTCACAGTATTTGAGCTTCCCAATGCTGCCTCTGTCCTGTGAATGCAGGGAAAGCCACTACAGACAGACATAGAGCTGGATTCAATGAGGACTCAGGAAAGTATTTATATTGGGGGCTTTACAAGTGCTGGGACATTGTTTACCTTAATGCAGGGAATGCATTAAAGTGCTCCTAAAAGCTGAAGGGTTTTTTTTACCTTCATGCATTCTATGAAAGAAAACTCTCCCCTTAGTACATCCCACAAAACACTAAACAGTTAATAAAATTTTGAAAATTCTTACCATTTAGGAGAAAAGTCTAATTGAATTTTCATGACCTCATATCTATAATTCAAAAGATAACCGCATCTGCTCTGCCAAGGAGGAAGTGTAACAGCATATCCTCTCCTCTCTCTCTGCAGTAAAGGGAAACAACAGTTCCCATCAACCACTGGGAATAGTTTGGGTACACTAGGCCTGTAAATGTTGAATGTGTCTGAGAGTGTCACCCCGCCCACCACTGCAAGAGGGGCTGAATTGCATGACTGCTTCCTGGAGAAAGAACTGTAGAAGGGATGTGCCAGGACCGGTGGCTGGGGGTATAGGAGGCATAGCAGTCTTACAAACATGAAACCAAAGAGAATAGAATAGACTATTTCAGAACAACTGAACCAGAGTGAACCAATAGATGACATATTCAGTGAAAGTAGGAAATCAGCAAAAAGGACATGTAAGGAAATTTTTGCCTGGAATTCCGCTTTAAATTGCAATATTAGACGTAATTGACCCTCATTCACATTGACACAGCGTTGGGTGTTATGTGTCATATGGTTTCATGTTTGGGTATAGTGAAGGCTCACATGTGTTTGGTGTTATAAGCAGTCCATGAATTAATACGTTTTGGTTTTTAATGTTCCAGTGATGTTACTGATATGTCTGTAAAGTAATATTAACCCCGTAGGTGATATTTGATTCTCGTTATTCTGATATTCGTTTGTTCATCCCCTATTTGTATTGCCATGACCACTGTAACATTCATGAGTTAGAATAATAGAGGAATCCATGAGAAGATTAAGGAGTTAGAATAAACTTCTATTTTAACCTCTTCCTATTAGCCTAACACACATGTGCAATTGGGCTTACCACAAACTTTACGCGTATATGTGTCAGCCGACTCTGCTGTTCTGTCCTCAGAGCGAGCTCGTCATGTGCTTTCAACACAATGATGGAGCTGCTACCGATGGCAGTGTGCAGGACTCCTGATCAGGGGCGGACTGACCATTTGGAAACTTGGGCACTGCCCGAGTTCCCGGGGTCAGTAGGGGGCTCCATGAGATGCCCCTGGTGCCTTTTCCATAGGCTTTTTTGAGTTTGGGCAAGGACACAGGAGCCACGTGATCCCCTGTTGCCCGGGAGCCCCATGAGTTGTTGGTCCGCCCCTGCTCCTCCTGATCATGTGTCTACAATAGTTAAATCACTGTGGTCACATGATTGTGATCTCTGCTTCTGTTTCCTGTTTTTCAGAACCCCTTAAAGGGTCAGCAGTATGTTTTCTCCTCTGTAGGTGTCACTCAAACTGAGTGGTACCACAGCTGGAGAGGAAGTCTAGGAGAAAAATAGTTTCTCTATGGCCTCCTGGGTCAATGGAGCAACATTCCGGTTGGCTACACTGCAGCCATGTGACCCTTGGTGGCCATCTTGGGTCAGCAGGGTCTTAATAAGTCCTTGTGCTTTTTCTGCGAGTGGCTAATGTAAGGAGGAAATGTCAGGGAAAGCAAGTAGAGGTAGGGAAAGGTTCCTGACCCTGGGAGGAATCCCCGTCATCAGGGGAGCCCAGCAGGGATGGGGGGAACTCTTAGTGTTCTACTGTGCGTATCCCCTCCTCCATCATCAGGATCCTGGAGTTACTCCCCTGGCGAGGTTCCATTTGGGGGTGTCAGCCCAGCATGGGCGCATTCTCTCTGTGGGCACTGGCCTCTCTCCTGATGAGACTGGCGGCCTGTTTGCTGGGAAAGAGGATTGGCAGAGACCAGCGGGCACATTTGTCCATGGGAAGCAGCGGTCCAGAGTGTGCGGCTCCAGGTCCAGGTCAGCGCCTGGATTGGGAGCCCTGTAGGAGCAGTGGTCCCAGAGACGCATTGCATGAGCCGGTAATGATGTCACTGGGGAGCAGAGAGGATGCACGGCATCATTACACAGGCACACGGAGGTGCTGACAGCCCAACAGGGGAGTCTGCAAGAGAGATGACGGGGGGGGGGAACCTGTCACCTGCCCCAGATCCTGAAGAACTGCGGTCTAAAGACGAGGCTTCAAGCTCTGAGAATGATGAGGTGCAGGAGGCAGTGGGGGCATCTGGATCTGTGACTGGAAGGGTCCCAGGCTCTAAACAGCCTGGTAAGTGCACTTCTGTGGTCCCTTCTTTGTGTCCTTCTGTCATAGTGGGGTCTTCAGGTCTGGGTACGGGGTCTCTAGGCAGCAGCTGGTTAGCTGGGCAAGACTGGGTTGGCGTAGGGGATGTGTTGGTGGGCCTGAGGGAGTTGCTTAGATGCTTGGATTCTGGTGCAGCACAGGACTCTCTTCTGGTGTTGGTGTTGGATCCATCGATCGGGACAGACATGGCCCATGCACCTTATACCCCCCAGCAGAGTACAATGTGGCGGCTGCCGCCACGCAGACTGATGGTGGCAATCCAGGGAGTGTAAGTGGATCCAATTAAATCTCTGCAGGGGACAAAGAGATGCGTCTGGCGGATTCGGCCAGATGTGAAGTATATGTGTGTTTTGAGGGACCTCTCGGAGCCCTCAAAACACACATGAAAAAATCTGAAAAGGAGTGTATGTGGAAATTTTTTTGCTGCCGGTGATAGTGCAAAGGATGTTGCTGTTCATAAGTAGGTATCCAGATCAGGCAGAAGCACGGATCCTGGAACTGGGTTTTAGGGAGGGGTTTCGTATTCCAGTATTCCAGTCTAATCCTGCACGTTTTGATCTCCTGTTACCGAACCCGGCTTGTGACCAGTTTATCCTTCTGCCACCAATCAATCCCTGTTCTTCGCCAACTATGGGTTCCACCCTACTTTCCTGCTAGATCTGGTTCCAGAGAACTTAGACAGGAGAATGGTCAGACAAGCCAGGGATCAGAGCAGGAGACAGTCAGCAAATCAAGGTCAGGCAGGGTCAGCAACAAGGCAATCTAACTCAGGAAACACACGATACAGGTAAGACCATACGGCAACTAGAGCATATACCTGACCTGTTTAAATAGGGCGCCCTGCGCCCTCATTGGTGCCAGGTGCGCGTCCGCGATCGTGAGTGCGCATGCACGACCGCCGCTGCCGTCGCAGGTGTCCAGGTCCTAATGCTCGCACGCTAGTGTGGCCCGGCATACCGCGCATGCGCCGCAGAAAAATCGGAGGTCACTGACATTCCAGGGTCAGTAGGGGGCCCCATGAGATGCTCCTAGTACCTTTTTCATAGGCTTTTTGGAGTTTGGGCAAGGACACAGGGGCCCCATGATCCCCTATTGCCCGGGGGCCCCATGAGTTGTCAGTCTGTCCCTGGATGGGACATAAGCTGGCTGGCCTTGCCTTTTTGTTCAAATTGAGGGGTATTCATGCCTTTACGAAAGTTATTGCAGTTACTGCAGTTCGCCCCATTTCTTTTTCAGTTTTAAGTTTGGTTCTTGCTCAGTTGCCTGCTGTGTGTTCATTGTAATATGAGCTGATTTTGTTCCAGGCAGCCTTTTTGGTTGCCTTTTCCGGGGTTTTGCACATAATTGAATTAGTCAGCCCTTCTATGATGGTGGCTGGGGGTTTGATGGTTGGTGACACGATTTGCTTGGATTCTTCTGTTAGGCTTACGCCATGCTCTGTCCATACTGCGCATGCGCGAGATCGAGAGGTGCATGCTGGGATAGCCAGCAGCACCAAATTCAGGAAGTGCACAGCAGAAAACTTGAGATGCCCACATCCATTATGGAACCTGCCTGCTTCCGAGATCCATGTAAGAGTATTTACATTATTTTAATACCAAACATGATTTAATCAAAGACAGTAGGATCCTATTTAACTGCAGATTGTTATAATTACAGGGGAGCTTTTTTTAAAGAAATTCTATTGGGACTGGAACTCTGCTGTAATCACCACGAGGTTTTTTATTTTTTGCTAAAAAAACTAAAAAAGACTGGTCGCAGGTGATATACGTCAGTGGGCATGGCCAGGCCAGGCGGTTAAAGCCATTCCCCAATATTAGACTCCTCGGGTCGGTTGAGCAGCGTCTATCCCTTCACTAGCATTTTTATGTTATCTGTGCACATATGACATACTACCAGCAAAATAAATAAATAAATAAAAACGGGACTCTTTGGGTACAGAAGCCAGTAAATAACAGGGACTGAACGTGTGCCAGCACAGTGTAGGATCTCAGGTACTCAACTTTCCCAGAAGGCAGCGGTGAGGTACAGTGACATCAGCAGCAGCTTAAAGTGGTATTAAACCAAAAACAAAAATGTATTATATTGCAGTTTAGCAATTCTTAGATGTGGTGGCTGCAATAATTTTCTTTTTTTAGACTTTTTTTTCCCTTTATTTTCATCTGGTAATCTGGCCAGTAAGCCTTTTGTTTTTCTGTTTCCTTTAACAGAGCAAAATGGCAGAGGATCGATACAAACCATTTACCACTGACAGGTGTGTTTACAATGATCAGCTTTTATTCAATTACTTTTATCTAAACTGGAAAAAAACTGCTTAAAAAGTGATAGGTGGAGTTCGACTTTAAATTGTTAGTCAAGTCCAACTAAATCTGCTAGTATGTCTAACACTGCTGTCACTCCAGACTGACAATTCGGCAGTCGAAAGGTGTTTCATTTGCTCCTCCACCCAGTGTATATGAAACCTAAGACAGGAAATGATCATCAGATAAAAAGAAAAGAAAAAAGCCTTAAAATAGAAACTAATGCAGCCATCACATCTAAGGCTGGCCATACATTATACAATTTTCTTTAGAAAATTGCTTTAGATTTACCAAAAATCATATAATACGAGGTCAAACCCAAGCAACACTTTCAATTGTATCCAATTAAGCAGGCCCTTGCACTACATAGTTGAAGGTAAATCTAATCTAATATAAAGGAAATCTAATCTAATCTAAAAGAAATTGGGCAGAGATTGAACAGAAATTATATAGTGTATGGCCAGCCTTAGGATTGGTAAATTAAGATATATATATATATGTGTGTATATTTAAGATATATAAGATATATATATATATGTGTACACCCCCCTCTGCCTATCCCTCCACTGGCTCCCTATCGCCCAATGCATCAAATTCAAACTACTCACTCTGACCTACAAAGCCATTCACAACACTGCCCCTAACTACCTCACCGACCTGATTCCCAAGTACCGCCCTACCCGTACCCTTCGCTCTTCACAGGACCTCCTTCTATCTTGCTCCCTGGTCTCTTCCTCACACGTACGTCTGCAAGACTTCTCCAGGTCCTCCCCCATCATCTGGAACTCACTACCCCAATCCATCAGACTGTCACCTTCCCTCCTCACCTTCAGGCGCTCCCTGAAAACCCACCTCTTCAGGGAAGCCTACCCCACCCTCACCTAACTGCTGCTCTCCTTCATTCCTCCTACCACTCCATCCCCCACAGCCACTTCCTCCTGTACCACTACCCCCTCCCTCCTAGATTGTAAGCTCGAAAGAGTAGGGCCCTCTAACCCCTCGTGTGCTGTTTGTAGTTGCTGTAATGTTTCATGTATTGTCCCCCCCTCTATTGTACAGCGCTGAGCAAACCCTTTGGCGCTATATAAACTCAATGTAATGTAATGTAATATTTATATATATATATATATATATATATATATATATATATATAATTTTTTTTTTACTACCACTTAAAGGAAGTGAAAAAAATCATGGATTTATAGGTAGAACCAACAGGTAATTTATTTATTTATTTCAGGTACTTATATACAGTGAGGAACAGAAGCATTTGAACACCCTGCGATTTTGCAAGTTCTCCCACTTAGAAATCATGGAGGGGTCTGAAATTCACATTGTAGGTGCATTCCCACTCTGGGAGACAGAATAAAAAAAAAATTCAGGAAATCACATTGTATGATTTTTAAAGAATGTATTTGTCTTGCACTGCTGAACATAAGTATTTGAACACCTGAGAAAATCAGTGTTACTATTTGGTACAGAAGCATTTGTTTGCAATTACAGAGGTCAAATGTTTCCTGTAGTTCTTGACCAGGTTTGCACACACTGCAACAGGGAATTTGGCCCACTTCTCCACACAGATCTCCACTAGATCTGTCAGGTTTCGGGGCTGTCGCTGAGCAACACGGAGTTTCAGCTCCCTCCAAAGATGTTCTATTGGATTTAGGTCTGGAGACTGGCTAGGCCACTCCAGAACCTTGATATGCTTCTTACGGAGCCACTCCTTGGTTATCCTGGCTGTGTGCTTCGGGTCGTTGTCATGTTGGAAGACCCAGCCACGACCCATCTTCAATGCTCTGACTGAGGGAAGCAGGTTGTTGCTCAAAATCTCACAATAAATGGCCCCATTCATCCTCTCCTTAATACAGTGCAGTCGTCCTGTCCCCTTTGCAGAAAAGCACCCCCAAAGCATGATGTTACCACCCCCATGCTTCACAGTAGGGATGGTGTTCTTGGGATGCAACTCATCCTTCTTTTTCCTCCAAAGACAACGAGTGAAGTTAGACCAAAAAGTTCTACTTTGGTCTCATCTGACCACATGACTTTCTCCCATGCCTCCTCTGGATCATCCAGATGGTCATTGGCAAACTTCAGATGGGCCTGGACATTTGATGACATGAGCAGGGGAACCTTCCGTGCAATGCATGATTTGAAACCATGATGGCGTAGTGTTCTACCGACAGTGACCTTTGAAACTGTGGTCCCAGCTCTCGTCATGTCATTGACCAGCTCCTCCCTTGTAGTTCTGGGCTGATTCCTCACCTTTCTTATCATCAGTGATACCCCACGAAGTGAGATCTTGCATGGAGCCCCAGTCCGGGGGAGACTGACAGTCGTCTTTAGCCTCTTTCATTTTCTAACAATTGCTCCAACAGTTGATCTATTGTTACCAAACTGCTTGGCTATTGCCCCGTAGCCCTTTCCAGCCTTGTGGAGGTCCACAATTTTGTCTCTGGTGTCTTTTGACAGCTCTTTGATCTTGCCCATGGTAGTAGTTGGCGTCTGACTGACTGTGGGGTGGACAGGTGTCTTTAAAGAGCTCAGACAGGTTCAACTAAGTTAGATTAATGAGTGGAGTAGAGGTGGGCTTTTTAAAGGCACAGTAACAGGTCTTTGAGAGCCAGAATTCTTGCTGTTTCTTAGGTGTTCAAATACTTATGTTCAGCAGTGCAAGACAAATACATTCTTTAAAAATCATACAATGTGATTTCCTGAATTTTTTTTTGAAATTCTGTCTCTCAATGTGGGAATGCACCTACAATGTGAATTTCAGACCCCTCCATGATTTCTAAGTGGGAGAACTTGCAAAATCGCAGGGTGTGCAAATACTTTTGTTCCTCACTGTATCACCGTCAATTTACGCAGCGCTTTACATATATATTGTACAGTCACATCAGTGCCTAACCCTCAAGGGGCATACAATCTAAGGTCCCTATTCACATTCATACATACACATACTAGGTAATAAATATATGTTATGAAAGAACCCTGAAAAACAAAAGGGCACAGACTCCATAATATATGTCATTTTTTATTTTGCCTATAGTTACACTATAATTCAATTTTTACTATTTTCAGAATTTTAGGTCACATTTTAAAAGCATTTCCTACTCATTTTTCATAAAACCAACATAAGGAACACTTGTCCATTTATCTGTAATTTGTCTGAATGACTGACTCGTAGACCTTTTAAATATCAAATAAAATGCATGAGTCTATTAGATGATTTAGGAACATGGAGAATGTGTTCATGTGATGTATATTATGGGATAGTTGTATTAATCATCTACCCTTGAGTATGCTCTCTTGCCCGATCCCCTGGTTTGCTCGAAATACTTCAATGCATTTATATTAATTAAATGTAATTAAAAGCACGATTTGATTGAGGCCAGCAAGAGGCAATATGGTGCAGGGTAATAAATATTGTAAGCATTATATATAAATGCATGAGGCCTGGGATATAAATAACAGGGATTCCAGGAAGGAAGGAACACTTAATGGAAAGATTAGCTGTACTGAAAGCTAATTTTCCCTAGGCATAATACGGCTGTACTGTAGTCCAGAACTGGGTGAGCTATTTGGTTTTACTGCTGGAGGTGCCCACCTCTGCATCACACTAATCCCAGGAATTGGCTGCATTAGCTTTTAGTGAAAATAGCATTTCATCAGGTACATAGAAAATACATAGCAAAGGCTGCATCCTAATCTCTTATTATTCCTATTGATACACAACACTGGATTGAATTACAAATAGAACTTCTAATTGGAACACAGTAGAGATGACAATGACTGTTGAAATTAAACTCTTGTACTATTCTTTGGTCATTGCTTTTCTATGGTCCTTCTGAAGAAATTAAAAAAAAAAAGAACTTGGCTGAGTTGTAGTTACATTTAAAGCAGGATGAGTGTTTTTTTTTTTTTTTTTTTAATGTAGTCACTCCAAAAATGCAAGTTAAAAACGTGCATGCATGCACACTTGCAAAACTATTGGAGCATTCAAAAAATCCCCAACAGCACTTTTCTGGTGCTATGGCCCTTTTAAAATGGCCTGCACCAGATTCAAAAATCCCCACTGCCCGTTTCAGTAGTATTAACTGCTTCCTGCCCAGCCTATTGTAATATGATGGCCGGGCGAGAGCTCTATTGTTCTGGATGAAAATCATATGATGTCCTCCCAAGAACAGGCCACACTTAGAGCAATCTGTCACCCGCCGAGTCTTCATTTTCCAAAAAATTGAGACAAAAAATTACAGCTTCAAAAAACTCACCATGTCTCTTACTAAATATCTTGGACTGTCTACTTTCCAAAAATCGGTTATATGGGGGGTATTTATAGTGTCCTGGCATCTTCAGGCCTCAAGAAATGAGATAGGTCAGCAGTACGGATTGATTGATTTTCACTATACTGCATATACCATCATTAGATGCTATAACTTTCCTACAGACTAAATCATATATACTGATTTGGGTTGTTTTTACCCAAGAAATATAGCAGAATACATCTGGCCTAAATTTATGAAGAAAGATTATTTATTTGCAAAATTTTATAACAGAAACTAAGAAAAAAAGTACTTTTTTTTATTTTGATCTTTTTTTAATTTATTTATCAAGAAATAATAAACCCAGTGGTGTTCAAACACCACCAAAAAAGCTCTATTTGCATAAACAAAATGATAAAAATGTCATTTGGGTAAAGTGTTGCATGGCCGCCCAATTGTCATTGACAGCACTGAAAGCTGAACTGGGCAAGAAAGAGGGCAAATTGTACGGTAATAAAGTGGTTATTGACACATGCAGCAGATTCAGGTAGTTCCTAATGCACCAAATTAAAAAAAATATTTACCTGCTGTTCATAGATACTGAAACTGAAGGTAATTAAGACCAAATATAAGTTGGCGTACAGAGACAGGCAGAATGCCTGTCTCTGTATGCTCTGTAGCAAACGGCATATTTGCCGCTGCTACCCCTTCCCGCCTGTCACTGCTGACAGCCTCCTAACAACCAGTGATGCTACACTGGGCAGATCCTGATGGGGAAGCTAGGACACTAGTGTGCCGTCATGTCTACTCCACTTGTGATTGACAGCAGGCAGTAGACAAAATCTATAGACAATAGCAAACCGTCTAATGGCTAAGAATCCACCCATTGCCTACTGTCAATCACAAGAGGAACAGACCTGATGGGGAACAAGTGTCTATGAATATCTGTCTGACTCCACCGACCCAGCTTTAAAACTCCCCCTCCACTGTGTGACAGGAGAAAGTGCCATTGCCCTGAGTACATAGTGTCTAGACATAGAGAGTGCCCCAGAGTCACGTTTACAATAGGTACATGGATCTGCCACCTGCACCGAACATTTGCCATGTGGAGGCACAATAGAGTTCTAAAGATTGTCTTGGACGTTCTTTAGGAATTCCCCTATACTGTATGTGTCTTGTGGCTGTTCTAGAAAGTCTCTTAACTGCTGAGCAAGCACAGTGTAGGGTATGTGAGCCTCGATGACCTGTTTGTTAACCTCAGTTTTGAAAGCTTCACTTTTGGCTGCAACCACTCATCAACAAAAGTTTTCCAACATTCCTGTTCAACAGAAGTTGATCTGACAAACAGGTATGGCTACACAAGGATCAACATTTGGCCGGTTCCTGTTGAGTTGACCAAATTTTGATCTATGGTCAGCTTAACTCTTAACCCTGTTCCTTCTTAACCCTAACACTTAACCTAACCCATAAAATTAAACTTTTAACTCTTAATCTGCAGCCCAGCACTTAGCAATAAACCTTCACCTATCCTTCAAATGTAAAGCTAAACTCCAAGTAGATGTATAAGAAGCCATTCAATGCAGGTCTATAATCTTTAATTTGTTAAAGATGAATTTCAGGTATTGCACTTTTTACATAGTTACACCGATCCAGCTTGGACTAATGGAAGTATGTATGTGCCATACCTGTGAGATCCCCATGGAAGCTGGAAATCACTGTAGTAGGAAATCGCTAATTGCCATTAACCTCCGGGTCCTGTGCCGAGAGCCTGCACTGCTGCTTTCTTAGCACAGAAGTTTGCTTGGCACAGGTGATATTCAGAGAAGGCTTTGTATTTTCTCAGTGAATGCAAGGTGTTTTCTGATTGGATGAGGTTGAGATTACAACGTCACCCGAACCCCCCCCCCCCCCCCCGCCACTCCACCTAGCCCAATGAAAAAATGTTAAGTGTTCTCTGAATGGCGCCCATGCCAAGGGCAACCCAGAAACTAGTTGAAATCAGAGGAGCTGTGGTGCCCTCTACAGTTCCAGCTTCCATGAGGATCGCACAGGTATCCCACATACATACTTACATTAGTCCAAGCTGGACTATGTAAAAATTGCCATACCTGGAGTTCATCTTTAAAGATCACATTGTCAAAGTCCAGTTTTTATGTCTAGAATTTATTATAGGAACTGGTGGGTAAAGAGTTAGGATTTCAACTTTCAGTGATATGGAAAGTCACCAATCCGGTAATCAGCTATCCCTCACTCTCTTCAACAGCAACCTCATCACTACTCAGCTTCTCCCCAGGACCACCAGTAAAACGTCACCGTGAATGAAATAAGAAGAGAGCCAGCAGACCGGTCCAAATCTCCAACATTCTTAGATACTATAGTTTAAATAAAAATAAAGCTATTGAAAAATGGGGCTAGGTGCATGGTGACATCCCATGGGGTCAATTCTTTATTCTGTGGCCCTCACATGGCTGAATGGCTAGAAATGCAAATCCTGTGGCAGGTAAAATATTTCTCTTACATACGTACCAGTATTTTATTGTAATCAGGGCTTTTTTATCAGAGAATAGATGCAAGAACTACCTTCTTCTGAGTCACCCTTGCCTCGGCCCCCTACCCACCTCTGAGCACAATCCCTTTGTTCCACACTCTACCCACCACTCAGTATCGCCCCTTTTGTATAATACAGAACCAAGTATAATTTTGTGGTGCTAAGTCATTTGTATGAAAATTATTAATGATAACAAAAAAAGCAGTAAAATAGATTCCCTACTGACAAGAACAACAACAATAGACCCCCCCAGCAACAGTGGACCCTCAGCAGCAACAACAGATCTCCAACCAGCAATAATAGACCCCTAAACAATAGATCCCTCTCAGCAAAACATGACCCCCCAGTAATATAAGACCCCCTGGCAACTATAGATCGCCCATCAGCAACAATAGACCCCAGCAATAATATGTTCCCTCCAGTAACAATAGATCCCCCAGCAGCCAGCATCAATAGACTCTCCAGCACACACCAGCACCCCTTGTTATTACATACTTTCAGTGCTGGAGGTGCCGGAATGCGTTCCCCATGTTCCTGTTGAAAAAAAGCCCTGATTGCATTTAGATATTTGCCTGGAATTCAGCTTCAAAGCACCCCTTTCTGTTGCCACCCTCACAGCAACTGACAACGAATATGAAATATTTAGCTTATAACCAACTTCCTAGTGCATAAAACACTGATCTCTTTTCTCCCCAGAGACTTGGCCATTTCCCTGTTGAGTGCAGCCTTCTTGCCTATCAAGCATGCCAGGCTGTCAGTTATAGTGTTACGACCTGGCTGGTATTTTACTGGCCTGGCCAGAAAAATGGGACTTGTTGCCAATGTTATTAATAGGAAAGATATAATACAGTTGGTATTTTGTTTTCACAGAAAAGGTGTCAACCTTAGCTATAGCCCACATGATGATGACACCTCTGTTTTTCCAGTGACAGTCATGTGGCACTGCTTTGTTCATATGTCAGTGGCCTGGGGGAATGAGATGGAGATGGTACCAGCCCCAATCACCGGCATAGCCTGCTTTCTGTCTGTTGGATGATTGGTCACATGATTGGTCACATCATCATCACCTCAATCATTTTATGCAGGCAACACTGCCATCAGAAGGCAGATATGAGCTTTGGCTGCTGGTCATCATTCCTCCTCTTGACCTCAATCCTGATTTTCACTGTCTCTTCTTGAGTCTTCAGTGTCCTGCATTGACAGCTCTAGGCAAAGAAGCAATATAGCACTGGTATAAATTTAACAAATTGTATTGATCGCATCCAGGGGAGGACTGACAACTCATGGGGGCCCCCGGGCAATAGGGGATCATGGGGCTCCTGTGTCCTTGCCCAAACTCAAAAAAGCCTATGAAAAAGGTACCAGGGGCATCTCATGGGGCCCCCTACTGACCCCGGGCCCTTGGGCAGTGCCTGAGTTTCCAAATGGTCAGTCCACCCCTGATCGCATCATTAGTATGCCAGCTATCACACATGATTTTCGCACTGCAATCGAAAATGCCTGATCCAACAAGCTGTTTTTTTTTTTTTTTAAATCAGAACAATTGATGGCACAATTGTATGAGCGCTTTACATTTTTTGATCAACAGAACGTTCGTTTTTTGACTCATCTATGACTAGCTTAATTATAATTTGCATGTGTAAAGTTAGAATCACTAATGCAAAACAGGGCCAGAATGGCAAAAAGCATGCATACACTGCAGAATAATACAAAACAGATCATGAAAGCTGCACAAACATGGACTCTTCACAGCAGCATCTCTTTGGCTCAGTCTGGAAAACATGTAGCTGAATAGTATAGTTTCAATAAAAACCTTACAGCAGGGCTGGGACAAGAGGTGGGCAGGATGGACAACTGCCCCAGGAGCAAAGGTGGGGGGCATCCCTTCACAGCCCGCATGCTCCAGATCAGTGTCTGGCAACCGGTGAGCTGCAGCTTTGTGTCTGCCCTGACAGGAGTGTTCTGCGGGGGAGATTGCTGCACTAACATTGGACAGTAAGTACAGTTGCTCCTCCTGAGCTGTAAGTTTTTTTTGTTCAGCCCGCTGGGCTGAACGAAAAAAAAAAATTGTACTGTGAACCAGGCTTCCCGTCCAGCACCATTTGTGATTCACACAGTATTAGAGTTGGTTCACACCACAGCACGGTGAATGTTTCAGTTCTGTTCTGTGCATGTTTCCCACACTGAAGGTGAACTTTTTGCCCTTGAGATCTGCATGTGGTTACTAGTGTATTGGTAATGGTATGCAGATTTTAAATGCAGTGCATTTGTGGGCACCAAATCAAATGCATACCATGTGGTTTGGTGCAGTGTTTCCAAAAATTAGTGTAAGTACTACTTTTTTCTATGGTCTAGTACAGTTTGCAGCCCATTCAATTGAATGGGCTGTCAAAATGCACCACCTGGGAATGGGCAAGAATTGAATGTGAATGCACATGTTCTCATGTGATCCTGGTGTAAACTGGCTATCAAAGCAGAACTGAAACAGACCAACCTTCACAAAGTCCCTCATTGGTACCACCATATTTTCCCCGTCTTCTTCTTGGTGCCGGTCTTCAGCCATCTTGATTGGCCGGCGCAGGATGGCGTAACTCTCATGCGTGTGCAATGGCACACAGGCACCGTGCCAGAATGTCTTCAGTTCTGCTAGGCTAAACCTGTAAGGCTAGGTTTACACCTATGTAGTTTGCGTCTGCAGTGCTTTCTGTGGTGCGTTTTTTCACATGTGTTTTTGATGCATTTCACTTTTTTTTCAACTTGTCGCTGGGCAGAATAAAATGCAAAACACATCAAAAACACGTAAAAAACACGTATAAATTTATATAACCTGCGAGCCAAAATAACCTCAATTCTAGTGGATCGCCAACATAAAACACATAACTACCACTGTGTATCAAAATATTTCACCAATGTATGTTGCGCTCCTTAATACCTCATAATAACCCTTGAACCATAATTATGTTTTTAAAAAATTAAAATCCCATTAAACAATCAATAAATACCTATTAAAAGTGATTTTGGGCCAATTTTTGATTGGTTGGCACAAAATCACTTTTAATAGGTATTTATTAATTGTTTAATGGGATTTTTAATTTTTTTTAAAAATTATTATGGTTCAAGGGTTATTATGAGGTATTAAGGAGCGCAACATACATTGGTGAAATATTTTGATACGTAAAAAACACACTACATGTTTTTCTGCAGAGTCTCCATTGAAGTCTATAGAACCGTAATGTTTTGCATTTAAAAATGTCCCTGACCCTTTCCTAAAAGCTCATTGGGTGAAAACACGCAGATGTGAACCTGTCCCATAGGAAATCATGTTAAATGGACTGCTGTGCATTTCTGCAAACTGCAAAAAGCAGTAGGAAATATTAGGTGTGAACCTAGACTTAAAACTGTGCAAAATGTCTTCAGTTCTGCTTTAACCCTCGGTTCACATCTATGTGGGTGGTGCTGCTGTGGATCCGCATGCAAATCTGTGCAGCCGCACCACCCGCACAGAGAAATGCGCACCTGCGAGCGGGTGCCATTAGTTCTAATGGCACGCCGCCCGCACTGGAGAACGCAACCGTACTGGGAATCGAGGTTCCCGTGCGGGCTGCGTTTTCAAAAGAAATGTATGGACTTCTTCCGTGCGTGTCACGGGCATGGGAGTCCATTTAAATGAATGAGCTCTCGTTCCCGTGCAAAACGCGGCCCGCACAACCGCATATATGTGAACTGGGGGTAAAACAAGGGGTGGCCAGGCAACTAGTATTTTCCGAAGGAAGTCAGCTGTGGCAGCCTTCATGTTTCGCTCAGTACAGATTTTCTTTATTAAAGACTTCAATGGCTGGGAAATCGCAGCTGTAGCCCTTCTATGTAGTAATTGCAAACAGAACTTCAGGCATCTGCATGTCAGTACAGGCTCACCTCTCCAGCACCACTGTCATTTTTAAAAATGATATCTTTGACACATGTAAGCGGCTGTGACATATATCATCATTAAGGATATGGAATATGACAGGTGTTGGTTAAGTCGAATAGCTCTGTGGAATTATAGGAAATACATAAACAGAGCCTGTGGGTCATCTAATCTCTTAGAATAATAAACATGGGTATGTATGAATTTACATGGACGAACGCACCCAGGTACACACGCAATTAAGAGAAGCCAAATGAATGATTGTCTATTTTAAGGTTCACTAAAATAAATTACATTTGAAATGACCATGCCTAGTTTAACAAAGTGCGTAAACAATCTGCGGGAAGAAGGTTAACGGTTTGCTGTCCGTAGAACCTTAGTGCTGTCACTGGTGGGGAAATATCCAAGCTTTTACAATGGGAGATGATAGTTCAAACCTTCTTGCTGCAGCTGGCTCAGTAATAAACTAAATACAATTTTTTATTAGCCAGCTTGAGGAAAATTTGAGGAAGGACTTCAAGCAAAAAAAACATGTAAGGCTTGGTTCACATCAAAGCGTGTGGGCAACACATACCAAATTGCATGCTTTCCGACATGCACGGAAACGAGCTGCTGTTAGCTGATGCATGGGGGGTGCCATTAATTCTTAATGGCACCCCCATGCATTAGGAAATGCATTTGTTTGCATGAGCACTAAACCCCATAGTACCACAACATCATGCAATTCAGTGCAACGCAATTTTGCAAATGGGTCTTGAACTTCTTTCCCCACTTTTCTCACGGGTAGGGCAGTCTATTGAAATGCATGGGCTTCCCTACATGTGACATGTGGGAATGTTCAGAACTACATGATAGGTGTGAACCCAGCCTAAGGCTTCTTTCATATGGATGGCCAGGGGGCTTCTAACCCTGGGCGGGGTAGTTTAACACACAGAAGAACCAGCTGTAGCCTCCAAGACTCAAGTTATGTGAGCAGGATGCCAAAGGCCTGTTAGTTCAGACTAAGAGTACTCCGATGTAAGTACTAGTACAGTTGGGAGTGAGAGTAATATCAGAGACCGTGCCAAGCTGGGTAAAGCTATAGAGTGGGACAAAGAGAAAGACTGGTACACTACAGCAAGCTCCTTGTTAATCTTGGATGACAGAGCAGAATGCTTCACCTTCTTTATCTTGATTTGAATAGAGCAGAATGCTACAAAACCTAGTATACTGGGAGATGGACCCCAACATTGTGGTGCTCCCAAAGACAGGAAAGGAGGTACAAGTAGAAGATCACTTTTAGGTTCCACTCACACATGACTGCTATAGTATGACACCTATCAGTAAATCAAGTAATGTTGTAATTCATGGCCATCTTTTGAATAGAAACAGTAAAGTGCAGAAAATACATCTTTGGTGTGGAATTTCCTTTCTTATGAATATAGACTCATGGCCGGTTATTTCATGGGTGGGTCTATGGCAAGGAGTTGGGCACAATATATCAGACTGGATGTCGCTGCACTTCCTTAAACTGAACCTCTCCAAAACCGAGTTTCTTGTCTTCCCTCCAGCCCGGACACCACCCCCCATTGACTTCTCCATCATGTCCAACAACACCACCATCAAACCCGCCCCGCAGGCCAGAGTACTTGGTGTCATTTTGGACTCCAACCTATCCTTCCAGCCCCAAGTCCAATCTTTAACAAACTCGTGCAGACTCCACCTCCGCAACATCGCCAAAATCCGCACGTTCCTAACTCCAGAAACCACTAAACAGCTCATCCACTCCCTCATCATATCACGACTCGACTACTGCAACTCCCTCCTCACTGGCCTGCCTCGCCGCTGGCTATCCCCGCTTCAGTCCATCCTGAATACGGCTGCCAGACTCATTCACCTTTCCAACCGCTCCGTTTCCGCCACCCCCCTCTGCCAATCCCTCCACTGGCTTCCGATTGCGCAACGGATCAAATTCAAAATCCTAACGCTGACGTACAAAGCTGTCCACCATACTGCCCCGAACTACATCACTGACCTAATATCCAAGTACCGCCCAGCACGCACACTCCGCTCCTCACAAGACCTCCTTCTCTCTAGTTCCCTGGTCTCCTCCTCCCATGCCCGCCTCCAGGACTTCTCCAGGGTGTCACCCATCCTCTGGAACTCCCTGCCCCAACCCATCAGATTATCACCTACTCTCCTCTCCTTTAGGCGCACCCTGAAAACCCATCTCTTCAGGGAAGCCTACCCCGCCCCCTGCTAACTTGCCGACCTCCTCCACTCTTCCTACCACTCCATCCCCCACAGCTATCTCCTCCTGTGCCACCATCCCCTCCCTCCTAGATTGTAAGCTTGAAAGAGCAGGGCCCTCGATCCCCTCATGTTTTGCATTGTATTGGTATTGTTCTGTCACATGTTCTGTCCCCCTTTATAATGTACAGCGCTGAGCGAACTATTGGCGCTTTATAAATACTGTATAATAATAATAATAATAATAAAGTATATAACTACCAGCAGTAGGTCACTATCCTATCCAAGAAGAGGCAGGGTGGGGACTTGCACATTTTGGCGCCAATCAGAAGTCTCCTTACAAGGGCGTCCTAATAGTGACAAAAGGTAGAACATTTTAGGAATATTGTGACATGTCAGAAATGTATTCATGCAGATTTGTTCAAGTGGAACTTCACTCCTTACCCCTCTACCACATTTGGAATATTTATTTTTTTTTGGGGGGGGGGGAGCGGGTATCTAGTTTTGGAAGGTTCCTGCTCCCACTTTCACTTGGATCAAGATCTGGCCAGAAGTTTGATCCCCCCTCTCCCAGGCCGCAACCTACTGGGACACGTCATAGGTCCCAGTAGACTGCGCGACCATTCACAAGGCGCAGCTCTGCTCATGCATCCGCAGTGGGAAGCCAGCTGTGAAGTTCCAAGGAGTCACAGTCGGCTTCCCACAGTTAACATGCCAGCCCCGGTGGGCATGAAGACCGTCAAAGAACTGTCCCAGGTGAGGGATCCCTGAACAGGTGAGATTCTATTTATTAAAAGTCAGCAGCTAGAGTTTTTGTATCTGCTTTACTTTTTTTTTTTTGGAACCCTGGCTGAAGCTCCTCTTACCGTAAGCTCAATTTTTAGTAAGATGTACAAGTAATTATTTCATTTGTTTTTGATTCATAAATATAGATCCATGTTCAGTAGTTTTATTTTAGTCACTTTAGCCTATTTTTAAATTCCTGACTGACTTTTTAGACAGGACCTATTTATTTGAGTGTTGAAAGAACTTTACCAGATAACAAATAACATTCTGTTAGGCAGAAAACATTGAGATATGATGAGTTAATCCACTTAGTGAGATTGCTTCAGCCACAGCTATGCCTGGCTGCCTACAAAAGAGCTTGAAATGAAGGCATGCATGCTGTGATCTTAATGGTCCGATTTACCCTTTGCTTCTACGGTCATCAAGGTCACCATAGACAGCTGCTCAAAGAACATCAACAAATTGAGCTGTCTTGGTAAACGGCAAAGGTTGCTGACCTTGGTAAACATTTTTTGTTGCCAATTTTGTAAAAAGGTGACAACATTTTGTATTCTTTTATTGTATTAAAATGGAGGCATGAATGAAAAAAGTGATACTCGTTTGCAGTCCTCAGTGGTGTCAGTGCTTGGTTCTCCAAATATCAGGTAGTGGTACAGCTGCTCTTTGTTCATCAAGGTATTATTATTATTATACAGGATTTATATAGCGCCAACAGTTTGCTCAGCGCTTTACAATATAACGGGAGACAATACAGCAACAATACAGTTCAATACAAGAGGGCTAGGAGGGCCCTGATCCTTGGAGCTTACAATCTAAGGTATTCTTTATTAAAGAAGAACACGGTTCTTAGAGTTATTTTTGGCTTTCATACAAGGAAAGAAAATGAGAAAACAAAAGATAAAAATCAAGCCAATGAAAGAAGACTATGAGAAAGTGGCCTTCAGTCCGGCAAATGTAGCTAATGCAAACTTCCTACACAACATTGAAGCTTTGTAGTATAATTATTGGTACATGATAAAACAATGCAGTGACATGGCTGCTTTTTTTTAACCACTTCAATACTTCCATGCCCTTCCTGCCCAGGACAATTTTCAGCTTTCAGCACTGTTGCACTTTCAATGACAACTGCATAATCATACAAAACTGTACCCATATGAAATGTTTATCCGTTTTTTGAGAGAGATAGAGCATTCTTTTGGTGGTATTTAATCGCCACTGGATTTTACATTTTTTGCTAAACAAACAAAAAAACCAACAATTTTGAAAAAAAGCATTTTTCTTAGTTTCTGTTATACAATTTTGTAAATAAGTAATTTTTCTTCTTCACTGATGTGAGCTGATGAGGCTGCACTACTGGGCACTGAAAGGCTGCACTGATGGGCACTGGTAGGCTGCGCTGATGGGCACTGGTGAGACTGCACTGATGAGGCTGCATTGATGTGCACTGATGAGGCAGCACTGATGAGGCTGCACTGATGGGCACTGTTAAGGATGCATTGATAATCAGGGGACTGTTGATCAGTACTCTGATTATCAGTGTAAACAAAACGCTGTCAGGATTGCCGGTTATTGGTTTTCCTTTCCTCACGCTGTGACAGTGCTAATGATAGGAAAAGATGATAACCGGCAATCTGTTTACTTGTGATCATCTGTGATTGGACACAGCTGATCACATGGTAAAGGGCTGCTGTGATTGGCCCTTTACTGCGATCTGTGATCGGCTGTGTCCAAAGGACACAGCAGTCACAGATCACACCTGATGCACAGTTAGAGGACAGGGGCACTATGTTTGCTAAATAAAAATAGGATTATGTACAACAGAGCCCCTTTTCTTAGGAAGGTGGTTTATAGTGGGACTCTAATTGACCTCCTCGCCCTTCCTCTTTTACATACCTGTAGCAAGGCATCCCTGCTTCAGGTAGTTTGTATTCTTCCTCTTTCTATGAAGGTGGCCAGTCCTTTATATTTAATTTTTTTAAATTTAATTTTGTGTCAACCTGACTCGGCTGCCTTTACCCTATATTCACTGTAGATAATGGCTTTTTGGATACATCACTTTTTTCTAAAACTAAGATAAAGGTAGCATGCCTATTTTCAGCCAGTTGCTTGGTGCTTTGTCTCTTTATGGATTATATTAAGTTGAAGTTGTGGTTTCATCATCTGGGTGAAGCCTGCAATCCCATACGAATAGGAAAGAAAGGTACAATGTGCCTGCTGTCTGTGTCATGTGCAATCATTGACTCCTCTTCTCAGATTATAAATACTGTCACCAGTGAAATACAACAGACAGAGAAGAGAGGGGGACAGAAATTCCACATGTGACAGAGACCATAGACAGTGATTGCAGGACAGAGATCATGGGAAGTGATTGCAGACAGGGCAGAGAGAGTGGACAGTGACAGCAGGATGGATAGAGGGCATGGACAATGACTATAGATGGGACAGAGAGTATGGACAGTGACTATAGATGGGACAGAGAGCATAGTCAGTAACTATAGATGGGACAGAGAGCATGGACAGTGACTATAGATAAGGAAGACAACATGGCTATAGATGGGGCAAACAACATGGACAGTGACTATAGGTGGGACAGAGAGCATAGTCAGTGACTATAGTTGGGGCAGAGAGCATGGATAGGGATTATAGATGGAAAAAAACATGGACAGTGATTATAGATGGGACAGAGCGCATGAATAGTGACTATAGATAGGGCAGAGAGCATAGACAGTGACTATAGATGAGGAAGAGCGCATGGACAGTGACTATAGATGGGGCAGAGAGCATAGACAATGACTATAGATGGGGCAGAGAGCATGGACAGTAACTATAGATGGGGCAGAGAGCATGGACAGTGACTATAGATGGGACAGAGAGCATAGTCAGTGACTATAGATTGGACAGAGAGCATGGACAGGGACTATAGATGGGGCAGACCACATGGACAGTGACTATAGATGGGCAGACCACATGGACTGTGACTATAGGTGGGACAGAGAGCATAGTCAGTGACTATAGTTGGGGCAGAGAGCATGGATAGGGACTATAGATGGAAAAAAAACATGGACAGTGATTATAGATGGGACAGAGAGCTTGAATAGTGACTATAGATAGGGCAGAGAGCATAGACAGTGACTATAGATGGGGAAGAGCGCATGGACAGTGACTATAGATGGGGCAGAGAGCATAGACAGTGACTATAGATGGGGAAGAGCGCATGGACAGTGACTATAGATGGGGCAGAGAGCATAGACAGTGACTATAGATGGGGAAGAGCGCATGGACAGTGACTATAGATGGGGCAGAGAGCATAGACAATGACTATAGATGGGGCAGAGAGCATGGACAGTAACTATAGATGGGGCAGAGAGCATGGACAGTGACTATAGATGGGACAGAGAGCATAGTCAGTGACTATAGATTGGACAGAGAGCATAGACAGTGATTATAGATGGGGCAAACAACATGGACAGTGACTATAGATGGGACAGAGAGCATAGTCAGTGACTATAGTTGGGGCAGAGAGCATGGACAGGGACTATAGATGAAAAAAAAAATAGGGACAGTGACTATAGGTGGGAGAGAGAGCATGAATAGTGACTATATATGGGACAGAGAACACGGACAGCGACTATAGATGGGTAAAGAGCATGGACAGTGACTATAGATGGGAGAGAGAGCATGGACAATGACTATAGATGGGGCAGAGAGCACAGTTAATGACTATAGATGGGGCAGAGAGCATGGACAGGGATTATAGATGGTATAGATGAGGCAGAGAGCATGGACAGTGACTATAGTTGGGACAGAGAGCATGGACAGTGATTATAGATGGGTTAGAGAACATAGTCAGTGACTATAGATTATTCAGAGAGCATGGACAGAGACTTTAGATGGGACAGAGAGCATAGTCAGTGACTATAGATGGAGCAGGAAGCATGGACAGGGACTATAGATGGGGCAAGGAGCATGGACAGTGACTATAGATAGGACAGAGAGCATGGACAGTGACTATAGTTGGGACAGAGAGCATAGACAGAGTATAGATGGAGCAGAAAGCATGGACAGTGACTATAGTTGGGACAGAGAGCATAGACAGTGACTATAGATGGAGCAGAAAGCATGGGCAGTGACTATAGGTGGGGCAAGGAGCATGGACAGTGACTATAGATAGGACAGAGAGCATGGACAGTGACTATAGTTGGGACAGAGTGCATAGACAGTGACTATAGACTATACAGAGAGCATGGACAGAGACTGTAGATGGGGCAGAGAGCACAGTCAGTGACTATAGATGGAGCAGAGAGTATGGACAGGGACTATAGATAGGGCAGACAGCATGGACAGTGACTATATAGCCGTGGGAAAAAATTTTGAGAATTACACAAATATTCATTTTAAGAAAGTCTGCTGCTTCAGTGTTTTTAGATCATTTTGTCAGATGTTACTGTGGTATACTGAAGTATAATTACAAGCATTTCATAAGTGTCAAAGGCTTTTATTGGCAATTATATTAAGTCGAAGCAAAGAGTCCATATTTGAAGTGTTGACCCTTCATTTTCAAGACCTCTGCAATTTGCCCTGGCATGCTGTCAATCAACTTCTGGGCCACATCCTGACTGATGGCAGCCCATTCTTGCATAATCAATGCTTGGTGTTTGTCAGAATGTGTGGGATTTCTTTCATTCACCCGCCTCTTGAGGACTGACCACAAGTTCTCAATAGAATTAAAGTCTGGGGAGTTTCCTGGCCATGGACCCAAAACTTTGATGTTTTGTTCCCCAAGCCACTTAGTTATCACTTTTGCCTTTTGGCAAGGTGCTCCATTATGCTGGAAAAGGCATTGTTCACAACCAAACTGTTCTTGGATAGTTGGGAGATGTTTCTTTCGGGGGATGTTTTTGTACCATTCTTTATTCATGGCTGTTCTTGGGCAAAATTGTGAGTGAGCCCACTCCCTTGGCTGAGAAGCAACCCCACACATGAATGGCCTCAGGATGCTTTACTGTTGGCATGACACAGGACTGATGGTAGGGCTCACCTTTTCTTCTCCACATGAGGTTTATCCGGGTGCCCCAAACAATCTGAAAGGGGATTCATCAGAGAAATGCAAAATATCAGTCTGTCCTTGATGTTTTTCCTGGAGAGAAGTGGCTACTTTGCTGCCCTTCTCGACACCAGGCCATCCTCCAAAAGTCTTCACCTCACTGTGCGTTCAGATGCACTCACACCTGCCAGCTGCCACTCCTGAGCAAACTTTGCACTGGTGGTGCCCCGATCCCACTTTATGAAAAGGTCCTGGCGCTTGCTGGAGTTTTTTTGGGCACCCTGAAGCCTTCTTCAAAACAATTAAACCTCTCTCCTTGGAAGATCTTGATGGTCCAATACATGGTTGATTTAGGTGCAATCTTAGTAGAAGCAATATCCATGCCTGTGAATCCCTTTTTGTGCAAAGCAATGATGACTACACATTTCCTTGCAGGTAAATTAATATTTTTAGCATTCTCAAAACTTTTGTCCAGGGCTGTAGATAGCACAGGGAGCATGGAGAAGGACTATAGATGGTACAGAGAGCATGGGCAGTGACTATATATGGGAAAGACAGCATGGAAAGTGACTGTAAATGGGGCAGAGAACATGAGTAATGCTTGCAGACCCAGCAGAGAGGATGAACAGGGACTGCAGCTGCAATGCTTCTTTCAAGTGTCCAACTAACAGACTATTTGTCACAAACACAGCCTGAACATGCCCTGCTGAAAATGTAAAGCCTGCAGCTGCCTGAAGCTGATCAATAACAACGTGACTTTTCTGATTATAGCAGCTGCCATCAAACTAATCTATTGCCCAAACCTTTCCATTCAGCCATGCCATGTCACCACCACATGGGCCAGGAAAAGTCAGAATTTTTATATATATTTATAGATTCTCTGGACTGTTTTGAGATGCATTTTTCATTGAAGGTTGCCTATGCTTATACATTTTTTCATCACATGCTCAGTTTAAATTGCCCAGGCTTGTGACATGTTTACCCAGTCATGGATAAGGGGCACATGATCCTTTATAAATAGCAAGTTCTCCCCAGATGCCGCAGCTTCTCAATCTAATAAATGGTGCCTGCAGCATCTGGAAAGTATTAGCTCTGCATTGGCTTGAGGGAGCTATGACATCTAATCTAGTATGGAAATTTTAAATCCACGTGTGAGCGTGAACCTTCATCATCCCCTAGTAATGTTTATGATGGGATTGCATAAATCTACAGATAAAATAGACAATTACCTAACGATAAACTATTGTGTAATGTCAATGTGTTTTTAATGTGGCTTTCACATTTCATGTTAGCAGTTTGCAGCCCCCCACACCACTTTTCCCATCAATACGTCCTGTCCTCACATGATGTCATACTACCCATTGTTCATCTATAATTCAGAAGTGTAATTTCACAATTTCCTTATTTTGGTAATCTGTTAAGGGAAAGGATCCTGTAAAAAAAAAAAAGAAAGAATTCAAAACAAGTGAAACTGATGAGTGAACTGATAATGATACCCAGCAAACACTGCAGCTGTACTGAACTTCAGATGGGTAACCAATAGACATGTGCACACCAAAATGTTAGTTTCGTTTTCATTCATTGAAAACTTTTGTTTCGTCATATTCAGTATGCTGAACCGATTTGTTTTCGGAAATTTGTTTTGGATATTCGTTGGTCCAGGTGGATACAAAAAATTTAGCAGTTTTTCCAGATGATTGCTATATATTTGATATATTATGGAATCTGTCAGATTCAAATAGGAAGGATTCAATATTTTTGGATGCTAGTCTAATCCAGCCTTTCTCAACCAGGGTGTCTAGGCACCCTGGGGTGCCTTGAGGTTTCTTCAGGGGTGCCTTGGCAAAATGTCTAGAAATTGTCCAAATCTTGTATGCAAGCTAGTGGGTGGAAAAAGCCTGCCTGTTAGTTACACAAAGCCACAGGTTTTCATTGTGCACCATTACGACCTTCTAGCCTCTGGTGTCCTGACAACCAATGAGATCATCAGTTGATAAGGAAGATGCAGCTGCCAGCACAGCATCCTAGTTTGACTCTCCCCCACCCCTCTCCATCAGTGCTGGGGTCACATTAGCTCAGTGATGGAGAAAAACTGAGGGAGAAGAGAAACCATGTAATCAGTACTAGTGTGCAAAAGTGTATTTGCTTTTGAAGGATAAATCACCTCTAGTGTTGGGTGTCCTACATGTGTAGATGTTGCTGCGTTATATAAAACTATTAGAATATTTTTTCATATTTTAGAAGTGATGCTTCATGACTGTCCATAATTTTAAAGGGTGCTTCGGGACTGTCCATAGTTTTAAAGGGTGCCTTGACTGAAAAAAGGTTGAGAAACACTGGTCTAACCCATCAAGAGAAATGGCATGAGCTGATTGGACAATACCAGCTGGTGTCATATGCATCCGAATTAACAAATAGAATGAAATTTGAATCCATTTGTAATCCGTGTTATCAAACCATATCAGTTGAGTACTGTCCGTGATACTTTTTTTTATTTGCACTAACATACAATTTTGAGGACAAGCTTTCGGGGTATGTCCCCTTCTTCAAGGTCTAAGCAGTACTATTACAAATCACAATTTAAGCAGAATGTTAGAAGGGATTGAGAAAAAAAAAAAAAAAAATTGTATGTTAGTGCAAATAAAAAAGGTATCACGGACAGTAGTCAATTGTTTCTGTCGCAAATGCACTAATACGGCTACAATCACCTCAAGCAAACCATATCAGAAATATACTTCATTTCCCCCATAGGCCTGAACTACTATGGCATCATGTTACATAATTCAAATTAAATAAATGAATTTGGTAATTTTGTTATAACTTTTTTTTTCGGATTCACTGACATTCGTTACTATGTCCATTTGGAGATTTGTATACATCCGAATCTCCGAAAATAACATTTTCTTCCAAAAATGAATTGTAACAAAACGCACATGTCTAGTAGCCGGGAGGCAGTAAAAGTGGGCAACTGAGCCACAGTTTTATTACCTCCCAACTACTCACCTAAACCCAGAAATGTAGGCACTCAGGGCTTTGCCCATTCCATGGCCACAATACTTTGCTTCGTGGCTGCAACAAAAATTAAATGTCATTTTACTTTCAACGAGTGAAACTGTCCCATTGAAATGAATAGGTCTGTGCCATGGTTGGCCAGCGTTTCAAGGGTAAAAGCAGGTGGTGAGGAGGTGACATATCATCACCTCACCATCTGTCAATTGCTTTCTGAAAATCTTTCCACCACAGATAGCTTTTCAGAGGGGCAGCACTATGTGCATGAGCCCTTATTTGCTTCCTTTTGGTTCATTAGGGTTCCTTTCACACTAGTGTGATTTCAGATGTGAAAAGAATTGTATAGCAGTTGAAATTACATTGTTTTCAATGCAACTCAGCATGGTGCAATTTTGGAAAAGGTTCCTGTACTACGTTAGTGTAATTCCAGTGTGATTTTGGCCCCATAGACTATACAAACTGTTAGAAATTCTATATATAGCCCTACTGAATAGACAGTGCACAGTCCACATGTGCTTTTCTGCTTCACTGCAACAGAAAAGCACATGTGGACTGTGCACTGTCTGTTCTGTAGGGCTATATGCAGAATTTCTAACAGGTTATGGGCTTAGGCCCAGTCATAGCTGACTACAGCAAATACGTGCAAGATACAGCAACAGAAAGAAGACTGAAAGAGAATAAAAGAAAATGACCAGTAGCACAGCTGCAACAAAGCTTTCATTTGCAAACCTGACAAACCAGAACTACAAGTTTTGGAAATTCAAGATGAAAATGCTGCTAATAAGAGAAGGTATGAAGTCAGGCCAGAACACCCTTCAGATGAGTGGATCGAGAAAGATCAGAAAGCTCAAAGCACAATCTCTCTTAGCATAGAAGATGATCAAATCATAAATATATGTAAGTGAGAAACTACTGGAGAAATGCGGAAAGGATTACATTAGGTGCATCAGCAAGAGATAATCTCAGAAATAACCTGTATTTGATTAAAAAGCTATACCAAACCAAGGTAATGAAAGGCCAGGATATGCAGGATTACATAAGGCACACCTTGGAAATGGTTGAACGCATGAGAGCTATAGGAGCAGAAATAAAAGATTTTAATGCCACAGCAATATTACTTAGCGGTTTACCAGAAAGTTATGAAACTCTTGTCACAGCATTTGATGCACATCCAGATGATGAACTGACATTGGAATATGTTAAGGGCAAGCTTAGCGATGAATATAAGCGTAAAACAGAAAGCATTAACAGTGACAGTGCTTCTGTTGCAGTGCCTGCTTTAAAGACAAAAAATAGGAATAAACACAGTAACATGCAGCAAGGAAACAGGAAAGTCTATTCAGAGAAAAGACATAGAGTATACCATAGATGCAGCTACAAATTTATAAACACTGCCATCTACTGGTTGAAGAATAGATTGCTACTCTATACTGATGTAGTTGTCATACAAAATATATGAACACTGTATTCCAACAGAAATCTTATCAACGTTGCATGCAAGTTGCACTACATAGTAGAACTGAAAGTTGGATAAAAATCTGATTGCACCAGTGTGAACCTAGCCTAAATATACCAAAGAAAATATTTTCTTACATGTATTGAATAAGTACAAAAAATACTGATGATCTTGCCAGAAATCCAGTGAGTTCCTAACTTCTAGTAGCAATCTGAAACACAGTGCCTATGTTGCACTGAAACCCCAAGGAGTCTTATCAGTTCTTCCCAGATGAATTCAGTGGACTACAGGAGACCTACCAGCACAGTGACAGGCCTGTCATAGACAGCTGTCAGTCGCTTATTATGATTGGGAGCCAATCAAGTCCATCCTTCCCCATAAAAACCAACTTAAAGTAATGCCGGGCCTGAGCAATAAGGGGTTAACGCACAAACTGGCATCATTTCAGTGAACTTTTTCACCCTCACTTCCCTTCTATACACATCTGTCATCAACACTGGTCTTGACTTGCCTTGACAATCACTGAATTGTGTAAAAGGAAAGTTTCATATTGTATACTCTACTATAACATGACTTGTTGAAACTCAGCATGCAGTGTTCACATACAAGTCTATCATGTGCATCAGGCATTGCACTGGAAGTTTTCATCTATCACAGCTTCTTCTCCAAGTTGTCCATTTCTTTGAGTATCATCATTCAAGAGCAATGACCAGCCCAAAGTCTTTGTTTCCCAAATCACTTCCTTCAATATGCTGCCATACATCCACGCCTGTTCCATATTTATAGAAGCCCGATCCCGTTCCTAAATGTTATCTCGGTTCTGTCTGCACATACCTTTGTTTGTTCAGGTGCAAGGAACCCCTCTGAACTGACTTCACTGAAAGAACTCATTCATTGAGCAGGTCCACTGTGTATAGATTTAAATGCTGAAAATACAGGATTTACTGCTAGATTAAGTTATACAAACACAGAGAAGGCTTTTTTTTTGGGAATCCATCATTTAGAAGATTACTATAATGGGATTTTGATTCTCCCCTCCACCCTTTAGAATCTCAAGGCTGTAAAAACACTGTTTGTTTTCACTTTAAGTGTCATTACATGTATGAATATAAGAAATGGCCAGATTATATTGGTTTAATCTGCTTGAAAAATAACAGGATTAGTTACTGACATACTTCGCTAGACATGGTCATTGTTTGGTATCAAGTTTGGTTTAAAGCTGACTTCCAGGTATGGCAATATTTACATAGCTACACTGGTAAAGCATGGACCAATGTACATACCTGTGGGATCCCCGTGGAAGGCCCCCACACACTCCACAGCCATCCAACAACATATGTAGCCTGGAGATGGCTACATGATAATGGATGTTTCTCTAGGTTCCAAGCACTTTCCTGGGACAAGCACTGGCAAGATGAATGCATGCCCTCTAGGTTAGCTAGATATTATGATTGTTTTTCCTTTTTTTTGGTTAGAGGCTGAGTAGCAGCCTGGTGATGAGTCAGCCTGGGAGTGAGGAAATGAAGTCACCTCAGGACAGACTGGGAGGCTCTAACAGGTCAGGCCTTATGGAGCCCTCCAACCTCTCCAGAAACTTGAGAGCTTTCTGGAGCAAGGGAGAGAAACGTAGGAGGCCCAGATCTGTATGTTTGAGGGACCTTGGCCAATCCCCTGGCAGGAGGCTGGGAATGGTGACCAAGGCAACCCTCAAATATCAGAGAGCCTGGGAAATAGTGAGCATTGTCAGGTGGAAGATGGATTGAGGAAGGCTGGAGTGGGAAGCCTGGGAGGGGGCCCCAGGGAAGGGGGCTTACCTACAGGCAGGTCAATGGAGAAGAGGATCTCCACTGCCTCAATGTTTCCTGGGGAGGACAGCCTGCGTAGCAGGGAAGGAGCCAGCCCAGAATACGGCTGAAAGCAGCCACCAACCTATTAAGATAACAGGAGAGGACAGTATGAGTACTCCAACACCCGCTGGGCCAGATAAGGGGAGAGGGCGGTCAGGTGCAAGACCAAACTACCTTCTCATCTGGGACTGTTCAGTTGACAGCTCTTGGACCCCCTTGACCCGAATACCCTCAGTGCAGCTGGGTGAAGAGGAAGAATCATCCGCGGTCTGAGGAGGAGCACTGAAAGGATTTAGTGTTCCTTAAAGAGAGACTGTTGCTAATCTGCATTTTTGTACATAGTTACTAAGGAGTTGTCCTCAAGTTATACAGTTCCTCGGGCATCCTATATACCCATAGACCCTATTCAAGTTTAACCCCTTAATAAAATCACAAAACCAAACTCAAGGGCTGTTTACTGACTCCAGTTTACAAGGTGTGGGAAATGCGTGTTGCCTGGCCATGCAGACCCAAATCAAATCCAGCAACCCCTAAGGAGGTAGTGCTACATATGTTTGTATTTTTATAATTACATTTTCCAGAAGTCTATAGGACATGCTGCACCCTTTTCTGAACTTCTAAAGCAGTTGGCAGTCTTCTATGATGCAGAGAATGGAACTGATGTAATAAAATCAGCATCACTGTCACCATCATTAACCTCTTGGCGCCGGCCGAACGCCAATGTGTGGTCTCCCGGCATCTGGGCCTAGACGCAGAGAGGCCGCACATTTGCGCTTTATTAAAAAAAAACATGTGCTGAGAGCGTGCGTCCTGCACGCTCCAAGCACACATGTCCGGTACTCACGGAAAGGTCCCGATCTCCTCTTTCGATCGGGACCTTTCCCGATCATGTGACCGCCGTGATGTCGTGTCACTGCGGTCACATGACTCTAAACCCTGCCACGCCTCCCGGCTTCTGAAACCCTTAAAGGGTCGGGAGGCACCAGCACCAAGGGGTTAAAGAAAATGGAAACATTTCATATTCCTGATATGTGCCTGCTGTACCATGCAATTGTATGAAAGTATCCTGTTCTCTTTGTGTTTTTTCCTTTGTGTGAAATCCCTGGTGTTCCTGCCAGCCCCTCTACTTTCCTATTAAAAATTGACCACACTAGGCAGGAGAGCACAGCATGGTCAGTTCTCTAGCTGTACTGAGGACTCAGCCTGCTCTCCTCCAATGATTAGACTTGTCCTGACATCAGTGTGCTGCTGTTTATCTTCCCCCAGCTCTCTAAGCTCCTTATGCAGCTGAGAACAGAGGGTATGTGATCACTTAAAAAAATGTGAAAAAAAGGCGTTTATATTGTTGTTCATATCTATACACACATGTTTGCTTTTCATTTTTATTTTAAACTATATGGGTTGTTTTGCAAGCTGAGGGTTCGCATATCCACTTAAGCTAAGGAAGGTTTTACCTCCTCCATGACCAAGCCATTTTTTGCTATACGGTACTGTGCTACTTTAACTGGTAATTGCACGTGCATGCAACACTGTACCCAAATGAATTTTATGGGGTTTTTTTTCACACAAATAAAGCTTTCGTTTAGTAGAATTTGATCACCACTGGGTTTTATTATTTTTAGGATATAAGAGAATATAAGGAATATAAGAGATATAAGGAAAAAAGACCTTACATTTTGAAACAAAGCCCAGATTTTTAAATGTTTGCTATAAAACATATTCAATAAAAAAAAAACTTCATAAATTTAGGCCAAGATGTATTCTGCTACATGTCTTTGGTTAAAACAAAATTCCAATAAGTGTATATTGATTGCTTTGCATGAAAGTTATAGCATCTACAAACTATGGGATATATACTGAATTTTTTATTTCTTTATTGTTTTATAATGGCGGTGATCAGCGACTTATAGTGGCACTGTGATAGCACAGCAGGCAATCTGACACTAACTAATGCTTTGTGGGCACTGACTAACTGATGCTGACATCACCAGTGACACTAATACAGTGATCAGAGCCTGCCTGGAGTTTTGCATGTTCTCCCTGTGCCTGCGTGGGTTTCCTCTGGGTACTCCGGTGTCCTCCCACACTCCAAAGACATGCTGGTAGGTTCATTGGCTCCTGTCTAAATTGGCCCTAATATGTGTATGTATGAATGTAAGTTAGAAACCTTAGATTTTATGCCCCTTGAGGGTTAGGGACTGATGTGAATGTACAATAAATGTATACAAAGTGCTGCGTAAATTGACAGTGCTATATAAGTACCTGAAATAAATAAATTAAATAAATAAAAATATACACAGTCACTCTATTAATGACATTGGCTTGGAATGGGTTAACATCAAGAGCAATCAAGGGGTTAACTGTTTGCCTAGCAAGTGTTAAGGTGTTTACTGTATGCTTTTTTTTTTTTTACTAAAGATCTGCTTAGAAGGGAAAAGAAATACAGCATTTACCAACACAGAGCTCTAGTCTGTGATTTGGCACAGCTGATTAGCAGGTCCCGGCCAGGAATCATTGGTCGGGATATGCTGACAGACTCCCGCTGTGTCAAATCACAAGGGAGTAAGCGGGGCGGGGATGCACACCCCAAACCCAGAAACAGGCAGTGATGTACCAGTATGCCGCTGTACCTGTAGCTGCCTCCCCACTGCAGTAAAAGTACTGTGACGGGTGGGCAAGTGGATAAACTTTAACCAAAATACATTTTTATTATTCTTATGCATCCATCGCAGATCACTTTTCAGAGCAGGGGCTAAAAATGAACTCCATGACTTTGTATTACAGCCTGGGAATGATACTGCCCACCCTCCTAAGCTACTAGGACTCCATAGTTTTGTGGCTTTCTCTTACAATAAATGCTCTGAGTATTACATTTAACCTCCCTAGAGGTAGAGTTTCAGTACCAAAAGCGGTAATCCCGAGCTACACTCGGGCTTACCATGCAGCGTTGCTCAGGGATTCCCTGCAGAGCTTACCTTGTCCTTCGCTCCTGCGATGTGTCCCCTGCAGCGTCCCCGGCCATCTCCTCCGGCCAATGCCGGCATCCGGCTCCTGTGTTCCGGTCCCTGTGACGTCGGGACGTACGGGCGCCGGAACCAGCGGCAAATTTGAAAATTTTGAAAAATGCCTTTTTTTAAAACGATTATTACATAGTAAAACATTGTTGTTTCAAAGCATTTGACATACATTT